>NW_026783317.1:0-300000 GCF_949774975.1 Lagenorhynchus albirostris | reverse complement strand
ATAAGTGGAAGTGCCCCAGGCTCTGTTGCTTTGTTTTTTAGATGTTTCAGGAAACACCATACACTTCTCCCGAGTGGCTGTTGGCAATTTACATCCCGCCCATCAGCATAACAAGGCTCCCAGTTCTCCATGGCCTGTCCTGCCTTTCTGGATTTTACACTTTTTTCAGATGGCCCTTTTGACCGGGGGGAAGTGAGACTTCATTGTAGTGCAGATTTTCTTTGCAAGCTTGCTTGGTTGGCCAAAAAGGGCGTATGCGTTTTTTCCTGAATATATTCAGGAAAAAACGCATACGCCCTTTTTGGCCAAGTGCATCATTGTGGACGTTCTGCCTCTTTTCCTATGCTTTAAATGCAATTCGAGTCTACCTCCTGAAATCGGTTTCCTGCAATTCTGCCCCGCTTTCAAGTCCTCTTGGCAGCCTGACTTCAGTATATTTTTGGACGATAGCTGTCATTTATAACTCTGCAGGTTTGTGAATTACAGTGCCCCTGAGCTCCTTTCTTCAACTCGCTTTCTTGTGAGCTGGCCGCAACACCGCAGGATTGCTTCAGGCCCTAATCTGGTTCCGGCACGGCACGCTGAGCCTTTGGTTAATTCCTCTTCCTGGTGGGAAATGAGAGTTAAATTTGCCCGTCCAGACACCTCCAGCTAGTCTCTCATTGGTTCTCCCTATTCCTGTTCATCTTCCGCAGAAATTGCAAACTGGGCCAAACAGGAGGTTAAAGGCACTGACTCTCCAAGTCGGGAGAGTGTTAGTAAAGCGTCTGGAATGTTGCACCCGAGTACCAGGGGACGAGAACGGAGACATATTTGAATACGTCTCCCGAGCACACGTTTGATCATACTCTGGGTTCCACATGCATGGTTTAGCTGAAGGAAGAATCCCTTAAAGCTGGAGAGTGGAGACCCGTGGAATGGGTACCATGCAATATGACTTCAAAGGGTCTTCATTTGCTCACCGAACCTCTCCAATCCTATCACTGCTACGTTTATGCCAGTGTACACACGCTTGATTCTCTTTCGGAGACATAGCAATCCATAGGTTTTAAGATACTTACTAGTCAGGTACATTCTTAGGCGTTTAATATGGGGTGTTGAGTCCATTTCGTTGAGCAAGGAGTAGCTCTTGTCTATTCCATATTTTGCTTAAGGAACTTTATCTGTGCTGATTTCAATCTCTGGTTTTATGCAGCACCCGAACTCACCTTTCCCCTTAAGCAAGCATAAGTTGGTTTTCTAAATATGAGACCCTGTTCTGTTTTGTAATCCAGTTCCTGTGTAGCCAAGTTTACATTCTGTGTATTAGTGATATCTTATGATGTTTCTTTTTCTGTGTGACTTATTTCAGTTAGAATCATCATACCTGAATCCACTCATTATGCTGCTACGGGCCTGATGACATAGATTTCATTGCTGAGTGATATTGCATTGTACGTAAGTACCACAACTTCTTTATCCATTTTGCGCTTTCTGCGATATTGGACTTCTACCGTAAACGAGCCGTCCCAAACATTGGGGTGGCTGTGTCTTTTTGATTTTAATTTCCCTGAGCTATAGGACCATAAATGGAATTGCCTTAGTCTCTGTTGCTTTGTTTTTTAGATGTTTCAGGAAACACCATACACTTCTCCCGAGTGGCTGTTGGCAATTTACATCCCGCCCATCAGCATAACAAGGCTCCCAGTTCTCCATGGCCTGTCCTGCCTTTCTGGATGTTACACTTTTTTCAGATGGCCCTTTTGACCGGGGGGAAGTGAGACTTCATTGTAGTGCAGCTTTCCTTTGCAAGCTTGCTTGGTTGGCCAAAAAGGGAGTATGCGTTTTTTCCTGAATATATTCAGGAAAAAACGCATACGCCCTTTTTGGCCAAGTGCATCATTGTCGACGTTCTGCCTCTTTTCCTATGCTTTAAATGCAATTCCAGTCTACCTCCTGAAATCGGTTTCCTGCAATTCTGCCCCGCTTTCAAGTCCTCTTGGCAGCCTGACTTCAGTATATTTTTGGACGATAGCTGTCATTTATAACTCTGCAGGTTTGTGAATTACAGTGCCCCTGAGCTCCTTTCTTCAACTCGCTTTCTTGTGAGCTGGCTGCAACACCGCAGGATTGCTTCAGGACCTAATCTGGTTCCGGCACGGCACGCTGAGCCTTTGGTTAATTCCTCTTCCTGGTGGGAAATGAGAGTTAAATTTGCCCGTCCAGACACCTCCAGCTAGTCTCTCATTGGTTCTCGCTATTCCTGTTCATCTTCCGCAGAAATTGCAAACTGGGCCAAACAGGAGGTTAAAGGCACTGACTCTCCAAGTCGGGAGAGTGTTAGTAAAGCGTCTGGAATGTTGCACCCGAGTACCAGGGGACGAGAACGGAGACATATTTGAACACGTCTCCCGAGCACACGTTTGATCATACTCTGGGTTCCACATGCATGGTTTAGCTGAAGGAAGAATCCCTTAAAGCTGGAGAGTGGAGACCCGTGGAATGGGTACCATGCAATATGACTTCAAAGGGTCTTCATTTGCTCACCGAACCTCTCCAATCCTATCACTGCTGCGTTTATGCCAGTGTACACACGCTTGATTCTCTTTCGGAGACATAGCAATCCATAGGTTTTAAGATACTTACTAGTCAGGTACATTCCTAGGCGTTTAATATGGGGTGTTGAGTCCATTTCGTTGAGCAAGGAGTAGCTCTTGTCTATTCCATATTTGGCTTAAGGAACTTTATCTGTGCTCATTTCAATCTCTGGTTTTATGCAGCACCCCAACTCACCTTTCCCCTTAAGCAAGCATAAGTTGGTTTTCTAAATTTGAGACCCTGTTCTGTTTTGGAATCCAGTTCTTGTGTAGCCAAGTTTACATTCTGTGTATTAGTGATATCTTATGATGTTTCTTTTTCTGTGTGACTTATTTCAGTTAGAAGCATCATACCTGATTCCAATCATTATGCTGCTACGGGCCTGATGACATAGATGTCATTGCTGAGTGATATTGCATTGTACGTAAGTACCACAACTTCTTTATCCATTTTGCGCTTTCTGCGATATTGGACTTCTACCGTAAACGAGCCGTCCCAAACATTGGGGTGGCTGTGTCTTTTTGATTTTAATTTCCCTGAGCTATAGGACCATAAATGGAATTGCCTTAGTCTCTGTTGCTTTGTTTTTTAGATGTTTCGGGAAACACCATACACTTCTCCACAGTGGCTGTTGGTAATTTATATCCCGCCCATCAGCATAACCATGCTCCCAGTTCTCCATGGCCTGTCCTGCCTTTCTGGATTCTCTACACTTTTTTCAGACGGCCCTTTTGACAGGGGGGATGTGAGACTTCATTGTAGTGCAGATTTCCTTTGCAAGCTTGCTTGGTTGGCCAAAAAGGGCGTATGCGTTTTTTCCTGAATATATTCAGGAAAAACGCATACGCCCTTTTTGGCCAAGTGCATCATTGTGGACGTCCTGCCTCTTTTCCTATGCTTTAAATGCAATTCGAGTCTACCTCCTGAAATCGGTTTCCTGCAATTCTGCCCCACATTCAAGTCCTCTTGGCAGCCTGACTTCAGTATATTTTTGGACGATAGCTGTCATTTATAACTCTGCAGGTTTGTGAATTACAGTGCCCCTGAGCTCCTTTCTTCAACTCGCTTTCTTGTGAGCTGGCCGCAACACCACAGGTTGCTTCAGGCCCTAATCGGCTTCTGGCACGGCACGATGACCCTTACATTAATTCCTCTTCCTGGTGGGAAATGAGAGTTAAATTTGCCCGTCCAGACACCTCCAGCTAGTCTCTCATTGGTTCTCCATATTCGTGTTCATTTTCCGCAGAAATTGCAAACTGGGCCAAACAGGAGGTTAAAGGCACTGACTCTCCAAGTCGGGAGAGAGTTAGTAAAGCGTCTGGAATGTTGCACCCGAGTACCAGGGGACGAGAACTGAGACATATTGAAACACGTCTCCCGATCACACGGTTGATCATACTCTGGGTTCCACATGCATGTTTTAGCTGAAGGAAGAATCCCTTAAACCTGGAGAGTTGAGACCCGTGGAATGGGTACCATGCAATATGACTTCAAAGGGTCTTCATTTGCTCACCGAACCTCTCCAATCCTATCACTGCTGCATTTATGCCAGTGTACACACGCTTGATTCTCTTTCGGAGACATAGCAATCCATAGGTTTTAAGATACTTACTAGTCAGGTACATTCTTAGGCGTTTAATATGGGGTGTTGAGTCCATTTCGTTGAGCAAGGAGTAGCTCTTGTCTATTCCATATTTGGCTTAAGGAACTTTATCTGTGCTCATTTCAATCTCTGGTTTTATGCAGCACCCCAACTCACCTTTCCCCTTAAGCAAGCATAAGTTGGTTTTCTAAATTTGAGAACCTGTTCTGTTTTGTAATCCTGTTCCTGTGTAGCCAAGTTTACATTCTGTGTATTAGTGATATCTTATGATGTTTCTTTTTGTTTGTGACTTATTTCAGTTAGAATCATCATACCTGAATCCACTCATTATGCTGCTACTGGCCTGATGACATAGATTTCATTGCTGAGTGATATTGCATTGTACGTAAGTACCACACTTCTTTATCCATTTTTCACTTTCTGTGATATTGAACTTGTACCATAAACGAGGTTCTTGTAAACAGAGCCGTCCCAAACATTGGGGTGGCTGTGTCTTTTTGATTTTAATTTCCCTAAGCTATAGGACCATAAATGGAAGTGCCCTAGTCTCTGTTGCTTTGTTTTTTAGATGTTTCAGGAAACACCATACACTTCTCCCAAGTGGCTGTTGGCAATTTACATCCCGCCCATCAGCATAACAAGGCTCCCAGTTCTCCATGGCCTCTCCTGCCTTTCTGGATTTTACACTTTTTTCAGATGGCCCGTTTGACCGGGGGGAAGTGAGACTTCATTGTAGTGCAGATTTCCTTTGCAAGCTTGCTTGGTTGGCCAAAAAGGGCGTATGCGTTTTTTCCTGAATATATTCAGGAAAAAACGCATACGCCCTTTTTGGCCAAGTGCATCATTGTCGACGTTCTGCCTCTTTTCCTATGCTTTAAATGCAATTCCAGTCTACATCCTGAAATCGGTTTCCTGCAATTCTGCCCCGCTTTCAAGTCCTCTTGGCAGCCTGACTTCAGTATATTTTTGGACGATAGCTGTCATTTATAACTCTGCAGGTTTGTGAATTACAGTGCCCCTGAGCTCCTTTCTTCAACTCGCTTTCTTGTGAGCTGGCCGCAACACCGCAGGATTGCTTCAGGCCCTAATCTGGTTCCGGCACGGCACGCTGAGCCTTTGGTTAATTCCCTTCCTGGTGAGAAATGAGAGTTAAATTTGCCCGTCCAGACACCTCCAGCTAGTCTCTCATTGGTTCTCCCTATTCCTGTTCATCTTCCGCAGTAATTGCAAACTGGGCCAAACAGGAGGTTAAAGGCACTGACTCTCCAAGTCGGGAGAGTGTTAGTAAAGCGTCTGGAATGTTGCACCCGAGTACCAGGGGAGGAGAACGGAGACATATTTGAATACGTCTCCCGAGCACACGTTTGATCATACTCTGGGTTCCACATGCATGGTTTAGCTGAAGGAAGAATCCCTTAAAGCTGGAGAGTGGAGACCCGTGGAATGTGTACCATGCAATATGACTTCAAAGGTTCTTCATTTGCTCACCGAACCTCTCCAATCCTATCACTGCTGCGTTTATGCCAGTGAACACACGCTTGATTCTCTTTCGGAGACATAGCAATCCATAGGTTTTAAGATATTACTAGTCAGGTACATTCTTAGGCGTTTAATATGGGGTGTTGTGTCCATTTCGTTGAGCAAGGTGTAGCTCTTGTCTATTCCATATTTGGCTTAAGGAACTTTATCTGTGCTGATTTCAATCTCTGGTTTTAAGCAGCACCCCAACTCACCTTTCCCCTTAAGCAAGCATAAGTTGGTTTTCTAAATTTGAGACGCTGTTTTGTTTTGTAATCCAGTTCTTGTGTAGCCAAGTTTACATTCTGTGTATTAGTGATATCTTATGATGTTTCTTTTTCTGTGTGACTTATTTCAGTTAGAAGCATCATACCTGAATCCACTCATTATGCTGCTACGGGCCTGATGACATAGATGTCATTGCTGAGTGATATTGCTTTGTACGTAAGTACCACAACTTCTTTATCCATTTTGCGCTTTCTGCGATATTGAACTTGTACCGTAAACGAGCCGTCCCAAACTTTGGGGTGGCTGTGTCTTTTTGATTTTAATTTCCCTAAGCTATAGGACCATAAGTGGAAGTGCCCCAGGCTCTGTTGCTTTGTTTTTTAGATGTTACAGGAAACACCATACACTTCTCCCGAGTGGCTGTTGGCAATTTACATCCCGCCCATCAGCATAACAAGGCTCCCAGTTCTCCATGGCCTGTCCTGCCTTTCTGGATTTTACACTTTTTTCAGATGGCCCTTTTGACCGGGGGGAAGGGAGACTTCATTGTAGTGCAGATTTCCTTTGCAAGCTTGCTTGGTTGGCCAAAAAGGGCGTATGCGTTTTTTCCTGAATATATTCAGGAAAAAACGCATACGCCCTTTTTGGCCAAGTGCATCATTGTGGACGTTCTGCCTCTTTTCCTATGTTTTAAATGCAATTCCAGTCTACCTCCTGAAATCGGTTTCCTGCAATTCTGCCCCGCTTTCAAGTCCTCTTGGCAGCCTGACTTCAGTATATTTTTGGACGATAGCTGTCATTTATAACTCTGCAGGTTTGTGAATTACAGTGCCCCTGAGCTCCTTTCTTCAACTCGCTTTCTTGTGAGCTGGCCGCAACACCGCAGGATTGCTTCAGGCCCTAATCTGGTTCCGGCACGGCACGCTGAGCCTTTGGTTAATTCCTCTTCCTGGTGGGAAATGAGAGTTAAATTTGCCCGTCCAGACACCTCCAGCTAGTCTCTCATTGGTTCTCCCTATTCCTGTTCATCTTCCGCAGAAATTGCAAACTGGGCCAAACAGGAGGTTAAAGGCACTGACTCTCCAAGTCGGGAGAGTGCTAGTAAAGCGTCTGGAATGTTGCACCCGAGTACCAGGGGACGAGAACCGAGACATATTTGAACACGTCTCCCGAGCACACGTTTGATCATACTCTGGGTTCCACATGCATGGTTTAGCTGAAGGAAGAATCCCTTAAAGCTGGAGAGTGGAGACCTGTGGAATGGGTACCATGCAATATGACTTCAAAGGGTCTTCATTTGCTCACTGAACCTCTCCAATCCTATCACTGCTACGTTTATGCCAGTGTACACACGCTTGATTCTCTTTCGGAGACATAGCAATCCATAGGTTTTAAGATACTTATGAGTCAGGTACATTCTTAGGCGTTTAATATGGGGTGTTGAGTCCATTTCATTGAACAAGGAGTAGCTCTTGTCTATTCCATATTTGGCTTAAGGAACTTTATCTGTGCTGATTTCAATCTCTGGTTTTAGGCAGCACCCCAACTCACCTTTCCCCTTAAGCAAGCATAAGTTGGTTTTCTAAATTTGAGACGCTGTTTTGTTTTGTAATCCAGTTCTTGTGTAGCCAAGTTTACATTCTGTGTATTAGTGATATCTTATGATGTTTCTTTTTCTGTGTGACTTATTTCAGTTAGAAGCATCATACCTGAATCCACTCATTATGCTGCTACGGGCCTGATGACATAGATGTCATTGCTGAGTGATATTGCATTGTACGTAAGTACCACAACTTCTTTATCCATTTTGCGCTTTCTGCGATATTGAACTTGTACCGTAAACGAGCCGTCCCAAACTTTGGGGTGGCTGTGTCTTTTTGATTTTAATTTCCCTAAGCTATAGGACCATAAGTGGAAGTGCCCCAGGCTCTGTTGCTTTGTTTTTTAGATGTTTCAGGAAACACCATACACTTCTCCCGAGTGGCTGTTGGCAATTTACATCCCGCCCATCAGCATAACAAGGCTCCCAGTTCTCCATGGCCTGTCCTGCCTTTCTGGATTTTACACTTTTTTCAGATGGCCCTTTTGACCGGGGGGAAGTGAGACTTCATTGTAGTGCAGATTTTCTTTGCAAGCTTGCTTGGTTGGCCAAAAAGGGCGTATGCGTTTTTTCCTGAATATATTCAGGAAAAAACGCATACGCCCTTTTTGGCCAAGTGCATCATTGTGGACGTTCTGCCTCTTTTCCTATGCTTTAAATGCAATTCCAGTCTACCTCCTGAAATCGGTTTCCTGCAATTCTGCCCCGCTTTCAAGTCCTCTTGGCAGCCTGACTTCAGTATATTTTTGGACGATAGCTGTCATTTATAACTCTGCAGGTTTGTGAATTACAGTGCCCCTGAGCTCCTTTCTTCAACTCGCTTTCTTGTGAGCTGGCCGCAACACCGCAGGATTGCTTCAGGCCCTAATCTGGTTCCGGCACGGCACGCTGAGCCTTTGGTTAATTCCTCTTCCTGGTGGGAAATGAGAGTTAAATTTGCCCGTCCAGACACCTCCAGCTAGTCTCTCATTGGTTCTCCCTATTCCTGTTCATCTTCCGCAGAAATTGCAAAGTGGGCCAAACAGGAGGTTAAAGGCACTGACTCTCCAAGTCGGGAGAGTGTTAGTAAAGCGTCTGGAATGTTGCACCCGAGTACCAGGGGACGAGAACCGAGACATATTTGAATACGTCTCCCGAGCACACGTTTGATCATACTCTGGGTTCCACATGCATGGTTTAGCTGAAGGAAGAATCCCTTAAAGCTGGAGAGTGGAGACCCGTGGAATGGGTACCATGAAATATGACTTCAAAAGGTCTTCATTTGCTCACCGAACCTCTCCAATCCTATCACTGCTGCGTTTATGCCAGTGTACACATGCTTGATTCTCTTTTGGAGACATAGCAATCCATAGGTTTTAAGATACTTACTAGTCAGGTACATTCTTAGGCGTTTAATATGGGGTGTTGAGTCCATTTCGTTGAGCAAGGAGTAGCTCTTGTCTATTCCATATTTGGCTTAAGGAACTTTATCTGTGCTGATTTCAATCTCTGGTTTTATGCAGCACCCCAACTCACCTTTCCCCTTAAGCAAGCATAAGTTGGTTTTCTAAATATGAGACCCTGTTCTGTTTTGTAATCCAGTTCCTGTGTAGCCAAGTTTACATTCTGTGTATTAGTGATATCTTATGATGTTTCTTTTTCTGTGTGACTTATTTCAGTTAGAATCATCATACCTGAATCCACTCATTATGCTGCTACTGGACTGATGACATAGATTTCATTGCTGAGTGATATTGCATTGTACGTAAGTACCACAACTTCTTTATCCATTTTTCACTTTCTGCGATATTGAACTTGTACCATAAACGAGGTTCTTGTAAACAGAGCCGTCCCAAATTTTGGGGTGGCTGTGTCTTTTTGATTTTAATTTCCCTAAGCTATAGGACCATAAGTGGAAGTGCCCCAGGCTCTGTTGCTTTGTTTTTTAGATGTTTCAGGAAACACCATACACTTCTCCCGAGTGGCTGTTGGCAATTTACATCCCGCCCATCAGCATAACAAGGCTCCCAGTTCTCCATGGCCTGTCCTGCCTTTCTGGATTTTACACTTTTTTCAGATGGCCCTTTTGACCAGGCGGAAGTGAGACTTCATTGTAGTGCAGATTTCCTTTGCAAGCTTGCTTGGTTGGCCAAAAAGGGCGTATGCGTTTTTTCCTGAATATATTCAGGAAAAAACGCATACGCCCTTTTTGGCCAAGTGCATCATTGTGGACGTTCTGCCTCTTTTCCTATGCTTTAAATGCAATTCCAGTCTACCTCCTGAAATCGGTTTCCTGCAATTCTGTCCCGCTTTCAAGTCCTCTTGGCAGCCTGACTTCAGTATATTTTTGGACGATAGCTGTCATTTATAACTCTGCAGGTTTGTGAATTACAGTGCCCCTGAGCTCCTTTCTTCAACTCGCTTTCTTGTGAGCTGGCCGCAACACCGCAGGATTGCTTCAGGCCCTAATCTGGTTCCGGCACGGCACGCTGAGCCTTTGGTTAATTCCTCTTCCTGGTGGGAAATGAGAGTTAAATTTGCCCGTCCAGACACCTCCAGCTAGTCTCTCATTGGTTCTCCCTATTCCTGTTCTTCTTCCGCAGTAATTGCAAACTGGGCCAAACAGGAGGTTAAAGGCACTGACTCTCCAATTGGGGAGAGTGTTAGTAAAGCGTCTGGAATGTTGCACCCGAGTACCAGGGGACGAGAACGGAGACATATTGGAACACGTCTCCCGATCACACGGTTGATCATACTCTGGGTTCCACATGCATGGTTTAGCTGAAGGAAGAATCCCTTAAAGCTGGAGAGTTGAGACCCGTGGAATGGGTACCATGCAATATGACTTCAAAGGGTCTTCATTTGCTCACTGAACCTCTCCAATCCTATCACTGATGCGTTTATTCCAGTGTACACACGCTTGATTCTCTTTCGGAGACATAGCAATCCATAGGTTTTAAGATACTTACGAGTCAGGTACATTCTTAGGCGTTTAATATGGGGTGTTGAGTCCATTTCGTTGAGCAAGGAGTAGCTCTTGTCTATTCCATATTTGGCTTAAGGAACTTTATCTGTGCTGATTTCAATCTCTGGTTTTAAGCAGCACCCCAACTCACCTTTCCCCTTAAGCAAGCATAAGTTGGTTTTCTAAATTTGAGACGCTGTTTTGTTTTGTAATCCAGTTCTTGTGTAGCCAAGTTTACATTCTGTGTATTAGTGATATCTTATGATGTTTCTTTTTCTGTGTGACTTATTTCAGTTAGAAGCATCATACCTGAATCCACTCATTATGCTGCTACGGGCCTGATGACATAGATGTCATTGCTGACAGATATTGCATTGTACATAAGTACCACAACTTCTTTATCCATTTTGCGCTTTCTGCAATATTGAACTTGTACCGTAAACGAGCCGTCCCAAACTTTGGGGTGGCTGTGTCTTTTTGATTTTAATTTCCCTAAGCTATAGGACCATAAGTGGAAGTGCCCCAGGCTCTGTTGCTTTGTTTTTTAGATGTTTCAGGAAACACCATACACTTCTCCCGAGTGGCTGTTGGCAATTTACATCCCGCCCATCAGCATAACAAGGCTCCCAGTTCTCCATGGCCTGTCCTGCCTTTCTGGATTTTACACTTTTTTCAGATGGCCCTTTTGACCGGGGGGAAGTGAGACTTCATTGTAGTGCAGATTTCCTTTGCAAGCTTGCTTGGTTGGCCAAAAAGGGCGTATGCGTTTTTTCCTGAATATATTCAGGAAAAAACGCATACGCCCTTTTTGGCCAAGTGCATCATTGTGGACGTTCTGCCTCTTTTCCTATGCTTTAAATGCAATTCCAGTCTACCTCCTGAAATCGGTTTCCTGCAATTCTGCCCCGCTTTCAAGTCCTCTTGGCAGCCTGACTTCAGTATATTTTTGGACGATAGCTGTCATTTATAACTCTGCAGGTTTGTGAATTACAGTGCCCCTGAGCTCCTTTCTTCAACTCGCTTTCTCGTGAGCTGGCCGCAACACCGCAGGATTGCTTCAGGCCCTAATCTGGTTCCGGCACGGCACGCTGAGCCTTTGGTTAATTCCTCTTCCTGGTGGGAAATGAGAGTTAAATTTGCCCGTCCAGACACCTCCAGCTAGTCTCTCATTGGTTCTCCCTATTCCTGTTCATCTTCCGCAGAAATTGCAAACTGGGCCAAACAGGAGGTTAAAGGCACTGACTCTCCAAGTCGGGAGAGTGTTAGTAAAGCGTCTGGAATGTTGCACCCGAGTACCAGGGGACGAGAACCGAGACATATTTGAACACGTCTCCCGAGCACACGTTTGATCATACTCTGGGTTCCACATGCATGGTTTAGCTGAAGGAAGAATCCCTTAAAGCTGGAGAGTGGAGACCCGTGGAATGGGTACCATGCAATATGACTTCAAAGGGTCTTCATTTGCTCACTGAACCTCTCCAATCCTATCACTGCTACGTTTATGCCAGTGTACACACGCTTGATTCTCTTTCGGAGACATAGCAATCCATAGGTTTTAAGATACTTACGAGTCAGGTACATTCTTAGGCGTTTAATATGGGGTGTTGAGTCCATTTCATTGAGCAAGGAGTAGCTCTTGTCTATTCCATATTTGGCTTAAGGAACTTTATCTGTGCTGATTTCAATCTCTGGTTTTAGGCAGCACCCCAACTCACCTTTCCCCTTAAGCAAGCATAAGTTGGTTTTCTAAATTTGAGACGCTGTTTTGTTTTGTAATCCAGTTCTTGTGTAGCCAAGTTTACATTCTGTGTATTAGTGATATCTTATGATGTTTCTTTTTCTGTGTGACTTATTTCAGTTAGAAGCATCATACCTGAATCCACTCATTATGCTGCTACGGGCCTGATGACATAGATGTCATTGCTGAGTGATATTGCATTGTACGTAAGTACCACAACTTCTTTATCCATTTTGCGCTTTCTGCGATATTGAACTTGTACCGTAAACGAGCCGTCCCAAACTTTGGGGTGGCTGTGTCTTTTTGATTTTAATTTCCCTAAGCTATAGGACCATAAGTGGAAGTGCCCCAGGCTCTGTTGCTTTGTTTTTTAGATGTTTCAGGAAACACCATACACTTCTCCCGAGTGGCTGTTGGCAATTTACATCCCGCCCATCAGCATAACAAGGCTCCCAGTTCTCCATGGCCTGTCCTGCCTTTCTGGATTTTACACTTTTTTCAGATGGCCCTTTTGACCGGGGGGAAGTGAGACTTCATTGTAGTGCAGATTTCCTTTGCAAGCTTGCTTGGTTGGCCAAAAAGGGCGTATGCGTTTTTTCCTGAATATATTCAGGAAAAAACGCATACGCCCATTTTGGCCAAGTGCATCATTGTGGACGTTCTGCCTCTTTTCCTATGCTTTAAATGCAATTCCAGTCTACCTCCTGAAATCGGTTTCCTGCAATTCTGCCCCGCTTTCAAGTCCTCTTGGCAGCCTGACTTCAGTATATTTTTGGACGATAGCTGTCATTTATAACTCTGCAGGTTTGTGAATTACAGTGCCCCTGAGCTCCTTTCTTCAACTCGCTTTCTTGTGAGCTGGCCGCAACACCGCAGGATTGCTTCAGGCCCTAATCTGGTTCTGGCACGGCACGCTGACCCTTTGGTTAATTCCTCTTCCTGGTGGGAAATGAGAGTTAAATTTGCCCGTCCAGACACCTCCAGCTAGTCTCTCATTGGTTCTCCCTATTCCTGTTCATCTTCCGCAGAAATTGCAAACTGGGCCAAACAGGAGGTTAAAGGCACTGACTCTCCAAGTCGGGAGAGTGTTAGTAAAGCGTCTGGAATGTTGCACCCGAGTACCAGGGGACGAGAACCGAGACATATTTGAATACGTCTCCCGAGCACACGTTTGATCATACTCTGGGTTCCACATGCATGGTTTAGCTGAAGGAAGAATCCCTTAAACCTGGAGAGTGGAGACCCGTGGAATGGGTACCATGCAATATGACTTCAAAGGGTCTTCATTTGCTCACCGAACCTCTCCAATCCTATCACTGCTGCGTTTATGCCAGTGTACACATGCTTGATTCTCTTTCGGAGACATAGCAATCCATAGGTTTTAAGATACTTACTAGTCAGGTACATTCTTAGGCGTTTAATATGGGGTGTTGAGTCCATTTCGTTGAGCAAGGAGTAGCTCTTGTCTATTCCATATTTTGCTTAAGGAACTTTATCTGTGCTGATTTCAATCTCTGGTTTTATGCAGCACCCCAACTCACCTTTCCCCTTAAGCAAGCATAAGTTGGTTTTCTAAATATGAGACCCTGTTCTGTTTTGTAATCCAGTTCCTGTGTAGCCAAGTTTACATTGTGTGTATTAGTGATATCTTATGATGTTTCTTTTTCTGTGTGACTTATTTCAGTTAGAATCATCATACCTGAATCCACTCATTATGCTGCTACTGGCCTGATGACATAGATTTCATTGCTGAGTGATATTGCATTGTACGTAAGTACCACAACTTCTTTATCCATTTTTCACTTTCTGCGATATTGAACTTGTACCATAAACGAGGTTCTTGTAAACAGAGCAGTCCCAAACTTTGGGGTGGCTGTGTCTTTTTGATTTTAATTTCCCTAAGCTATAGGACCATAAATGGAAGTGCCCTAGTCTCTGTTGCTTTGTTTTTTAGATGTTTCAGGAAACACCATACACTTCTCCCGAGTGGCTGTTGGCAATTTACATCCCGCCCATCAGCATAACAAGGCTCCCAGTTCTCCATGGCCTGTCCTGCCTTTCTGGATTTTACACTTTTTTCAGATGGCCCTTTTGACCGGGGGGAAGTGAGACTCATTGTAGTGCAGATTTCCTTTGCAAGCTTGCTTGGTTGGCCAAAAATGGCGTATGCGTTTTTTCCTGAATATATTCAGGAAAAAACGCATACGCCCTTTTTGGCCAAGTGCATCATTGTCGATGTTCTGCCTCTTTTCCTATGCTTTAAATGCAATTCCGGTCTACCTCCTGAAATCGGTTTCCTGCAATTCTGCCCCGCTTTCAATTCCTCTTGGCAGTCTTACTTCAGTATATTTTTGGACGATAGCTGTCATTTATAACTCTGCAGGTTTGTGAATTACAGTGCCCCCGAGCTCCTTTCTTCAAGTCGCTTTCTTGTGAGCTGGCTGCAACACCACAGATTGCTTCAGGCCCTAATCTGGTTCCCGCACGGCACGCTGAGCCTTTGCTTAATTCCTCTTCCTGGTGGGAAATGAGAGTTAAGTTTGCCCGTCCAGACACCTCCAGCTAGTCTCTCATTGGTTCTCCCTATTCCTGTTCATCTTCCGCAGAAATTGCAAACTGGGCCAAACAGGAGGTTAAAGGCACTGACTCTCCAAGTCGGGAGAGTGTTAGTAAAGCGTCTGGAATGTTGCACCCGAGTACCAGGGGACGAGAACTGAGACATATTTGAACACGTCTCCCGAGCACACGTTTGATCATACTCTGGGTTCCACATGCATGGTTTAGCTGAAGGAAGAATCCCTTAAAGCTGGAGAGTGGAGACCCGTGGAATGGGTACCATGCAATATGACTTCAAAGGGTCTTCATTTGCTCACTGAACCTCTCCAATCCTATCACTGCTACGTTTATGCCAGTGTACACACGCTTGATTCTCTTTCGGAGACATAGCAATCCATAGGTTTTAAGATACTTACGAGTCAGGTACATTCTTAGGCGTTTAATATGGGGTGTTGAGTCCATTTCATTGAGCAAGGAGTAGCTCTTGTCTATTCCATATTTGGCTTAAGGAACTTTATCTGTGCTGATTTCAATCTCTGGTTTTAGGCAGCACCCCAACTCACCTTTCCCCTTAAGCAAGCATAAGTTGGTTTTCTAAATTTGAGACGCTGTTTTGTTTTGTAATCCAGTTCTTGTGTAGCCAAGTTTACATTCTGTGTATTAGTGATATCTTATGATGTTTCTTTTTCTGTGTGACTTATTTCAGTTAGAAGCATCATACCTGAATCCACTCATTATGCTGCTACGGGCCTGATGACATAGATGTCATTGCTGAGTGATATTGCATTGTACGTAAGTACCACAACTTCTTTATCCATTTTGCGCTTTCTGCGATATTGAACTTGTACCGTAAACGAGCCGTGCCAAACTTTGGGGTGGCTGTGTCTTTTTGATTTTAATTTCCCTAAGCTATAGGACCATAAGTGGAAGTGCCCCAGGCTCTGTTGCTTTGTTTTTTAGATGTTTCAGGAAACACCATACACTTCTCCCGAGTGGCTGTTGGCAATTTACATCCCGCCCATCAGCATAACAAGGCTCCCAGTTCTCCGTGGCCTGTCCTGCCTTTCTGGATTCTACACTTTTTTCAGATGGCCCTTTTGACAGGGGGGATGTGAGACTTCATTGTAGTGCAGATTTCCTTTGCAAGCTTGCTTGGTTGGCCAAAAAGGGCGTATGCGTTTTTTCCTGAATATATTCAGGAAAAACGCATACGCCCTTTTTGGCCAAGTGCATCATTGTGGACGTCCTGCCTCTTTTCCTATGCTTTAAATGCAATTCGAGTCTACCTCCTGAAATCGGTTTCCTGCAATTCTGCCCCACATTCAAGTCCTCTTGGCAGCCTGACTTCAGTATATTTTTGGACGATAGCTGTCATTTATAACTCTGCAGGTTTGTGAATTACAGTGCCCTTGAGCTCCTTTCTTCAACTCGCTTTCTTGTGAGCTGGCCGCAACACCACAGGTTGCTTCAGGCCCTAATCTGCTTCTGGCACGGCACGATGACCCTTAGATTAATTCCTCTTCCTGGTGAGAAATGAGAGTTAAATTTGCCCGTCCAGACACCTCCAGCTAGTCTCTCATTGGTTCTCCATATTCGTGTTCATTTTCCGCAGAAATTGCAAACTGGGCCAAGCAGGAGGTTAAAGGCACTGACTCTCCAAGTCGGGAGAGAGTTAGTAAAGAGTCTGGAATGTTGCACCCGAGTACCAGGGGACGAGAACTGAGACATATTGAAACACGTCTCCCGATCACACGGTTGATCATAATCTGGGTTCCACATGCATGTTTTAGCTGAAGGAAGAATCCCTTAAACCTGGAGAGTTGAGACCCGTGGAATGGGTACCATGCAATATGACTTCAAAGGGTCTTCATTTGCTCACTGAACCTCTCCAATCCTATCACTGCTGCGTTTATGCCAGTGTACACACGCTTGATTCTCTTTCGGAGACATAGCAATCCATAGGTTTTAAGATACTTACTAGTCAGGTACATTCTTAGGCGTTTAATATGGGGTGTTGAGTCCATTTCGTTGAGCAAGGAGTAGCTCTTGTCTATTCCATATTTGGCTTAAGGAACTTTATCTGTTCTCATTTCAATCTCTGGTTTTATGCAGCATCCCAACTCACCTTTCCCCTTAAGCAAGCATAAGTTGGTTTTCTAAATTTGAGACCCTGTTCTGTTTTGTAATCCAGTTCCTGTGTAGCCAAGTTTACATTCTGTGTATTAGTGATATCTTATGATGTTTCCTTTTCTTTGTGACTTATTTCAGTTAGAATCATCATACCTGAATCCACTCATTATGCTGCTACGGGCCTGATGACATAGATGTCATTGCTGAGTGATATTGCATTGTACGTAAGTACCACAACTTCTTTATCCATTTTTCACTTTCTGTGATATTGAACTTGTACCTTAAACGAGGTTCTTGTAAACAGAGCCGTCCCAAACATTGGGGTGGCTGTGTCTTTTTGATTTTAATTTCCCTAAGCTATAGGACCATAAATGGAAGTGCCCTAGTCTCTGTTGCTTTGTTTTTTAGATGTTTCAGGAAACACCATACACTTCTCCCAAGTGGCTCTTGGCAATTTACATCCCGCCCATCAGCATAACAAGGCTCCCAGTTCTCCATGGCCTGTCCTGCCTTTCTGGATTTTACACTTTTTTCAGATGGCCCGTTTGACCGGGGGGAAGTGAGACTTCATTGTAGTGCAGATTTCCTTTGCAAGCTTGCTTGGTTGGCCAAAAAGGGCGTATGCATTTTTTCCTTAATATATTCAGGAAAAAACGCATACGCCCTTTTTGGCCAAGTGCATCATTGTCGACGTTCTGCCTCTTTTCCTATGCTTTAAATGCAATTCCAGCCTACCTCCTGAAATCGGTTTCCTGCAATTCTGCCCCGCTTTCAAGTCCTCTTGGCAGCCTGACTTCAGTATATTTTTGGACGATAGCTGTCATTTATAACTCTGCAGGTTTGTGAATTACAGTGCCCCTGAGCTCCTTTCTTCAACTCACTTCCTTGTGAGCTGGCCGCAACATCGCAGGATTGCTTCAGGCCCTAATCTGGTTCCGGCACGGCACGCTGAGCCTTTCGTTAATTCCCTTCCTGGTGAGAAATGAGAGTTAAATTTGCCCGTCCAGACACCTCCAGCTAGTCTCTCATTGGTTCTCCCTATTCCTGTTCAACTTCCGCAGTAATTGCAAACTGGGCCAAACAGGAGGTTAAAGGCACTGACTCTCCAAGTCGGGAGAGTGTTAGTAAAGCGTCTGGAATGTTGCACCCGAGTACCAGGGGACGAGAACGGAGACATATTGGAACACGTCTCCCGATCACTCGTTTGATCATACTCTGGGTTTCACATGCATGGTTTAGCTGAAGGAAGAATCCCTTAAACCTGGAGAGTGGAGACCCGTGGAATGGGTACCATGCAATATGACTTCAAAGGGTCTTCATTTGCTCACCGAACCTCTCCAATCGTATCACTGCTGCGTTTATGCCAGTGTACACACGCTTGATTCTCTTTCGGAGACATAGCAATCCATAGGTTTTTAGATACTTACTAGTCAGGTACATTCTTAGGCGTTTAATATGGGGTGTTGAGTCCATTTCGTTGAGCAAGGAGTAGCTCTTGTCTATTCCATATTTGGCTTATGGAACGGTATCTGTGCTCATTTCAATCTCTGGTTTTATGCAGCACCCCAACTCACCTTTCCCCTTAAGCAAGCATAAGTTGGTTTTCTAAATTTGAGACCCTGTTCTGTTTTGTAATTCAGTTCCTGTGTAGCCAAGTTTACATTCCGCGTATTAGTGATATCTTATGATGTTTCTTTTTCTTTGTGACTTATTTCAGTTAGAATCATCATACCTGAATCCACTCATTATGCTGCTACGGGCCTGATGACATAGATGTCATTGCTGAATGATATTGCATTGTACGTAAGTATCACAACTTCTTTATCCATTTTGCGTTTTCTGCGATATTGAACTTGTACCGTAAACGAGCCGTCCCAAACATTGGGGTGGCTGTGTCTTTTTGATTTTAATTTCCCTAAGCTATAGGACCATAAGTGGAGGTGCCCTAGGCTCTGTTGCTTTGTTTTTTAGATGTTTCGGGAAACACCATACACTTCTCCACAGTGGCTGTTGGTAATTTATATCCCGCCCATCAGCATAACCATGCTCCCAGTTCTCCATGGCCTGTCCTGCTTTCTGGATTTTACACTTTTTTCAGATGGCCCTTTTGACCGGGGGGAAGTGAGACTTCATTGTAGTGCAGATTTCCTTTGCAAGCTTGCTTGGTTGGCCAAAAAGGGCGTATGCGTTTTTTCCTGAATATATTCAGGAAAAAACGCATACGCCCTTTTTGGCCAAGTACATCATTGTCGACGTTCTGCCTCTTTTCCTATGCTTTAAATGCAATTCCAGTCTACCTCCTGAAATCGGTTTCCTGCAATTCTGCCCCGCTTTCAAGTCCTCTTGGCAGCCTGACTCCAGTATATTTTTGGACGATAGCTGTCATTTATAACTCTGCAGGTTTGTGAATTACAGTGCCCCTGAGCTCCTTTCTCCAACTCGCTTTCTTGTGAGCTGGCCGCAACACCGCAGGATTGCTTCAGGCCCTAATCTGGTTCCGGCACGGCACGCTGAGCCTTTGGTTAATTCCTCTTCCTGGTGGGAAATGAGAGTTAAATTTGCCCATCCAGACACCTCCAGCTAGTCTCTCATTGGTTCTCCCTATTCCTGTTCATCTTCCGCAGTAATTGCAAACTGGGCCAAACAGGAGTTTAAAGGCACTGACTCTCCAAGTCGGGAGAGTGTTAGTAAAGCGTCTGGAATGTTGCACCCGAGTACCAGGGGACGAGAACGGAGACATATTGGAACACGTCTCCTGATCACACGGTTGATCATACTCTGGGTTCCACATGCATGGTTTAGCTGAAGGAAGAATCCCTTAAAGCTGGAGAGTGGAGACCCGTGGAATGGGTACCATGCAATATGACTTCAAAGGGTCTTCATTTGCTCACTGAACCTCTCCAATCCTATCACTGCTGCATTTATGCCAGTGTACACACGCTTGATTCTCTTTCGGAGACATAGCAATCCATAGGTTTTAAGATACTTACGAGTCAGGTACATTCATAGGCGTTTAATATGGGGTGTTGAGTCCATTTCGTTGAGCAAGGAGTAGCTCTTGTCTATTCCATATTTGGCTTAAGGAACTTTATCTGTGCTCATTTCAATCTCTGGTTTTATGCAGCACCCCAACTCACCTTTCCCCTTAAGCAAGCATAAGTTGGTTTTCTAAATTTGAGACGCTGTTTTGTTTTGTAATCCAGTTCTTGTGTAGCCAAGTTTACATTCTGTGTATTAGTGATATCTTATGATGTTTCTTTTTCTGTGTGACTTATTTCAGTTGGAAGCATCATACCTGAATCCACTCATTATGCTGCTACGGGCCTTATGAAATAGATGTCATTGCTGAGTGATATTGCATTGTACGTAAGTACCACAACTTCTTTATCCATTTTGCGCTTTCTGCGATATTGAACTTGTACAGTAAACGAGCCGTCCCAAACTTTGGGGTGGCTGTGTCTTTTTGATTTTAATTTCCCTAAGCTATAGGACCATAAGTGGAAGTGCCCCAGGCTCTGTTGCTTTGTTTTTTAGATGTTTCAGGAAACACCATACACTTCTCCCGAGTGGCTGTTGGCAATTTACATCCCGCCCATCAGCATAACAAGGCTCCCAGTTCTCCATGGCCTGTCCTGCCTTTCTGGATTTTACACTTTTTTCAGATGGCCCTTTTGACCGGGGGGAAGTGAGACTTCATTGTAGTGCAGATTTCCTTTGCAAGCTTGCTTGGTTGGCCAAAAAGGGCGTATGCGTTTTTTCCTGAATATATTCAGGAAAAAACGCATACGCCCTTTTTGGCCAAGTGCATCATTGTCGACGTTCTGCCTCTTTTCCTATGCTTTAAATGCAATTCCAGTCTACCTCCTGAAATCGGTTTCCTGCAATTCTGCCCCGCTTTCAAGTCCTCTTGGCAGCCTGAATTCAGTATATTTTTGGACGATAGCTGTCATTTATAACTCTGCAGGTTTGTGAATTACAGTGCCCCTGAGCTCCTTTCTTCAACTCGCTTTCTTGTGAGCTGGCCGCAACACCGCAGGATTGCTTCAGGCCCTAATCTGGTTCCGGCATGGCACGCTGAGGCTTTGGGTGATTCCTCTTCCTGGTGGGAAATGAGAGTTAAATTTGCCCGTCCAGACACCTCCAGCTAGTCTCTCATTGGTTCTCCCTATTCCTGTTCATCTTCCGCAGAAATTGCAAACTGGGCCAAACAGGAGGTTAAAGGCACTGACTCTCCAAGTCGGGAGAGTGTTAGTAAAGCGTCTGGAATGTTGCACCCGAGTACCAGGGGACGAGAACCGAGACATATTTGAATACGTCTCCCGAGCACACGTTTGATCATACTCTGGGTTCCACATGCATGGTTTAGCTGAAGGAAGAATCCCTTAAATCTGGAGAGTGGAGACCCGTGGAATGGGTACCATGCAATATGACTTCAAAGGGTCTTCATTTGCTCACCGAACCTCTCCAATCCTATCACTGCTGCGTTTATGCCAGTGTACACATGCTTGATTCTCTTTCGGAGACATAGCAATCCATAGGTTTTAAGATACTTACTAGTCAGGTACATTCTTAGGCGTTTAATATGGGGTGTTGAGTCCATTTCGTTGAGCAAGGAGTAGCTCTTGTCTATTCCATATTTTGCTTAAGGAACTTTATCTGTGCTGATTTCAATCTCTGGTTTTATGCAGCACCCCAACTCACCTTTCCCCTTAAGCAAGCATAAGTTGGTTTTCTAAATATGAGACCCTGTTCTGTTTTGTAATCCAGTTCCTGTGTAGCCAAGTTTACATTCTGTGTATTAGTGATATCTTATGATGTTTCTTTTTCTGTGTGACTTATTTCAGTTAGAATCATCATACCTGAATCCACTCATTATGCTGCTACTGGCCTGATGACATAGATTTCATTGCTGAGTGATATTGCATTGTACGTAAGTACCACAGCTTCTTTATCCATTTTTCACTTTCTGCGATATTGAACTTGTACCATAAACGAGGTTCTTGTAAACAGAGCCGTCCCAAACTTTGGGGTGGCTGTGTCTTTTTGATTTTAATTTCCCTAAGCTATAGGACCATAAATGGAAGTGCCCTAGTCTCTGTTGCTTTGTTTTTTAGATGTTTCAGGAAACACCATACACTTCTCCCGAGTGGCTGTTGGCAATTTACATCCCGCCCATCAGCATAACAAGGCTCCCAGTTCTCCATGGCCTGTCCTGCCTTTCTGGATTTTACACTTTTTTCAGATGGCCCTTTTGACCGGGGGGAAGTGAGACTTCATTGTAGTGCAGATTTCCTTTGCAAGCTTGCTTGGTTGGCCAAAAAGGGCGTATGCGTTTTTTCCTGAATATATTCAGGAAAAAACGCATATGCCCTTTTTGGCCAAGTGCATCATTGTCGACGTTCTGCCTCTTTTCCTATGCTTTAAATGCAATTCCAGTCACCTCCTGAAATCGGTTTCCTGCAATTCTGCCCCGCTTTCAAGTCCTCTTAGCAGCCTTACTTCAGTATATTTTTGGACGATAGCTGTCATTTATAACTCTGCAGGTTTGTGAATTACAGTGCCCCTGAGCTCCTTTCTTCAACTCGCTTTCTTGAGAGCTGGCTGCAACACCACAGATTGCTTCAGGCCCTAATCTGGTTCCCGCACGGCACGCTGAGCCTTTGCTTAATTCCTCTTCCTGGTGGGAAATGAGAGTTAAATTTGCCCGTCCAGACACCTCCAGCTAGTCTCTCATTGGTTCTCCCTATTCCTGTTCATCTTCCGCAGTAATTGCAAACTGGGCCAAACAGGAGGTTAAAGGCACTGACTCTCCAAGTCGGGAGAGTGTTAGTAAAGCGTCTGGAATGTTGCACCCGAGTAGCGGGGGACAAGAACGGAGACATATTGGAACACGTCTCCCGATCACACGTTTGATCATACTCTGGGTTCCACATGCATGGTTTAGCTGAAGGAAGAATCCCTTAAACCTGGAGAGTTGAGACCCGTGGAATGGGTACCATGCAATATGACTTCAAAGGGTCTTCATTTGCTCACCGAACCTCTCCAATCCTATCACTGCTGCGTTTATGCCAGTGTACACACGCTTGATTCTCTTTCGGAGACATAGCAATCCATAGGTTTTAAGATACTTACTAGTCAGGTACATTCTTAGGTGTTTAATATGGGGTGTTGAGGCCATTTCATTGAGCAAGGAGTAGCTCTTGTCTATTCCATATTTGGCTTAAGGAACTTTATTTGTGCTCATTTCAATCTCTGGTTTTAGGCAGCACCCCAACTCACCTTTCCCCTTAAGCAAGCATAAGTTGGTTTTCTAAATTTGAGACCCTGTTCTGTTTTGTAATCCAGTTCCTGTGTAGGAAAGTTTACATTCCGTGTATTAGTGATATCTTATGATGTTTCTTTTTCTGTGTGACTTATTTCAGTTAGAAGCATCATACCTGAATCCACTCATTATGCTGCTACGGGCCTGATGACATAGATGTCATTGCTGAGTGATATTGCATTGTACGTAAGTACCACAACTTCTTTATCCATTTTGCGCTTTCTGCGATATTGGACTTCTACCGTAAACGAGCCGTCCCAAACTTTGAGGTGGCTGTGTCTTTTTGATTTTAATTTCCCTAATCTATAGGACCATAAATGGAAGTGCCCCAGGCTCTGTTGCTTTGTTTTTTAGATGTTTCAGGAAACACCATACACTTCTCCCGAGTGGCTGTTGGCAATTTACATCCCGCCCATCAGCATAACAAGGCTCCCAGTTCTCCATGGCCTGTCCTCCCTTTCTGGATGTTACACTTTTTTCAGATGGCCCTTTTGACCGGGGGGAGGTGACACTTCATTGTAGTGCAGATTTCCTTTGCAAGCTTGCTTGGTTGGCCAAAAAGGGCGTATGCGTTTTTTCCTGAATATATTCAGGAAAAAACGCATACCCCCTTTTTGGCCAAGTGCATCATTGTCGACGTTCTGCCTCTTTTCCTATGCTTTAAATGCAATTCCAGTCACCTCCTGAAATCGGTTTCCTGCAATTCTGCCCCGCTTTCAAGTCCTCTTGGCAGCCTTACTTCAGTATATTTTTGGACGATAGCTATCATTTATAACTCTGCAGGTTTGTGAATTACAGTGCCCCTGAGCTCCTTTCTTCAACTCGCTTTCTTGTGAGCTGGCCGCAACACCGCAGGATTGCTTCAGGCCCTAATCTGGTTCCGGCATGGCACGCTGAGCCTTTGGTTAATTCCTGTTCCTGGTGGGAAATGAGAGTTAAATTTGCCCGTCCAGACACCTCCAGCTAGTCTCTCATTAGTTCTCCCTATTCCTGTTCATCTTCCGCAGAAATTGCAAACTGGGCCAAACAGGAGGTTAAAGGCACTGACTCTCCAAGTCGGGAGAGTGTTAGTAAAGTGTCTGGAATGTTGCACCCGAGTACCAGGGGATGAGAACGGAGACATTTGAACACGTCTCCCGATCACACGTTTGATCATACTCTGGGTTCCACATGCATGGTTTAGCTGAAGGAAGAATCCCTTAAAGCTGGACAGTGGAGACCCGTGGAATGGGTACCATGCAATATGATTTCAAAGGGTCTTCATTTGCTCACCGAACCTCTCCAATCCTATCACGGCTGCGTTTATGCCCCTGTACACACGCTTGATTTTCTTTCGGAGACATAGCAATCCATAGGTTTTAAATTACTTACAAGTCAGGTACATTCTTAGGCGTTTAATATGGGGTGTTGAGTCCATTTTGTTGAGCAAGGAGTAGCTCTTGTCTATTCCATATTTGGCTTAAGGAACTTTATCTGTGCTCATTTCAATCTCTGGTTTTAGGCAGCACCCCAACTCACCTTTCCCCTTAAGCAAGCATAAGTAGGTTTTCTAAATTTGAGACCCTGTTCTGTTTTGTAATCCAGTTCCTGTGTAGCCAAGTTTACATTCTGTGTATTAGTGATATCTTATGATGTTTCTTTTTCTTTGTGACTTATTTCAGTTAGAATCATCATACCTGAATCCACTCATTATGCTGCTACGGGCCTGATGACATAGATTTCATTGCTGAGTGATATTGCATTGTACGTAAGTACCATAACTTCTTTATCCATTTTTCACTTTCTGCGATATTGAACTTGTACCATAAACGAGGTTCTTGTAAACAGAGCAGTCCCAAACTTTGGGGTGGCTGTGTCTTTTTGATTTTAATTTCCCTAAGCTATAGGAGCATAAGTGGAAGTGTCCCAGGCTCTGTTGCTTTGTTTTTTAGATGTTTCAGGAAACACCATACACTTCTCCCGAGTGGCTGTTGGCAATTACATCCCGCCCATCAGCATAACAAGGCTCCCAGTTCTCCATGGCCTGTCCTGCTTTCTGGATTTTACACTTTTTTCAGATGGCCCCTTTGACCGGGGGGAAGTGAGACTTCATTGTAGTGCAGATTTCCTTTGCAAGCTTGCTTGGTTGGCCAAAAAGGGCGTATGCGTTTTTTCCTGAATATATTCAGGAAAAAACGCATACGCCCTTTTTGGCCAAGTGCATCATTGTCGACGTTCTGCCTCTTTTCCTATGCTTTAAATGCAATTCCAGTCTACCTCCTGAAATCGGTTTCCTGCAATTCTGCCCCGCTTTCAAGTCCTCTTGTCAGCCTGACTTCAGTATATTTTTGGACGATAGCTGTCATTTATAACTCTGCAGGTTTGTGAATTACAGTGCCCCTGAGCTCCTTTCTTCAACTCGCTTTCTTGTGAGCTGGCCGCAACACCGCAGGATTGCTTCAGGCCCTAATCTGGTTCCGGCACGGCACGCTGAGCCTTTGGTTAATTCCTCTTCCTGGTGGGAAAT
This sequence comes from Lagenorhynchus albirostris, assembly GCF_949774975.1. Classification (NCBI taxonomy): domain Eukaryota; kingdom Metazoa; phylum Chordata; class Mammalia; order Artiodactyla; family Delphinidae; genus Lagenorhynchus; species Lagenorhynchus albirostris. The sequence continues at coordinate 274,278 of NW_026783317.1, read as the reverse complement.
GAGAGTTAAATTTGCCCGTCCAGACACCTCCAGCTAGTCTCTCATTGGTTCTCCCTATTCCTGTTCATCTTCCGCAGAAATTGCAAACTGGGCCAAACAGGAGGTTAAAGGCACTGACTCTCCAAGTCGGGAGAATGTTAGTAAAGCGTCTGGAATGTTGCACCCGAGTACCAGGGGATGAGAACGGAGACATATTTGAACACGTCTCCCGAGCACACGTTTGATCATACTCTGGGTTCCACATGCATGGTTTAGCTGAAGGAAGAATCCCTTAAACCTGGAGAGTTGAGACCCGTGGAATGGGTACCATGCAATATGACTTCAAAGGGTCTTCATTTGCTCACCGAACCTCTCCAATCCTATCACTGCTGCGTTTATGCCTGTGTACACACGCTTGATTCTCTTTCGGAGACATAGCAATCCATAAGTTTTAAGATACTTACTAGTCAGGTACATTCTTAGGCGTTTAATATGGGGTGTTGAGTCCATTTCGTTGAGAAAGGAGTAGCTCTTGTCTATTCCATATTTGGCTTAAGGAACTTTATCTGTGCTCATTTCAATCTCTGGTTTTATGCAGCATCCCAACTCACCTTTCCCCTTAAGCAAGCATAAGTTGGTTTTCTAAATTTGAGACCCTGTTCTGTTTTGTAATCCAGTTCCTGTGTAGCCAAGTTTATATTCCGTGTAGTAGTGATATCTTATGATGTTTCTGTTTCTTTGTGACTTATTTCAGTTAGAATCATCATACCTGAATCCACTCATTATGCTGCTACGGGCCTGATGACATAGATTTGTTTGCTGAGTGATATTGCATTGTACGTAAGTACCACAACTTCTTTATCCATTTTTCACTTTCTGCGATACTGAACTTGTACCGTAAACGAGGTTCTTGTAAACAGAGCCAACCCAAACTTTGGGGTGGCTGTGTCTTTTTGATTTTAATTTCCCTAAGCTATAGGACCATAAGTGGAAGTGCCCCAGGCTCTGTTGCTTTGTTTTTTAGATGTTTCAGGAAACACCATACACTTCTCCCGAGTGGCTGTTGGCAATTTACATCCCGCCCATCAGCATAACAAGGCTCCCAGTTCTCCATGGCCTGTCCTGCCTTTCTGGATTTTACACTTTTTTCAGATGTCCCTTTGACCAGGGGGAAGTGAGACTTCATTGTAGTGCAGATTTCCTTTGCAAGCTTGCTTGGTTGGCCAAAAAGGGCGTATGTGTTTTTTCCTGAATATATTCAGGAAAAAACGCATACGCCCTTTTTGGCCAAGTGCATCATTGTCGACGTTCTGCCTCTTTTCCTATGCTTTAAATGCAATTCCATTCTACCTCCTCAAATCGGTTTCCTGCAATTCTGTCCCGCTTTCAAGTCCTCTTGGCAGCCTGACTTCAGTATATTTTTGACGATAGCTGTCATTTATAACTCTGCAGGTTTGTGAATTACAGTGCCCCTGAGCTCCTTTCTTCAACTCGCTTTCTTGTGAGCTGGCCGCAACACCGCAGGATTGCTTCAGGCCCTAATCTGGTTCCGGCACGGAACACTGAGCCTTTGGTTAATTCCTCTTCCTGGTGGGAAATGAGAGTTAAATTTGCCCGTCCAGACACCTCCAGCTAGTCTCTCATTGGTTCTCCCTATTCCTGTTCATCTTCCGCAGAAATTGCAAACTGGGCCAAACAGGAGGTTAAAGGCACTGACTCTCCAAGTCGGGAGAGTGTTAGTAAAGCGTCTGGAATGTTGCACCCGAGTACCAGGGGACGAGAACCGAGACATATTTGAACACGTCTCCCGATCACACGTTTGATCATACTCTGGGTTCCACATGCATGGTTTAGCTGAAGGAAGAATCCCTTAAAGCTGGAGAGTGGAGACCCGTGGAATGGGTACCATGCAATATGACTTCAAAGGGTCTTCATTTGCTCACCGAACCTCTCCAATCCTATCACTGCTGCGTTTATGCCAGTGTACACACGCTTGATTCTCTTTCGGAGACATAGCAATGCATAGGTTTTAAGATACTTACTAGTCAGGTACATTCTTAGGCGTTTAATATGGGGTGTTGTGTCCATTTCGTTGAGCAAGGAGTAGCTCTTGTCTATTCCATATTTGGCTTAAGGAACTTTATCTGTGCTCATTTCAATCTCTGGTTTTATGCAGCACCCCAACTCACCTTTCCCCTTAAGCAAGCATAAGTAGGTTTTCTAAATTTGAGACCCTGTTCTGTTTTGTAATCCAGTTCCTGTGTAGCCAAGTTTACATTCTGTGTATTAGTGATATCTTATGATGTTTCTTTTTCTTTGTGACTTATTTCAGTTAGAATCATCATACCTGAATCCACTCATTATGCTGCTACGGGCCTGATGACATAGATTTCATTGCTGAGTGATATTGCATTGTACGTAAGTACCATAACTTCTTTATCCATTTTTCACTTTCTGCGATATTGAACTTGTACCATAAACGAGGTTCTTGTAAACAGAGCAGTCCCAAACTTTGGGGTGGCTGTGTCTTTTTGATTTTAATTTCCCTAAGCTATAGGACGATAAGTGGAAGTGCCCTAGTCTCTGTTGCTTTGTTTTTTAGATGTTTCAGGAAACACCATACACTTCTCCCGAGTGGCTGTTGGCAATTTACATCCCGCCCATCAGCATAACAAGGCTCCCAGTTCTCCATGGCCTGTCCTGCCTTTCTGGATTTTACACTTTTTTCAGATGGCCCTTTTGACCGGGGGGAAGTGAGACTTCATTGTAGTGCAGATTTCCTTTGCAAGCTTGCTTGGTTGGCCAAAAAGGGCGTATGCGTTTTTTCCTGAATATATTCAGGAAAAAACGCATACGCCCTTTTTGGCCAAGTGCATCATTGTCGACGTTCTGCCTCTTTTCCTATGCTTTAAATGCAATTCCAGTCTACCTCCTGAAATCGGTTTCCTGCAATTCTGCCCCGCTTTCAAGTCCTCTTGTCAGCCTGACTTCAGTATATTTTTGGACGATAGCTGTCATTTATAACTCTGCAGGTTTGTGAATTACAGTGCCCCTGAGCTCCTTTCTTCAACTCGCTTTCTTGTGAGCTGGCCGCAACACTGCAGGATTGCTTCAGGCCCTAATCTGGTTCCGGCACGGCACGCTGAGCCTTTGGTTAATTCCTCTTCCTGGTGGGAAATGAGAGTTAAATTTGCCCGTCCAGACACCTCCAGCTAGTCTCTCATTGGTTCTCCCTATTCCTGTTCATCTTCCGCAGAAATTGCAAACTGGGCCAAACAGGAGGTTAAAGGCACTGACTCTCCAAGTCGGGAGAATGTTAGTAAAGCGTCTGGAATGTTGCACCCGAGTACCAGGGGACGAGAACCGAGACATATTGGAACACGTCTCCCGATCACACGTTTGATCATACTCTGGGTTCCACATGCATGGTTTAGCTGAAGGAAGAATCCCTTAAACCTGGAGAGTGGAGACCCGTGGAATGGGTACCATGCAATATGACTTCAAAGGGTCTTCATTTGCTCACCGAACCTCTCCAATCCTATCACTGCTGCGTTTATACCCCTGTACACACGCTTGATTCTCTTTCAGAGACATAGCAATCCATAGGTTTTAAGATACTTACTAGTCAGGTACATTCTTAGGCGTTTAATATGGGGTGTTGAGTCCATTTCGTTGAGCAAGGAGTAGCTCTTGTCTATTCCATATTTGGCTTAAGGAACTTTATCTGTGCTCATTTCAATCTCTGGTTTTATGCAGCACCACAACTCACCTTTCCCCTTAAGCAAGCATAAGTTGGTTTTCTAAATTTGATACCCTGTTCTGTTTTGTAATCCAGTTTCTGTGTAGCCAAGTTTACATTCTGTGTATTAGTGATATCTTATGATGTTTCTTTTTCTTTGTGACTTATTTCAGTTAGAATCATCATACCTGAATCCACTCATTATGCTGCTACGGGCCTGATGACATAGATTTCATTGCTGAGTGATATTGCATTGTACGTAAGTACCACAACTTCTTTATCCATTTTTCACTTTCTGCGATATTGAACTTGTACCGTAAACGAGGTTCTTATAGACAGAGCCGTCCCAAACTTTGGGGTGGCTGTGTCTTTTTGATTTTAATTTCCCTAAGCTATAGGACCATAAGTGGAAGTGCCCCAGGCTCTGTTGCTTTGTTTTTTAGATGTTTCAGGAAACACCATACACTTCTCCCGAGTGGCTGTTGGCAATTTACATCCCGCCCATCAGCATAACAAGGCTCCCAGTTCTCCATGGCCTGTCCTGCCTTTCTGGATTTTACACTTTTTTCAGATGGCCCTTTTGACCGGGGGGAAGTGAGACTTCATTGTAGTGCAGATTTCCTTTGCAAGCTTGCTTGGTTGGCCAAAAAGGGCGTATGCGTTTTTTCCTGAATATATTCAGGAAAAAACGCATACGCCCTTTTTGGCCAAGTGCATCATTGTCGACGTTCTGCCTCTTTTCCTATGCTTTAAATGCAATTCCAGTCTACCTCCTGAAATCGGTTTCCTGCAATTCTGCCCCGCTTTCAAGTCCTCTTGGCAGCCTTACTTCAGTATATTTTTGGACGATAGCTGTCATTTATAACTCTGCAGGTTTGTGAATTACAGTGCCCCTGAGCTCCTTTCTTCAACTCGCTTTCTTGTGAGCTGGCCGCAAGACCGCAGGATTGCTTCAGGCCCTAATCTGGTTCCGGCACGGCACGCTGAGCCTTTGGTTAATTCCTCTTCCTGGTGGGAAATGAGAGTTAAATTTGCCCGTCCAGACACCTCCAGCTAGTCTCTCATTGGTTCTCCCTATTCCTGTTCATCTTCCGCAGAAATTGCAAACTGGGCCAAACAGGAGGTTAAAGGCACTGACTCTCCAAGTCGGGAGAGTGTTAGTAAAGCGTCTGGAATGTTGCACCCGAGTACCACGGGACGAGAACGGAGACATATTTGAACACGTCTCCCGATCACACGTTTGATCATACTCTGGGTTCCACATGCATGGTTTAGCTGAAGGAAGAATCCCTTAAAGCTGGAGAGTGGAGACCCGTGGAATGGGTACCATGCAATATGACTTCAAAGGGTCTTCGTTTGTTCACCGAACCTCTCCAATCCTATCACTGCTGCGTTTATGCCAGTGTACACACGCTTGATTCTCTTTCGGAGACATAGCAATCCATAGGTTTTAAATTACTTACTAGTCAGGTACATTCTTAGGCGTTTAATATGGGGTGTTGAGTCCATTTCGTTGAGCAAGGAGTAGCTCTTGTCTATTCCATATTTGGCTTAAGGAACTTTATCTGTGCTCATTTCAATCTCTGGTTTTATGCAGCACCCCAACTCACCTTTCCCCTTAAGCAAGCATAAGTTGGTTTTCTAAATTTGAGACCCTGTTCTGTTTTGTAATCCAGTTCCTGTGTAGGAAAGTTTACATTCCGTGTATTAGTGATATCTTATGATGTTTCTTTTTCTTTGTGACTTATTTCAGTTAGAATCATCATACTTGAATCCACTCATTATGCTGCTATGGGACTGATGACATAGATGTCATTGCTGAGTGATATGGCATTGTACGTAAGTACCACAACTTCTTTATCCATTTTTCACTTTCTGCAATATTGAACATGTACCGTAAACGAGGTTCTTGTAAACAGACCCGTCCCAAACTTTGGGGTGGCTGTGTCTTTTTGATTTTAATTTCCCTAAGCTATAGGACCATAAGTGGAAGTGCCCTAGGCTCTGTTGCTTTGTTTTTTAGATGTTTCAGGAAACACCATACACTTCTCCCGAGTGGCTGTGGCAATTTATTTCCCACCCATCAGCATAACAAGGCTCCCAGTTCTCCATGGCCTGTCCTGCCTTTCTGGATTTTACACTTTTTTCAAATGGCCCTTTTGACCAGGGGGAAGTGAGACTTCATTGTAGTGCAGATTTCCTTTGCAAGCTTGCTTGGTTGGCCAAAAAGTGCGTATGCGTTTTCTCCTGAATATATTCAGGAAAAAACGCATATGCCCTTTTTGGCCAAGTGCATCATTGTCGACGTTCTGCCTCTTTTCCTATGTTTTACATGCAATTCCAGCCTACCTCCTGAAATCGGTTTCCTGCAATTCTGCCCCGCTTTCAAGTCCTCTTGGCAGCCTTACTTCAGTATATTTTTGGACGATAGCTGTCATTTATAACTCTGCAGGTTTGTGAATTACAGTGCCCCTGAGCTCCTTTCTTCAACTCGCTTTCTTGTGAGCTGGCCGCAACACCGCAGGATTGCTTCAGGCCCTAATCTGGTTCTGGCATGGCACGCTGACCCTTAGATAAATTCCTCTTCCTGGTGGGAAATGAGAGTTAAATTTGCCCGTCCAGACACATCCAGCTAGTCCCTCATTGGTTCTCCCTATTCCTGTTCATTTTCCGTAGAAATTACAAACTGGGCCAAACAGGAGGTTAAAGGCACTGACTCTCCAAGTCGGTAGAGAGTTAGTAAAGCGTCTGGAATGTTGCACCGGAGTACCAAGGAACGAGAACTGAGACATATTGGAACACGTCTCCCGATCACACGGTTGATCATAATCTGGGTTCCACATGCATGTTTTAGCTGAAGGAAGAATCCCTTAAACCTGGAGAGTTGAGACCCGTGGAATGGGTACCATGCAATATGACTTCAAGGGGTCTTCATTTGCTCACCGAACCTCTCCAATCCTATCACTGCTGCGTTTATGCCCCTGTACACACGCTTCATTCTCTTTCGGAGACATAGCAATCCATAGGTTTTAAGATACTTATTAGTCAGGTACATTCTTAGGCGTTTAATATGGGGTGTTGAGTCCATTTCGTTGAGCAAGGAGTATCTCTTTCTATTCAATATTTGGCTTAAGGAACTTTATCTGTGCTCATTTCAATCTCTGGTTTTATGCAGCACCCCAACTCACCTTTCCCCTTAAGGAAGCATAAGTTGGTTTTCTACATTTGAGACCCTGTTCTGTTTTGTAATTCAGTTCCTGTGTAGCCAAGTTTACATTCTGCGTATTAGTGATATCTTATGATGTTTCTTTTTCTTTGTGACTTATTTCAGTTAGAATCATCATACCTGAATCCACTCATTATGCTGCTACGGGCCTGATGACATAGATTTCACTGCTGAGTGATATTGCATTGTACGTAAGTACCACAACTTCTTTATCCATTTTTCACTTTCTGCGATATTGAATTTGTACCGTAAACGAGGTTCTTGTAAACAGAGCCGTCCCAAACTTTGGGGTGGCTGTGTCTTTTTGATTTTAATTTCCCTAAGCTATAGGACCATAAGTGGAAGTGCCCTAGGCTCTGTTGCTTTGTTTTTTAGATGTTTCGGGAAACACCATACACTTCTCCACAGTGGCTGTTGGTAATTTATATCCCGCCATCAGCATAACCATGCTCCCAGTGCTCCATGGCCTGTCCTGCCTTTCTGGATTCTACACTTTTTTCAGATGGCCCTTTTGACAGGGGGGAAGTGAGACTTCATTGTAGTGCAGATTTCCTTTGCAAGCTTGCTTGGTTGGCCAAAAAGGGCGTATGAGTTTTTTCCTGAATATATTCAGGAAAAACGCATACGCCCTTTTTGGCCAAGTGCATCATTGTGGACGTCCTGCCTCTTTTCCTATGCTTTAAATGCAATTCGAGTCTACCTCCTGAAATAGGTTTCCTGCAATTCTGCCCGACATTCAAGTCCTCTTGGCAGCCTGACTTCAGTATATTTTTGGACGATAGCTGTCATTTATAACTCTGCAGGTTTGTGAATTACAGTGCCCCTGAGCTCCTTTCTTCAACTTGCTTTCTTGTGAGCTGGCCGCAACACAACAGGTTGCTTCAGGCCCTAATCTGCTTCTGGCACGGCACGATGACCCTTAGATTAATTCCTCTTCCTGGTGGGAAATGAGAGTTAAATTTGCCCGTCCAGACACCTCCAGCTAGTCTCTCATTGGTTCTCCCTATTCCTGTTCATCTTCCGCAGTAATTGCAAACTGGGCCAAACAGGAGGTTAAAGGCACTGACTCTCCAAGTCGGAAGAGTGTTAGTAAACCGTCTGGAATGTTGCACCCGAGTACCAGGGGACGAGATCGGAGACATATTGGAACACGTCTCCAGATCACACGTTTGATCATACTCTGGGTTCCACATGCATGGTTTAGCTGAAGGAAGAATCCCTTAAACCTGGAGAGTTGAGACCGTGGAAAGGGTACCATGCAATATGACTTCAAAGGGTCTTCATTTGCTCACCGAACCTCTCCAATCCTATCACTGCTGCGTTTATGCCAGTGTACACACGCTTGATTCTCTTTCGGAGACATAGCAATCCATAGGTTTTAAGATACTTACTAGTCAGGTACATTCTTAGGCGTTTAATATGGGGTGTTGAGTCCATTTCGTTGAGCAAGGAGTAGCTCTTGTCTATTCCATATTTGGCTTAAGGAACTTTATCTGTGCTCATTTCAATCTCTGGTTTTATGCAGCACCACAACTCACCTTTCCCCTTAAGCAAGCATAAGTTGGTTTTCTAAATTTGAGACCCTGTTCTGTTTTGTAATCCAGTTCCTGTGTAGCCAAGTTTACATTCTGTGTATTAGTGATATCTTATGATGTTTCTTTTTCTTTGTGACTTATTTCAGTTAGAATCATCATACCTGAATCCACTCATTATGTTGCTACGGGCCTGATGACATAGATGTCATTGCTGAGTGATATTGCATTGTACGTAAGTACCACAACTTCTTTATCCATTCTGCGCTTTCTGCGATATTGAACTTGTACCATAAACGAGCCGTCCCAAACATTGGGGTGGCTGTGTCTTTTTGATTTTAATTTCCCTAAGCTATAGGACCATAAGTGGAAGTGCCCCAGGCTCTGTTGCTTTGTTTTTTAGATGTTTCAGGAAACACCATACACTTCTCCCGAGTGGCTGTTGGCAATTTACATCCCGCCCATCAGCATAACAAGGCTCCCAGTTCTCCATGGCCTGTCCAGCCTTTCTGGATTTTACACTTTTTTCAGATGGCCCTTTTGACCGGGGGGAAGTGAGACTTCATTGTAGTGCAGATTTCCTTTGCAAGCTTGCTTGGTTGGCCAAAAAGTGCGTATGCGTTTTTTCCTGAATATATTCAGGAAAAAACGCATACGCCCTTTTTGGCCAAGTGCATCATTGTCGACGTTCTGCCTCTTTTCCTATGCTTTAAATGCAATTCCAGTCTACCTCCTGAAATCGGTTTCCTGCAATTCTGCCCCGCTTTCAAGTCCTCTTGGCAGCCTGACTTCAGTATATTTTTGGACGATAGCTGTCATTTATAACTCTGCAGGTTTGTGAATTACAGTGCCCCTGAGCTCCTTTCTTCAACTCGCTTTCTTGTGAGCTGGCCGCAACACCGCAGGATTGCTTCAGGCCCTAATCTGGTTGCGGCACGGCACGCTGAGCCTTTGGTTAATTCCTCTTCCTGGTGGGAAATGAGAGTTAAATTTGCCCGTCCAGACACCTCCAGCTAGTCTCTCATTGGTTCTCCCTATTCTTGTTCATCTTCCGCAGAAATTGCAAACTGGGCCAAACAGGAGGTTAAAGGCACTGACTCTCCAAGTCGAGAGAGTGTTAGTAAAGCGTCTGGAATGTTGCACCCGAGTACCAGGGGACGAGAAAGGAGACATATTTGAACACGTCCCCCGATCACACGTTTGATCATACTCTGGGTTCCACATGCATGGTTTAGCTGAAGGAAGATCCCTTAAGGCTGGAGAGTGGAGACCCGTGGAATGGGTACCATGCAATATGACTTCAAATGGTCTTCATTTGCTCACCGAACCTCTCCAATCCTATCACTGCTGCATTTATGCCAGTGTACACACGCTTGATTCTCTTTCGGAGACATAGCAATCCATAGGTTTTAAGATACTTACTAGTCAGGTACATTCTTAGGCGTTTAATATGGGGTGTTGAGTCCACTTCGTTGAGCAAGGAGTAGCTCTTGTCTATTCCATATTTGGCTTAAGGAACTTTATCTGTGCTCATTTCAATCTCTGGTTTTATGCAGCACCCCACTCACCTTTCCCCTTAAGCAAGCATAAGTTGGTTTTCTAAATTTGAGACCCTGTTCTGTTTTGTAATCCAGTTCCTGTGTAGCCAAGTTTACATTCTGTGTATTAGTGATATCTTATGATGTTTCTTTTTCTTTGTGAATTATTTCAGTTAGAATCATCATACCTGAATCCACTCATTATGTTGCTACGGGCCTGATGACATAGATGTCATTGCTGAGTGATATTGCATTGTACGTAAGTACCACAACTTCTTTATCCATTTTGCGCTTTCTGCGATATTGAACTTGTACCGTAAACGAGCCGTCCCAAACTTTGGGGTGGCTGTGTCTTTTTGATTTTAATTTCCCTAAGCTATAGGACCATAAGTGGAAGTGCCCCAGGCTCTGTTGCTTTGTTTTTTAGATGTTTCAGGAAACACCATACACTTCTCCGGAGTGGCTGTTGGCAATTTACATCCCGCCCATCAGCATAACAAGGCTCCCAGTTCTCCATGGCCTGTCCTGCTTTTCTGGATTTTACACTTTTTTCAGATGGCCCTTTTGACAGGGGGGAAGTGAGACTTCATTGTAGTGCAGATTTCCTTTGCAAGCTTGTTTGGTTGGCCAAAAAGGGCGTATGCATTTTTCCTGAATATATTCAGGAAAAAACGTATACGCACTTTTTGGCCAAGTGCATCATTGTCGACGTTCTGCCTCTTTTCCTATGCTTTAAATGCAATTCCAGCCTACCTCCTGAAATCGGTTTCCTGCAATTCTGCCCCGCTTTCAAGTCCTCTTGGCAGCCTGACTTCAGTATATTTTTGGACGATAGCTGTCATTTATAACTCTGCAGGTTTGTGAATTACAGTGCCCCTGAGCTCCTTTCTTCAACTCGCTTTCTTGTGAGCTGGCCGCAACACCGCAGGATTGCTTCAGGCCCTAATCTGGTTCCGGCACGGCATGCTGAGCCTTTGGTTAATTCCTCTTCCTGGTGGGAAATGAGAGTTAAATTTGCCCGTCCAGACACCTCCAGCTAGTCTCTCATTGGTTCTCCCTATTCCTGTTCATTTTCCGCAGAAATTGCAAACTGGGCCAAACAGGAGGTTAAAGGCACTGACTCTCCAAGTCGGGAGAGAGTTAGTAAAGCGTCTGGAATGTTGCACCCGAGTACCAGGGGACGAGAACTGAGACATATTGAAACACGTCTCTCGATCACACGGTTGATCATACTCTGGGTTCCACATGCATGTTTTAGCTGAAGGAAGAATCCCTTAAACCTGGAGAGTTGAGACCCGTGGAATGGGTACGATGCAATATGACTTCAAAGGGTCTTCATTTGCTCACCGAACCTCTCCAATCCTATCACTGCTGCATTTATGCCAGTGTACACACGCTTGATTCTCTTTCGGAGACATAGCAATCCATAGGTTTTAAGATACTTACTAGTCAGGTACATTCCTAGGCGTTTAATATGGGGTGTTGAGTCCATTTCGTTGAGCAAGGAGTAGCTCTTGTCTATTCCATATTTGGCTTAAGGAACTTTATCTGTGCTCATTTCAATCTCTGGTTTTATGCAGCACCCCAACTCACCTTTCCCCTTAAGCAAGCATAAGTTGGTTTTCTAAATTTGAGACCCTGTTCTGTTTTGTAATCCAGTTCTTGTGTAGCCAAGTTTACATTCTGTGTATTAGTGATATCTTATGATGTTTCTTTTTCTGTGTGACTTATTTCAGTTAGAAGCATCATACCTGATTCCAATCATTATGCTGCTACGGGCCTGATGACATAGATGTCATTGCTGAGTGATATTGCATTGTACGTAAGTACCACAACTTCTTTATCCATTCTGCGCTTTCTGCGATATTGAACTTGTATCGTAAACGAGCCGTGCCAAACTTTGGGGTGGCTGTGTCTTTTTGATTTTAATTTCCCTAAGCTATAGGACCATAAGTGGAAGTGCCCCAGGCTCTGTTGCTTTGTTTTTTAGATGTTTCAGGAAACACCATACACTTCTCCCGAGTGGCTGTTGGCAATTTACATCCCGCCCATCAGCATAACAAGGCTCCCAGTTCTCCATGGCCTGTCCTGCCTTTCTGGATTTTACACTTTTTTCAGATGGCCCTTTTGACCAGGGGGAAGTGAGACTTCATTGTAGTGCAGATTTCCTTTGCAAGCTTGCTTGGTTGGCCAAAAAGGGCGTATGCGTTTTTTCCTGAATATATTCAGGAAAAAACGCATACGCCCTTTTTGGCCAAGTGCATCATTGTCGACGTTCTGCCTCTTTTCCTATGCTTTAAATGCAATTCCAGTCTACCTCCTGAAATCGGTTTCCTGCAATTCTGCCCCGCTTTCAAGTCCTCTTGGCAGCCTGACTTCAGTATATTTTTAGACGATAGCTGTCATTTATAACTCTGCAGGTTTGTGAATTACAGTGCCCCTGAGCTCCTTTCTTCAACTCGCTTTCTTGTGAGCTGGCCGCAAGACCGCAGGATTGCTTCAGGCCCTAATCTGGTTCCGGCACGGCACGCTGAGCCTTTGGTTAATTCCTCTTCCTGGTGGGAAATGAGAGTTAAATTTGCCCGTCCAGACACCTCCAGCTAGTCTCTCATTGGTTCTCCCTATTCCTGTTTATCTTCCGCAGAAATTGCAAACTGGGCCAAACAGGAGGTTAAAGGCACTGACTCTCCAAGTCGGGAGAGTGTTAGTAAAGCGTCTGGAATGTTGCACCCGAGTACCAGGGGACGAGAACGGAGACATATTTGAACACGTCTCCCGAGCACACGTTTGATCATACTCTGGGTTCCACATGCATGGTTTAGCTGAAGGAAGAATCCCTTAAAGCTGGAGAGTGGAGACCCGTGGAATGGGTACCATGCAATATGACTTCAAAGGGTCTTCATTTGCTCACCGAACCTCTCCAATCCTATCACTGCTGCGTTTATGCCAGTGTACACACGCTTGATTCTCTTTCGGAGACATAGCAATCCATAGGTTTTAAGATACTTACTAGTCAGGTACATTCTTAGGCGTTTAATATGGGGTGTTGAGTCCATTTCGTTGAGCAAGGAGTAGCTCTTGTCTATTCCATATTTGGCTTAAGGAACTTTATCTGTGCTCATTTCAATCTCTGGTTTTATGCAGCACCACAACTCACCTTTCCCCTTAAGCAAGCATAAGTTGGTTTTCTAAATTTGAGACCCTGTTCTGTTTTGTAATCCAGTTCCTGTGTAGCCAAGTTTACATTCTGTGTATTAGTGATATCTTATGATGTTTCTTTTTCTTTGTGACTTATTTCAGTTAGAATCATCATACCTGAATCCACTCATTATGCTGCTACGGGCCTGATGACATAGATGTCATTGCCGAGTGATATTGCATTGTACGTAAGTACCACAACTTCTTTATCCATTTTGCGCTTTCTGCGATATTGAACTTGTACCGTAAACGAGGTTCTTGTAAACAGAGCCGTTCCAAACTTTGGGGTGGCGGTGTCTTTTTGATTTTAATTTCCCTAAGCTATAGGACCATAAGTGGAAGTGCCCTAGGCTCTGTTGCTTTGTTTTTTAGATGTTTCAGGAAACACTATACACTTCTCCCTAGTGGCTGTTGGCAATTTACATCCCGCCCATCAGCATAACAAGGCTCCCAGTTCTCCATGGCCTGTCCTGCCTTTCTGGATTTTACACTTTTTTCAGATGGCCCTTTTGACCGGGGGGAAGTGAGACTTCATTGTAGTGCAGATTTCCTTTGCAAGCTTGCTTGGTTGGCCAAAAAGGGCGTATGCGTTTTTTCCTGAATATATTCAGGAAAAAACGCATACGCCCTTTTTGGCCATGTGCATCATTGTGGACGTCCTGCCTGTTTTCCTATGCTTTAAATGCAATTCCAGTCTACCTCCTGAAATCGGTTTCCTGCAATTCTGCCCCACTTTCAAGTCCTCTTGGCAGCCTTACTTCAGTATATTTTTGGACGATAGCTGTCATTTATAACTCTGCAGGTTTGTGAATTACAGTGCCCCTGAGCTCCTTTCTTCAAGTCGCTTTCTTGTGAGCTGGCCGCAACACCACAGATTGCTTCAGGCCCTAATCTGGTTCCGGCATGGCACGCTGACCCTTAGGTTAATTCCTCTTCCTGGTGGGAAATGAGAGTTAAATTTGCCCGTTCAGACATCTCCAGCTAGTCTCTCATTGGTTCTCCCTATTCCTGTTCATCTTCCGCAGTAATTGCAAACTGGGCCAAACAGGAGGTTAAAGGCACTGACTCTCCATGTCGGGAGAGTGTTAGTAAAACGTCTGGAATGTTGCACCCGAGTAGCAGGGGACGAGAACGGAGACATATTGGAACACGTCTCCCGTGCACACGTTTGATCATACTCTGGGTTCCACATGCATGGTTTAGCTGAAGGAAGAATCCCTTAAAGCTGGAGAGTTGAGACCCGTGGAATGGGTACCATGCAATATGACTTCAAAGGGTCTTCATTTGCTCACTGACCTCTCCAATCCTATCACTGCTGCGTTTATGTCAGTGTACACACGCTTGATTCTCTTTCGGAGACATAGCAATCCATAGGTTTTAAGATACTTACTAGTCAGGTACATTCTTAGGCGTTTAATATGGGGTGTTGAGTCCATTTCGTTGAGCAAGGATTAGCTCTTGTCTATTCCATATTTGGCTTAAGGAACTTTATCTGTGCTCATTTCAATCTCTGGTTTTAGGCAGCATCCCAACTCACCTTTCCCCTTAAGCAAGCATAAGTTGGTTTTCTAAATTTGAGACCCTGTTCTGTTTTGTAATTCAGTTCCTGTGTAGCCAAGTTTACATTCCGCGTATTAGTGATATCTTATGATGTTTCTTTTTCTGTGTGACTTATTTCAGTTAGAATCATCATACCTGAATCCACTCATTATGCTGCTACGGGCCTGATGACACAGATGTCATTGCTGAGTGATATTGCATTGTACATAAGTACCACAACTTCTTTTCCATTTTTCGCTTTCTGCGATATTGAACTTGTACCTTAAACGAGGTTCTTGTAAACAGAGCCGTCCCAAACTTTGGGGTGGCTGTGTCTTTTTGATTTTAATTTCCCTAAGCTATAGGACCATAAGTGGAAGTGCCCTAGGCTCTGTTGCTTTGTTTTTTACATGTTTCAGGAAACACCATACACTTCTCCCGAGTGGCTGTTGGCAATTTACATCCCGCCCATCAGCATAACAAGGCTCCCAGTTCTCCATGGCCTGTCCTGCCTTTCTGGATTTTACACTTTTTTCAGATGGCCCTTTTGACCGGGGGGAAGTGAGACTTCATTGTAGTGCAGATTTCCTTTGCAAGCTTGCTTGGTTGGCCAAAAAGGGCGTATGCGTTTTTTCCTGAATATATTCAGGAAAAAACGCATACGCCCTTTTTGGCCATGTGCATCATTGTGGACGTCCTGCCTGTTTTCCTATGCTTTAAATGCAATTCCCGCCTACCTCCTGAAATCGGTTTCCTGCAATTCTGCCCCACATTCAAGTCCTCTTGGCAGCCTTACTTCAGTATATTTTTGGACGATAGCTGTCATTTATAACTCTGCAGATTTGTGAATTACAGTGCCCCTGAGCTCCTTTCTTCAAGTCGCTTTCTTGTGAGCTGGCCGCAACACCGCAGGATTGCTTCAGGCCCTAATCTGGTTCCGGCACGGCACGCTGACCCTTAGGTTAATTCCTCTTCCTGGTGGGAAATGAGAGTTAAATTTGCCCGTTCAGACACCTCCAGCTAGTCTCTCATTGGTTCTCCCTATTCCTGTTCATCTTCCGCAGTAATTGCAAACTGGGCCAAACAGGAGGTTAAAGGCACTGACTCTCCAAGTTGGGAGAGTGTTAGTAAAGCGTCTGGAATGTTGCACCCGAGTACCAGGGGACAAGAACGGAGACATATTTGAACACGTCTCCCAATCACACGTTTGATCATAGTCTGGGTTCCACATGCATGGTTTAGCTGAAGGAAGAATCCCTTAAAGCTGGAGAGTGGAGACCTGTGGAATGGGTACCATGCAATATGCCTTCAAAGGGTCTTCATTTGCTCACCGAACCTCTGCAATCCTATCACTGCTGCGTTTATGCCAGTGTACACACGCTTGATTCTCTTTCGGAGACATAGCAATCCATAGGTTTTAAGATACTTACTAGTCAGGTACATTCTTAGGCGTTTAATATGGGGTGTTGAGTCCATTTCATTGAGCAAGGAGTAGCTCTTGTCTATTACATTATTGGCTTAAGGAACTTTATCTGTGCTCATTTCAATCTCTGGTTTTATGCAGCACCCCAACTCACCTTTCCCCTTAAGCAAGCATAAGTTGGTTTTCTAAATTTGAGACCCTCTTCTGTTTTGTAATCCAGTTCCTGTTTAGGAAAGTTTACATTCCGTGTATTAGTGACATCTTATGATGTTTCTTTTTCTGTGTGACTTATTTCAGTTAGAATCATCATACCTGAATCCACTCATTATGCTGCCTCGGGCCTGATGACATAGATGTCATTGCTGAGTGATATTGCATTGTACGTAAGTACCACAACTTCTTTATCCATTTTTCACTTTCTGCGATATTGAACTTGTACCGTAAACGAGGTTCTTGTAAACAGAGCCGTCCCAAACTTTGGGGTGGCTGTGTCTTTTTGATTTTAATTTCCCTAAGCTATAGGACCATAAGTGGAAGTGCCCTAGGCTCTGTTGCTTTGTTTTTTAGATGTTTCAGGAAACACCATACACTTCTCCTAAGTGGCTGTTGGCAATTTACATCCCGCCCATCAGCATAACAAGGCTCCCAGTTCTCCATGGCCTGTCCTGCTTTTCTGGATTTTACACTTTTTTCAGATGGCCCTTTTGAAAGGGGGGAAGTGAGACTTCATTGTAGTGCAGATTTCCTTTGCAAGCTTGCTTGGTTGGCCAAAAAGGGCGTATGCATATTTTCCTGAATATATTCAGGAAAAAACGTATACGCCCTTTTTGGCCAAGTGCATCATTGTGGACGTTCTGCCTCTTTTCCTATGCTTTAAATGCAATTCCAGTCTACCTCCTGAAATCGGTTTCCTGCAATTCTGCCCCGCTTTCAAGTCCTCTTGGCAGCCTGACTTCAGTATATTTTTGGACGATAGCTGTCATTTATAACTCTGCAGGTTTGTGAATTACAGTGCCCCTGAGCTCCTTTCTTCAACTCGCTTTCTTGTGAGCTGGCCGCAACACCGCAGGATTGCTTCAGGCCCTAATCTGGTTCCGGCACGGCACGCTGAGCCTTTGGTTAATTCCTCTTCCTGGTGGGAAATGAGAGTTAAATTTGCCCGTCCAGACACCTCCAGCTAGTCTCTCATTGGTTCTCCCTATTCTTGTTCATCTTCCGCAGAAATTGCAAACTGGGCCAAACAGGAGGTTAAAGGCACTGACTCTCCAAGTCGGGAGAGTGTTAGTAAAGCGTCTGGAATGTTGCACCCGAGTACCAGGGGACGAGAGAGGAGACATATTTGAACACGTCTCCCAATCACACGTTTGATCATACTCTGGGTTCCACATGCATGGTTTAGCTGAAGGAAGAATCCCTTAAAGCTGGAGAGTGGAGACCTGTGGAATGGGTACCATGCAATATGCCTTCAAAGGGTCTTCATTTGCTCACCGAACCTCTCCAATCCTATCACTGCTGCGTTTATGCCAGTGTACACACGCTTGATTCTCTTTCGGAGACATAGCAATCCATAGGTTTTAAGATACTTACTAGTCAGGTACATTCTTAGGCGTTTAATATGGGGTGTTGAGTCCATTTCATTGAGCAAGGAGTAGCTCTTGTCTATTACATTATTGGCTTAAGGAACTTTATCTGTGCTCATTTCAATCTCTGGTTTTATGCAGCACCCCAACTCACCTTTCCCCTTAAGCAAGCATAAGTTGGTTTTCTAAATTTGAGACGCTGTTCTGTTTTGTAATCCAGTTCCTATGTAGCCAAGTTTACATTCCGTGTATTAGTGATATCTTATGATGTTTCTTTTTCTGTGTGACTTATTTCAGTTAGAAGCATCATACCTGAATCCACTCATTATGCTGCTACGGGCCTGATGACATAGATGTCATTGCTGAGTGATATTGCATTGTACGTAAGTACCACAACTTCTTTATCCATTTTGCGCTTTCTGCGATATTGAACTTGTACCATAAACGAGCCGTCCCAAACTTTGGGGTGGCTGTGTCTTTTTGATTTTAATTTCCCTAAGCTATAGGACCATAAGTGGAAGTGCCCCAGGCTCTGTTGCTTTGTTTTTTAGATGTTTCAGGAAACACCATACACTTCTCCCGAGTGGCTGTTGGCAATTTACATCCCGCCCATCAGCATAACAAGGCTCCCAGTTCTCCATGGCCTGTCCTGCCTTTCTGGATTTTACACTTTTTTCAGATGGCCCTTTTGACCGGGGGGAAGTGAGACTTCATTGTAGTGCAGATTTCCTTTGCAAGCTTGCTTGGTTGGCCAAAAAGGGCGTATGCGTTTTTTCCTGAATATATTCAGGGAAAAACGCATATGCCCTTTTTGGCCAAGTGCATCATTGTGGACGTTCTGCCTCTTTTCCTATGCTTTAAATGCAATTCCAGCCTACCTCCTGAAATCGGTTTCCTGCAATTCTGCCCCGCTTTCAAGTCCTCTTGGCAGTCTTAATTCAGTATATTTTTGGACGATAGCTGTCATTTATAACTCTGCAGGTTTGTGAATTACAGTGCCCCTGAGCTCCTTTCTTCAACTCGCTTTCTTGTGAGCTGGCCGCAACACCACAGGATTGCTTCAGGCCCTAATCTGGTTCCGGCACGGCACGCTGAGCCTTTGGTTAATTCCCTTCCTGGTGGGAAATGAGAGTTAAATTTGCCCGTCCAGACACCTCCAGCTAGTCTCTCATTGGTTCTCCCTATTCCTGTTCATCTTCCGCAGAAATTGCACACCGGGCCAAGCAGGAGGTTAAAGTCACTGACTCTCCAAGTCGGGAGAGTGTTAGTAAAGCGTCTGGAATGTTGCACCCGAGTACCAGGGGACGAGAACGGAGACATATTGGAACACGTCTCCCGAGCACACGTTTGATCATACTCTGGGTTCCACATGCATGGTTTAGCTGAAGGAAGAATCCCTTAAAGCTGGAGCGTGGAGACCCGTGGAATGGGTACCATGCAATATGACTTCAAAGGGTCTTCATTTGCTCACCGAAACTCTCCAATCCTATCACTGCTGCGTTTATGCCCCTGTACACACGCTTGATTCTCTTTTGGAGACATAGCAATCCATAGGTTTTAAGATACTTACTAGTCAGGTACATTCTTAGGCGTTTAATATGGGGTGTTGAGTCCATTTCGTTGAGCAAGGAGTAGCTCTTGTCTATTCCATATTTGGCTTAAGGAACTTTATCTGTGCTCATTTCAATCTCTGGTTTTAGGCAGCACCCCAACTCACCTTTCCCTTAAGCAAGCATAAGTTGGTTTTCTAAATATGAGACCCTGTTCTGTTTTGTAATCCAGTTCCTGTGTAGCCAAGTTTACATTCTGTGTATTAGTGATATCTTATGATGTTTCATTTTCTTTGTGACTTATTTCAGTTAGAATCATCATACCTGAATCTATTCATTATGCTGCTACGGGCCTGATGACATAGATTTCATTGCTGAGTGATATTGCATTGTACGTAAGTACCACAACTTCTTTATCCATTTTTCACTTTCTGCGATATTGAACTTGTACCGTAAACCAGGTTCTTGTAAACAGAGCTGTCCCAACCTTTGGGGTGGCTGTGTCTTTTTGATTTTAATTTCCCTAAGCTATAGGACCATAAGTGGAAGTGCCCTAGGCTCTGTTGCTTTGTTTTTTAGATGTTTCAGGAAACACCATACACTTCTCCCGAGTGGCTGTTGGCAATTTACATCCCGCCCATCAGCATAACAAGGCTCCCAGTTCTCCATGGCCTGTCCTGCCTTTCTGGAGTTTACACTTTTTTCAGATGGCCCTTTTGACAGGGGGGAAGTGAGACTTCATTGTAGTGCAGATTTCCTTTGCAAGCTTGCTTGGTTGGCCAAAAAGGGCGTATGCGTTTTTTCCTGAATATATTCAGGAAAAAACGCATACGCCCTTTTTGGCCAAGTGCATCATTGTCGACGTTCTGCCTCTTTTCCTATGCTTTAAATGCAATTCCAGTCTACCTCCTGAAATAGGTTTCCTGCAATTCTGCCCCACTTTCAAGTCCTCTTGGCAGCCTTACTTCAGTATATTTTTAGACGATAGCTGTCATTTATAACTCTGCAGGTTTGTGAATTACAGTGCCCCTGAGCTCCTTTCTTCAACTCGCTTTCTTGTGAGCTGGCCGCAACACCGCAGGATTGCTTCAGGCCCTAATCTGGTTCCGGCACGGCACGCTGAGCCTTTGGTTAATTCCTCTTCCTGGTGGGAAATGAGAGTTAAATTTGCCCGTCCAGACACCTCCAGCTAGTCTCTCATTGGTTCTCCCTATTCCTGTTCATCTTCCACAGATATTGCAAACTGGGCCAAACAGGAGGTTAAAGGCACTGACTCTCCAAGTCGGGAGAGTGTTAGTAAAGCGTCTGGAATGTTGCACCCGAGTACCAGGGGATGAGAACGGAGACATATTTGAACATGTCTCCCGAGCACACGTTTGATCATACTCTGGGTTCCACATGCATGGTTTAGCTGAAGGAAGAATCCCTTAAAGCTGGAGAGTTGAGACCCGTGGAATGGGTACCATGCAATATGACTTCAAAGGGTCTTCATTTGCTCACCGAACCTCCCCAATCCTATCACTGCTGCGTTTATGCCCCTGTACACACGCTTGATTCTCTTTCGGAGACATAGCAATCCATAGGTTTTAAGATACTTACTAGTCAGGTACATTCTTAGGCGTTTAATATGGGGTGTTGAGTCCATTTCGTTGAGCAAGGAGTAGCTCTTGTCTATTCCATATTTGGCTTAAGGAACTTTATCTGTGCTCATTTCAATCTCTGGTTTTAGGCAGCACCCCAACTCACCTTTCCCCTTAAGCAAGCATAAGTTGGTTTTCTAAATTTGAGACCCTGTTCTGTTTTGTAATCCATTTCCTGTGTAGCCAAGTTTACATTCTGTGTATTAGTGATATCTTATGATGTTTCTTTTTCTTTGTGACTTATTTCAGTTAGAATCATCATACCTGAATCCACTCATTATGCTGCTACGGGCCTGATGACATAGATTTCATTGCTGAGTGATATTGCATTGTACGTAAGTACCACAACTTCTTTATCCATTTTTCACTTTCTGCGATATTGAACTTGTACCGTAAACGAGGTTCTTATAAACAGAGCCGTCCCAAATTTTGGGGTGGCTGTGTCTTTTTGATTTTAATTTCCCTAAGCTATAGTACCATAAGTGGAAGTGCCCCAGGCTCTGTTGCTTTGTTTTTTAGATGTTTCAGGAAACACCATACACTTCTCCCGAGTGGCTGTTGGCAATTTACATCCCGCCCATCAGCATAACAAGGCTCCCAGTTCTCCATGGCCTGTCCTGCCTTTCTGGATTTTACACTTTTTTCAGATGGCCCTTTTGACCGGGGGGAAGTGAGACTTCTTTGTACTGCAGATTTCCTTTGCAAGCTTGCTTGGTTGGCCAAAAACTGCGTATGCGTTTTTTCCTGAATATATTCAGGAAAAAACGCATACGCCCTTTTTGGCCAAGTGCATCATTGTCGACGTTCTGCCTCTTTTCCTATGCTTTAAATGCAATTCCAGTCTACCTCCTGAAATCGGTTTCCTGCAATTCTGCCCCGCTTTCAAGTCCTCTTGGCAGCCTGACTTCAGTATATTTTTGGACGATAGCTGTCATTTATAACTCTGCAGGTTTGTGAATTACAGTGCCCCTGAGCTCCTTTCTTCAACTCGCTTTCTTGTGAGCTGGCCGCAACACCGCAGGATTGCTTCAGGCCCTAATCTGGTTCCGGCACGGCACGCTGAGCCTTTGGTTAATTCCTCTTCCTGGTGGGAAATGAGAGTTAAATTTGCCCGTCCAGACACCTCCAGCTAGTCTCTCATTGGTTCTCCCTATTCCTGTTCATCTTCCACAGAAATTGCAAACTGGGCCAAACAGGAGGTTAAAGGCACTGACTCTCCAAGTCGGGAGAGTGTTAGTAAAGCGTCTGGAATGTTGCACCCGAGTACCAGGGGACGAGAACCGAGACATATTGGAACACGTCTCCCGATCACACGTTTGATCATACTCTGGGTTCCACATGCATGGTTTAGCTGAAGGAAGAATCCCTTAAAGCTGGAGAGTGGAGACCCGTGGAATGGGTACCATGCAATATGACTTCAAAGGGTCTTCATTTGCTCACCGAACCTCTCCAATCCTATCACTGCTGCGTTTATGCCAGTGTACACACGCTTGATTCTCTTTCGGAGACATAGCAATCCATAGGTTTTAAGATACTTACTAGTCAGGTACATTCTTAGGCGTTTAATATGGGGTGTTGAGTCCATTTCGTTGAGCAAGGAGTAGCTCTTGTCTATTCCATATTTGGCTTAAGGAACTTTATCTGTGCTCATTTCAATCTCTGGTTTTATGCAGCACCCCAACTCAATTTTCCCCTTAAGCAAGCATAAGTAGGTTTTCTAAATTTGAGACCCTGTTCTGTTTTGTAATCCAGTTCCTGTGTAGCCAAGTTTACATTCTGTGTATTAGTGATATCTTATGATGTTTCTTTTTCTTTGTGACTTATTTCAGTTAGAATCATCATACCTGAATCCACTCATTATGCTGCTACGGGCCTGATGACATAGATTTCATTGCTGAGTGATATTGCATTGTACGTAAGTACCATAACTTCTTTATCCATTTTTCACTTTCTGCGATATTGAACTTGTACCATAAACGAGGTTCTTGTAAACAGAGCAGTCCCAAACTTTGGGGTGGCTGTGTATTTTTGATTTTAATTTCCCTAAGCTATAGGACCATAAGTGGAAGTGCCCTAGTCTCTGTTGCTTTGTTTTTTAGATGTTTCAGGAAACACCATACACTTCTCCCGAGTGGCTGTTGGCAATTTACATCCCGCCCATCAGCATAACAAGGCTCCCAGTTCTCCATGGCCTGTCCTGCCTTTCTGGATTTTACACTTTTTTCAGATGGCCCTTTTGACCGGGGGGAAGTGAGACTTCATTGTAGTGCAGATTTCCTTTGCAAGCTTGCTTGGTTGGCCAAAAAGGGCGTATGCGTTTTTTCCTGAATATATTCAGGAAAAAACGCATACGCCCTTTTTGGCCAAGTGCATCATTGTCGACGTTCTGCCTCTTTTCCTATGCTTTAAATGTAATTCCAGTCTACCTCCTGAAATCGGTTTCCTGCAATTCTGCCCCGCTTTCAAGTCCTCTTGGTAGCCTTACTTCAGTATATTTTTGGACGATAGCTGTCATTTATAACTCTGCAGGTTTGTGAATTACAGTGCCCCTGAGCTCCTTTCTTCAACTCGCTTTCTTGTGAGCTGGCTGCAACACCACAGATTGCTTCAGGCCCTAATCTGGTTCCGGCACGGCACGCTGAGCCTTTGGTTAATTCCTCTTCCTGGTCGGAAATGAGAGTTAAATTTGCCCGTCCAGACACCTCCAGCTAGTCTCTCATTGGTTCTCCCTATTCCTGTTCATCTTCCGCAGTAATTGCAAACTGGGCCAAACAGGAGGTTAAAGGCACTGACTCTCCAAGTCGGGAGAGTGTTAGTAAAGCGTCTGGAATATTGCACCCGAGTACCAGGGGACGAGAACGGAGACATATTGGAACACGTCTCCCGATCACACGTTTGATCATACTCTGGGTTCCACATGCATGGTTTAGCTGAAGGAAGAATCCCTTAAACCTGGAGAGTTGAGACCCGTGGAATGGGTACCATGCAATATGACTTCAAAGTGTCTTCATTTGCTCACCGAACCTCTCCAATCCTATCACTGCTGCGTTTATGTCAGTGTACACACGCTTGATTCTCTTTCGGAGACATAGCAATCCATAGGTTTTAAGATACTTACTAGTCAGGTACATTCTTAGGCGTTTAATATGGGGTGTTGAGTCCATTTCATTGAGCAAGGAGTAGCTCTTGTCTATTCCATATTTGGCTTAAGGAACTTTATCTGTGCTCATTTCAATCTCTGGTTTTAGGCAGCACCCCAACTCACCTTTCCCCTTAAGCAAGAATAAGTTGGTTTTCTAAATTTGAGACCGTGTTCTGCTTTGTAATTCAGTTCCTGTGTAGCCAAGTTTACATTCCACGTATTAGTGATATCTTATGATGTTTCTTTTTCTGTGTGACTTATTTCAGTTAAAATCATCATACCTGAATCCACTCATTATGCTGCTACGGGCCTGATGACATAGATGTCATTGCTGAGTGATATTGCATTGTACGTAAGTACCACGACTTCTTTATCCATTTTGCGCTTTCTGCGATATTGGACTTCTACCGTAAACGAGCCGTCCCAAACTTTGGGGTGGCTGTGTCTTTTTGATTTTAATTTCCCTAAGCTATAGGACCATAAGTGGAAGTGCCCCAGGCTCTGTTGCTTTGTTTTTTAGATGTTTCAGGAAACACCATACACTTCTCCCGAGTGGCTGTTGGCAATTTACATCCCGCCCATCAGCATAACAAGGCTCCCAGTTCTCCATGGCCTGTCCTGCCTTTCTGGATTTTACACTTTTTTCAGATGGCCCTTTTGACCGGGGGGAAGTGAGACTTCATTGTAGTGCAGATTTCCTTTGCAAGCTTGCTTTGTTGGCCAAAAAGGGCGTATGCGTTTTTTCCTGAATATATTCAGGAAAAAACGCATACGCCCTTTTTGGCCAAGTGCATCATTGTGGACGTTCTGCCTCTTTTCCTATGCTTTAAATGCAATTCCAGTCTACCTCCTGAAATCGGTTTCCTGCAATTCTGCCCCGCTTTCAAGTCCTCTTGGCAGCCTGACTTCAGTATATTTTTGGACGATAGCTGTCATTTATAACTCTGCAGGTTTGTGAATTACAGTGCCCCTGAGCTCCTTTCTTCAACTCGCTTTCTTGTGAGCTGGCCGCAACACCGCATGATTGCTTCAGGCCCTAATCTGGTTGCGGCAGGGCACGCTGAGCCTTTGGTTAATTCCTCTTCCTGGTGGGAAATGAGAGTTAAATTTGCCCGTCCAGACACCTCCAGCTAGTCTCTCATTGGTTTTCCCTATTCCTGTTCATCTTCCGCAGAAATTGCAAACTGGGCCAAACAGGAGGTTAAAGGCACTGACTCTCCAAGTCAGGAGAGTGTTAGTAAAGCGTCTGGAATGTTGCACCCGAGTACCAGGGGACGAGAACCGAGACATATTTGAACACGTCTCCCGATCACACGTTTGATCATACTCTGGGTTCCACATGCATGGTTTAGCTGAAGGAAGAATCCCTTAAAGCTGGAGAGTGGAGACCCGTGGAATGGGTACCATGCAATATGACTTCAAAGGGTCTTCATTTGCTCACCGAACCTCTCCAATCCTATCACTGCTGCGTTTATGCCAGTGTACACACGCTTGATTCTCTTTCGGAGACATAGCAATCCATAGGTTTTAAGATACTTACTAGTCAGGTACATTCTTAGGCGTTTAATATGGGGTGTTGAGTCCATTTCGTTGAGCAAGGAGTAGCCCTTGTCTATTCCATATTTGGCTTAAGGAACTTTATCTGTGCTCATTTCAATCTCTGGTTTTATGCAGCACCCCAACTCAACTTTCCCCTTAAGCAAGCATAAGTAGGTTTTCTAAATTTGAGACCCTGTTCTGTTTTGTAATCCAGTTCCTGTGTAGCCAAGTTTACATTCTGTGTATTAGTGATATCTTATGATGTTTCTTTTTCTTTGTGACTTATTTCAGTTAGAATCATCATACCTGAATCCACTCATTATGCTGCTACGGGCCTGATGACATAGATGTCATTGCTGAGTGATATTGCTTTGTTCGTAAGTACCATAACTTCTTTATCCATTTTTCACTTTCTGCGATATTGAACTTGTACCATAAACGAGGTTCTTGTAAACAGAGCAGTCCCAAACTTTGGGGTGGCTGTGTCTTTTTGACTTTAATTTCCCTAAGCTATAGGACCATAAGTGGAAGTGCCCCAGGCTCTGTTGCTTTGTTTTTTAGATGTTTCAGGAAACACCATACACTTCTCCCGATTGGCTGTTGGCAATTTACATCCCGCCCATCAGCATAACAAGGCTCCCAGTTCTCCATGGCCTGTCCTGCCTTTCTGGATGTTACACTTTTTTCAGATGGCCCTTTTGACCAGGGGGAAGTGAGACTTCATTGTAGTGCAGATTTCCTTTGCAAGCTTGCTTGGTTGGCCAAAAAGGGCGTATGCGTTTTTTCCTGAATATATTCAGGAAAAAACGCATACGCCCTTTTTGGCCAAGTGCATCATTGTCGACGTTCTGCCTCTTTTCCTATGCTTTAAATGCAATTCCAGTCTACCTCCTGAAATCGGTTTCCTGCAATTCTGCCCCGCTTTCAAGTCCTCTTGGTAGCCTTACTTCAGTGTATTTTTGGACGATAGCTGTCATTTATAACTCTGCAGGTTTGTGAATTACAGTGCCCCTGAGCTCCTTTCTTCAAGTCGCTTTCTTGTGAGCTGGCCGCAACACTGCAGGATTGCTTCAGGCACTAATCTGGTTCCGGCACGGCACGCTGAGCCTTTGGTTAATTCCTCTTCCTGGTGGGAAATGAGAGTTAAATTTGCCCGTCCAGACACCTCCAGCTAGTCTCTCATTGGTTCTCCCTATTCTTGTTCATCTTCCGCAGAAATTGCAAACTGGGCCAAACAGGAGGTTAAAGGCACTGACTCTCCAAGTCGGGAGAGTGTTAGTAAAGAGTCTGGAATGTTGCACCCGAGTACCAGGGGACGAGAACGGAGACATATTGGAACACGTCTCCCGATCACACGTTTGATCATACTCTGGGTTCCACATGCATGGTTTAGCTGAAGGAAGAATCCCTTAAAGCTGGAGAGTGGAGACCCTTGGAATGGGTACCATGCAATATGACTTCAAAGGGTGTTCATTTGCTCACCGAACCTCTCCAATCCTATCACTGCTGCATTTATGCCAGTGTACACACGCTTGATTCTCTTTCGGAGACATAGCAATCCATAGGTTTTAAGATACTTAGTAGTCAGGTACATTCTTAGGCGTTTAATATGGGGTGTTGAGTCCATTTCGTTGAGCAAGGAGTAGCTCTTGTGTATTCCATATTTGGCTTAAGGAACTTTATCTGTGCTCATTTCAATCTCTGGTTTTATGCAGCACCCCAACTCACCTTTCCCCTTAAGCAAGCATAAGTTGGTTTTCTAAATTTGAGACCCTGTTCTGTTTTGTAATCCATTTCCTGTGTAGCCAAGTTTACATTCTGTGTATTAGTGATATCTTATGATGTTTCTTTTTCTGTGTGACTTATTTCAGTTAGAATCATCATACCTGAATCCACTCATTATGCTGCTACGGGCCTGATGACATAGATTTCATTGCTGAGTGATATTGCATTGTACGTAAGTACCACAACTTCTTTATCCATTTTTCACTTTCTGCGATATTGAACTTGTACCGTAAACGAGGTTCTTGTAAACAGAGCAGTCCCAAACTTTGGGGTGGCTGTGTCTTTTTGATTTTAATTTCCCTAAGCTATAGGACCATAAGTGGAAGTGCCCTAGTCTCTGTTGCTTTGTTTTTTAGATGTTTCAGGAAACACCATACACTTCTCCTGAGTGGCTGTTGGCAATTTACATCCCGCCCATCAGCATAACAAGGCTCCCAGTTCTCCATGGCCTGTCCTGCCTTTCTGGATTTTACACTTTTTTCAGATGGCCCTTTTGACCGGGGGGAAGTGAGACTTCATTGTAGTGCGATTTCCTTTGCAAGCTTGCTTGGTTGGCCAAAAAGGGCGTATGCGTTTTTTCCTGAATATATTCAGGAAAAAACGCATACGCCCTTTTTGGCCAAGTGCATCATTGTGGACGTTCTGCCTCTTTTCCTATGCTTTAAATGCAATTCCAGTCTACCTCCTGAAATCGGTTTCCTGCAATTCTGCCCCGCTTTCAAGTCCTCTTGGCAGCCTGACTTCAGTATATTTTTGGACGATAGCTGTCATTTATAACTCTGCAGGTTTGTGAATTACAGTGCCCCTGAGCTCCTTTCTTCAAGTCGCTTTCTTGTGAGCTGGCTGCAACACCACAGATTGCTTCAGGCCCTAATCTGGTTCCGGCACGGCACGCTGAGCCTTTGGTTAATTCCTCTTCCTGGTGGGAAATGAGAGTTAAATTTGCCCGTCCAGACACCTCCAGCTAGTCTCTCATTGGTTCTCCCTATTCCTGTTCATCTTCCGCAGTAATTGCAAACTGGGCCAAACAGGAGGTTAAAGGCACTGACTCTCCAAGTCGGGAGAGTGTTAGTAAAGCGTCTGGAATGTTGCACCCGAGTACCAGGGGACGAGAACGGAGACATATTGGAACACGTCTCCCGATCACACGTTTGATCATACTCTGGGTTCCACATGCATGGTTTAGCTGAAGGAAGAATCCCTTAAACCTGGAGAGTTGAGACCCGTGGAATGGGTACCATGCAATATGACTTCAAAGGGTCTTCATTTGCTCACCGAACCTCTCCAATCCTATCACTGCTGCGTTTATGTCAGTGTACACACGCATGATTCTCTTTCGGAGACATAGCAATCCATAGGTTTTAAGATACTTACTAGTCAGGTACATTCTTAGGCGTTTAATATGGGGTGTTAAGTCCATTTCATTGAGCAAGGAGTAGCTCTTGTCTATACCATATTTGGCTTAAGGAACTTTATCTGTGCTCATTTCAATCTCTGGTTTTAGGCAGCACCCCAACTCACCTTTCCCCTTAAGCAAGAATAAGTTGGTTTTCTAAATTTGAGACCGTGTTCTGCTTTGTAATTCAGTTCCTGTGTAGCCAAGTTTACATTCCACGTATTAGTGATATCTTATGATGTTTCTTTTTCTTTGTGACTTATTTCAGTTAAAATCATCATACCTGAATCCACTCATTATGCTGCTACGGGCCTGATGACATAGATGTCATTGCTGAGTGATATTGCATTGTACGTAAGTACCACGACTTCTTTATCCATTTTGCGCTTTCTGCGATATTGGACTTCTACCGTAAACGAGCCGTCCCAAACTTTGGGGTGGCTGTGTCTTTTTGATTTTAATTTCCCTAAGCTATAGGACCATAAGTGGAAGTGCCCCAGGCTCTGTTGCTTTGTTTTTTAGATGTTTCAGGAAACACCATACACTTTTCCCCAGTGGCTGTTGGCAATTTACATCCCGCCCATCAGCATAACAAGGCTCCCAGTTCTCCATGGCCTGTCCTGCCTTTCTGGATTTTACACTTTTTTCAGATGGCCCTTTTGACCGGGGGGAAGTGAGACTTCATTGTAGTGCAGATTTCCTTTGCAAGCTTGCTTGGTTGGCCAAAAAGGGCGTATGCGTTTTTTCCTGAATATATTCAGGAAAAAACGCATACGCCCTTTTTGGCCAAGTGCATCATTGTCGACGTTCTGCCTCTTTTCCTATGCTTTAAATGCAATTCCAGTCTACCTCCTGAAATCGGTTTCCTGCAATTCTGCCCCGCTTTCAAGTCCTCTTGGCAGCCTGACTTCAGTATATTTTTGGACGATAGCTGTCATTTATAACTCTGCAGGTTTGTGAATTACAGTGCCCCTGAGCTCCTTTCTTCAACTCGCTTTCTTGTGAGCTGGCCGCAACACCGCAGGATTGCTTCAGGCCCTAATCTGGTTCCGGCACGGCACGCTGAGCCTTTGGTTAATTCCTCTTCCTGGTGGGAAATGAGAGTTAAATTTGCCCGTCCAGACACCTCCAGCTAGTCTCTCATTGGTTCTCCCTATTCCTGTTCATCTTCCGCAGAAATTGCAAACTGGGCCAAACAGGAGGTTAAAGGCACTGACTCTCCAAGTCGGGAGAGTGTTAGTAAAGCGTCTGGAATGTTGCACCCGAGTACCAGGGTACGAGAACCGAGACATATTTGAACACGTCTCCCGATCACACGTTTGATCATACTCTGGGTTCCACATGCATGGTTTAGCTGAAGGAAGAATCCCTTAAAGCTGGAGAGTTGAGGCCCGTGGAATGGGTACCATGGAATATGACTTCAAAGGGTCTTCATTTGCTCACCGAACCTCTCCAAACCTATCACTGCTGCGTTTATGCCTGTGTACACACGCTTGATTCTCTTTCGGAGAGATAGCAATCCATAGGTTTTAAGATACTTACTAGTCAGGTACATTCTTAGGCGTTTAATATGGGGTGTTGAGTCCATTTCGTTGAGAAAGGAGTAGCTCTTGTGTATTCCATATTTGGCTTAAGGAACTTTATCTGTGCTCATTTCAATCTCTGGTTTTATGCAGCACCCCAACTCACCTTTCCCCTTAAGCAAGCATAAGTTGGTTTTCTAAATTTGAGACCCTGTTCTGTTTTGTAATCCAGTTCCTGTGTAGCCAAGTTTACATTCTGTGTATTAGTGATATCTTATGATGTTTCTTTTTCTTTGTGACTTATTTCAGTTAGAATCATCATACCTGAATCCACTCATTATGCTGCTACGGGCCTGATGACATAGATTTCACTGCTGAGTGATACTGCATTGTACGTAAGTACCACAACTTCTTTATCCATTTTTCACTTTCTGCGATATTGAACTTGTACCATAAACGAGGTTCTTGTAAACAGAGCAGTCCCAAACTTTGGGGTGGCTGTGTCTTTTTGATTTTAATTTCCCTAAGCTATAGGACGATAAGTGGAAGTGCCCTAGTCTCTGTTGCTTTGTTTTTTAGATGTTTCAGGAAACACCATACACTTCTCCCGAGTGGCTGTTGGCAATTTACATCCCGCCCATCAGCATAACAAGGCTCCCAGTTCTCCATGGCCTGTCCTGCCTTTCTGGATTTTACACTATTTTCAGATGACCCTTTTGACCGGGGGGAAGTGAGACTTCATTGTAGTGCAGATTTCCTTTGCAAGCTTGCTTGGTTGGCCAAAAAGGGCGTATGCGTTTTTCCTGAATATATTCAGGAAAATATTCAGGAATATATATTCAGGAATATATTCAGGAAAAAACGCATTTATTCCTGAAAAACGCATTTATTCCATTTATAAATAAAAAAATATTTATTCAGGAATAAATATTCAGGAAAATATATTCAGGAATATATTCAGGAAAAAACGCATACGCCCTTTTTGGCCAAGTGCATCATTGTCGACGTTCTGCCTCTTTTCCTATGCTTTAAATGCAATTCCAGTCTACCTCCTGAAATCGGTTTCCTGCAATTCTGCCCCGCTTTGAAGTCCTCTTGGTAGCCTTACTTCAGTGTATTTTTGGACGATAGCTGTCATTTATAACTCTGCAGGTTTGTGAATTACAGTGCCCCTGAGCTCCTTTCTTCAAGTCGCTTTCTTGTGAGCTGGCTGCAACACCACAGATTGCTTCAGGCCCTAATCTGGTTCCGGCACGGCACGCTGAGCCTTTGGTTAATTCCTCTTCCTGGTGGGAAATGAGAGTTAAATTTGCCCATCCAGACACCTCCAGCTAGTCTCTCATTGGTTCTCCCTATTCCTGTTCATCTTCCGCAGTAATTGCAAACTGGGCCAAACAGGAGGTTAAAGGCACTGACTCTCCAAGTCGGGAGAGTGTTAGTAAAGCGTCTGGAATGTTGCACCCGAGTACCAGCGGATGAGAACGGAGACATATTGGAACACGTCTCCCGATCACACGTTTGATCATACTCTGGGTTCCACATGCATGGTTTAGCTGAAGGAAGAATCCCTTAAACCTGGAGAGTTGAGACCCGTGGAATGGGTACCATGCAATATGACTTCAAAGGGTCTTCATTTGCTCACCGAACCTCTCCAATCCTATCACTGCTGCGTTTATGCCCCTGTACACACGCTTGATTCTCTTTCGGAGACATAGCAATCCATAGGTTTTAAGATACTTACTAGTCAGGTACATTCTTAGGCGTTTAATATGGGGTGTTGAGTCCATTTCGTTGAGCAAGGAGTAGCTCTTGTCTATTCCATATTTG
This sequence comes from Lagenorhynchus albirostris, assembly GCF_949774975.1. NCBI lineage: Eukaryota > Metazoa > Chordata > Mammalia > Artiodactyla > Delphinidae > Lagenorhynchus > Lagenorhynchus albirostris. The sequence goes on along the minus strand of NW_026783317.1, from coordinate 242,122 downwards.
GCTTAAGGAACTTTATCTGTGCTCATTTCAATCTCTGGTTTTATGCAGCACCCCAACGCAACTTTCCCCTTAAGCAAGCATAAGTAGGTTTTCTAAATTTGAGACCCTGTTCTGTTTTGTAATCCAGTTCCTGTGTAGCCAAGTTTACATTCTGTGTATTAGTGATATCTTATGATGTTTCTTTTTCTTTGTGACTTATTTCAGTTAGAATCATCATACCTGAATCCACTCATTATGCTGCTACGGGCCTGATGACATAGATTTCATTGCTGAGTGATATTGCATTGTACGTAAGTACCATAACTTCTTTATCCATTTTTCACTTTCTGCGATATTGAACTTGTACCATAAACGAGGTTCTTGTAAACAGAGCAGTCCCAAACTTTGGGGTGGCTGTGTCTTTTTGATTTTAATTTCCCTAAGCTATAGGACGATAAGTGGATGTGCCCTAGTCTCTGTTGCTTTGTTTTTTAGATGTTTCAGGAAACACCATACACTTCTCCCGAGTGGCTGTTGGCAATTTACATCCCGCCCATCAGCATAACAAGGCTCCCAGTTCTCCATGGCCTGTCCTGCCTTTCTGGATTTTACACTTTTTTCAGATGGCCCTTTTGACCGGGGGGAAGTGAGACTTCATTGTAGTGCAGATTTCCTTTGCAAGCTTGCTTGGTTGGCCAAAAAGGGCGTATGCGTTTTTTCCTGAATATATTCAGGAAAAAACGCATATGCCCTTTTTGGCCAAGTGCATCATTGTCGACGTTCTGCCTCTTTTCCTATGCTTTAAATGCAATTCCAGTCTACCTCCTCAAATCGGTTTCCTGCAATTCTGCCCCGCTTTCAAGTCCTCTTGGTAGCCTTACTTCAGTATATTTTTGGACGATAGCTGTCATTTATAACTCTGCAGGTTTGTGAATTACAGTGCCCCTGAGCTCCTTTCTTCAAGTCGCTTTCTTGTGAGCTGGCTGCAACACCACAGATTGCTTCAGGCCCTAATCTGGTTCCGGCACGGCACGCTGAGCCTTTGGTTAATTCCTCTTCCTGGTGGGAAATGAGAGTTAAATTTGCCCGTCCAGACACCTCCAGCTAGTCTCTCATTGGTTCTCCCTATTCCTGTTCATCTTCCGCAGTAATTGCAAACTGGGCCAAACAGGAGGTTAAAGGCACTGACTCTCCAAGTCGGGAGAGTGTTAGTAAAGCGTCTGGAATGTTGCACCCGAGTACCAGGGGATGAGAATGGAGACATATTGGAACACGTCTCCCGATCACACGTTTGATCATACTCTGGGTTCCACATGCATGTTTTAGCTGAAGGAAGAATCCCTTAAACCTGGAGAGTTGAGACCCGTGGAATGGGTACCATGCAATATGACTTCAAAGTGTCTTCATTTGCTCACCGAACCTCTCCAATCCTATCACTGCTGCGTTTATGTCAGTGTACACACGCTTGATTCTCTTTTGGAGACATAGCAATTCATAGGTTTTAAGATACTTACTAGTCAGGTACATTCTTAGGCGTTTAATATGGGGTGTTGAGTCCATTTCATTGAGCAAGGAGTAGCTCTTGTCTATACCATATTTGGCTTAAGGAACTTTATCTGTGCTCATTTCAATCTCTGGTTTTAGGCAGCACCCCAACTCACCTTTCCCCTTAAGCAAGAATAAGTTGGTTTTCTAAATTTGAGACCGTGTTCTGCTTTGTTATTCAGTTCCTGTGTAGCCAAGTTTACATTCCACGTATTAGTGATATCTTATGATGTTTCTTTTTCTGTGTGACTTATTTTAGTTAAAATCATCATACCTGAATCCACTCATTATGCTGCTACGGGCCTGATGACATAGATGTCATTGCTGAGTGATATTGCATTGTACGTAAGTACCACGACTTCTTTATCCATTTTGCGCTTTCTGCGATATTGGACTTCTACTGTAAACGAGCCGTCCCAAACTTTGGGGTGGCTGTGTCTTTTTGATTTTAATTTCCCTAAGCTATAGGACCATAAGTGGAAGTGCCCCAGGCTCTGTTGCTTTGTTTTTTAGATGTTTCAGGAAACACCATACACTTCTCCCTAGTGGCTGTTGGCAATTTACATCCTGCCCATCAGCATAACAAGGCTCCCAGTTCTCCATGGCCTGTCCTGCCTTTCTGGATTTTACACTTTTTTCAGATGGCCCTTTTGACCGGGGGGAAGTGAGACTTCATTGTAGTGCAGATTTCCTTTGCAAGCTTGCTTGGTTGGCCAAAAAGGGCGTATGCGTTTTTTCCTGAATATATTCAGGAAAAAACGCATACGCCCTTTTTGGCCAAGTGCATCATTGTCGACGTTCTGCCTCTTTTCCTATGCTTTAAATGCAATTCCAGTCTACCTCCTGAAATCGGTTTCCTGCAATTCTGCCCCGCTTTCAAGTCCTCTTGTCAGCCTGACTTCAGTATATTTTTGGACGATAGCTGTCATTTATAACTCTGCAGGTTTGTGAATTACAGTGCCCCTGAGCTCCTTTCTTCAACTCGCTTTCTTGTGAGCTGGCCGCAACACCGCAGGATTGCTTCAGGCCCTAATCTGGTTCCGGCACGGCACGCTGAGCCTTTGGTTAATTCCTCTTCCTGGTGGGAAATGAGAGTTAAATTTGCCCGTCCAGACACCTCCAGCTAGTCTCTCATTGGTTCTCCCTATTCCTGTTCATCTTCCGCAGAAATTGCAAACTGGGCCAAACAGGAGGTTAAAGGCACTGACTCTCCAAGTCGGGAGAGTGTTAGTAAAGCGTCTGGAATGTTGCACCCGAGTACCAGGGGATGAGAACGGAGACATATTTGAACACGTCTCCCGAGCACACGTTTGATCATACTCTGGGTTCCACATGCATGGTTTAGCTGAAGGAAGAATCCCTTAAACCTGGAGAGTTGAGACCCGTGGAATGGGTACCATGCAATATGACTTCAAAGGGTCTTCATTTGCTCACCGAACCTCTCCAAACCTATCACTGCTGCGTTTATGCCTGTGTACACACGCTTGATTCTCTTTCGGAGACATAGCAATCCATAGGTTTTAAGATACTTACTAGTCAGGTACATTCTTAGGCGTTTAATATGGGGTGTTGAGTCCATTTCGTTGAGAAATGAGTAGCTCTTGTCTATTCCATATTTGGCTTAAGGAACTTTATCTGTGCTCATTTCAATCTCTGGTTTTATGCAGCACCCCAACTCACCTTTCCCCTTAAGCAAGCATAAGTTGGTTTTCTAAATTTGAGACCCTGTTCTGTTTTGTAATCCAGTTCCTGTGTAGCCAAGTTTACATTCTGTGTATTAGTGATATCTTATGATGTTTCTTTTTCTTTGTGACTTATTTCAGTTAGAATCATCATACCTGAATCCACTCATTATGCTGCTACGGGCCTGATGACATAGATTTCATTGCTGAGTGATATTGCATTGTACGTAAGTACCACAACTTCTTTATCCATTTTTCACTTTCTGCGATATTGAACTTGTACCGTAAACGAGGTTCTTATAAACAGAGCCGTCCCAAACTTGGGGTGGCTGTGTCTTTTTGATTTTAATTTCCCTAAGCTATAGGACCATAAGTGGAAGTGCCCCAGGCTCTGTTGCTTTGTTTTTTAGATGTTTCAGGAAACACCATACACTTCTCCCGAGTGGCTGTTGGCAATTTACATCCCGCCCATCAGCATAACAAGGCTCCCAGTTCTCCATGGCCTGTCCTGCCTTTCTGGATTTTACACTTTTTTCAGATGGCCCTTTTGACCGGGGGGAAGTGAGACTTCATTGTAGTGCAGATTTCCTTTGCAAGCTTGCTTGGTTGGCCAAAAAGGGCGTATGCGTTTTTTCCTGAATATATTCAGGAAAAAACGCATACGCCCTTTTTGGCCAAGTGCATCATTGTCGACGTTCTGCCTCTTTTCCTATGCTTTAAATGCAATTCCAGTCTACCTCCTGAAATCGGTTTCCTGCAATTCTGCCCCGCTTTCAAGTCCTCTTGGCAGCCTGACTTCAGTATATTTTTGGACGATAGCTGTCATTTATAACTCTGCAGGTTTGTGAATTACAGTGCCCCTGAGCTCCTTTCTTCAACTCGCTTTCTTGTGAGCTGGCCGCAACACCGCAGGATTGCTTCAGGCCCTAATCTGGTTCCGGCACGGCACGCTGAGCCTTTGGTTAATTCCTCTTCCTGGTGGGAAATGAGAGTTAAATTTGCCCGTCCAGACACCTCCAGCTAGTCTCTCATTGGTTCTCGCTATTCCTGTTCATCTTCCGCAGAAATTGCAAACTGGGCCAAACAGGAGGTTAAAGGCACTGACTCTCCAAGTCGGGAGAGTGTTAGTAAAGCGTCTGGAATGTTGCACCCGAGTACCAGGGTACGAGAACCGAGACATATTTGAACACATCTCCCGATCACACGTTTGATCATACTCTGGGTTCCACATGCATGGTTTAGCTGAAGGAAGAATCCCTTAAAGCTGGAGAGTGGAGACCCTTGGAATGGGTACCATGCAATATGACTTCAAAGGGTCTTCATTTGCTCACCGAACCTCTCTAATCCTATCACTGCTGCGTTTATGCCAGTGTACACACGCTTGATTCTCTTTCGGAGACATAGCAATGCATAGGTTTTAAGATACTTACTAGTCAGGTACATTCTTAGGCGTTTAATATGGGGTGTTGTGTCCATTTCGTTGAGCAAGTAGTAGCTCTTGTCTATTCCATATTTGGCTTAAGGAACTTTATCTGTGCTCATTTCAATCTCTGGTTTTATGCAGCACCCCAACTCAACTTTCCCCTTAAGCAAGCATAAGTAGGTTTTCTAAATTTGAGACCCTGTTCTGTTTTGTAATCCAGTTCCTGTGTAGCCAAGTTTACATTCTGTGTATTAGTGATATCTTATGATGTTTCTTTTTCTTTGTGACTTATTTCAGTTAGAATCATCATACCTGAATCCACTCATTATGCTGCTACGGGCCTGATGACATAGATTTCATTGCTGAGTGATATTGCATTGTACGTAAGTACCATAACTTCTTTATCCATTTTTCACTTTCTGCGATATTGAACTTGTACCATAAACGAGGTTCTTGTAAACAGAGCAGTCCCAAACTTTGGGGTGGCTGTGTCTTTTTGATTTTAATTTCCCTAAGCTATAGGACGATAAGTGGAAGTGCCCTAGTCTCTGTTGCTTTGTTTTTTAGATGTTTCAGGAAACACCATACACTTCTCCCGAGTGGCTGTTGGCAATTTACATCCCGCCCATCAGCATAACAAGGCTCCCAGTTCTCCATGGCCTGTCCTGCCTTTCTGGATTTTACACTTTTTTCAGATGGCCCTTTTGACCGGGGGGAAGTGAGACTTCATTGTAGTGCAGATTTCCTTTGCAAGCTTGCTTGGTTGGCCAAAAAGGGCGTATGCGTTTTTTCCTGAATATATTCAGGAAAAAACGCATACGCCCTTTTTGGCCAAGTGCATCATTGTCGACGTTCTGCCTCTTTTCCTATGCTTTAAATGCAATTCCAGTCTACCTCCTCAAATCGGTTTCCTGCAATTCTGCCCCGCTTTCAAGTCCTCTTGGCAGCCTGACTTCAGTATATTTTTGGACGATAGCTGTCATTTATAACTCTGCAGGTTTGTGAATTACAGTGCCCCTGAGCTCCTTTCTTCAACTCGCTTTCTTGTGAGCTGGCCGCAACACCGCAGGATTGCTTCAGGCCCTAATCTGGTTCCGGCACGGCACGCTGAGCCTTTGGTTAATTCCTCTTCCTGGTGGGAAATGAGAGTTAAATTTGCCCGTCCAGACACCTCCAGCTAGTCTCTCATTGGTTCTCGCTATTCCTGTTCATCTTCCGCAGAAATTGCAAACTGGGCCAAACAGGAGGTTAAAGGCACTGACTCTCCAAGTCGGGAGAGTGTTAGTAAAGCGTCTGGAATGTTGCACCCGAGTACCAGGGTACGAGAACCGAGACATATTTGAACACATCTCCCGATCACACGTTTGATCATACTCTGGGTTCCACATGCATGGTTTAGCTGAAGGAAGAATCCCTTAAAGCTGGAGAGTGGAGACCCTTGGAATGCGTACCATGCAATATGACTTCAAAGGTTCTTCATTTGCTCACCGAACCTCTCTAATCCTATCACTGCTGCGTTTATGCCAGTGTACACACGCTTGATTCTCTTTCGGAGACATAGCAATGCATAGGTTTTAAGATACTTACTAGTCAGGTACATTCTTAGGCGTTTAATATGGGGTGTTGTGTCCATTTCGTTGAGCAAGTAGTAGCTCTTGTCTATTCCATATTTGGCTTAAGGAACTTTATCTGTGCTCATTTCAATCTCTGGTTTTATGCAGCACCCCAACTCAACTTTCCCCTTAAGCAAGCATAAGTAGGTTTTCTAAATTTGAGACCCTGTTCTGTTTTGTAATCCAGTTCCTGTGTAGCCAAGTTTACATTCTGTGTATTAGTGATATCTTATGATGTTTCTTTTTCTTTGTGACTTATTTCAGTTAGAATCATCATACCTGAATCCTCTCATTATGCTGCTACGGGCCTGATGACATAGATTTCATTGCTGAGTGATATTGCATTGTACGTAAGTACCATAACTTCTTTATCCATTTTTCACTTTCTGCGATATTGAACTTGTACCATAAACGAGGTTCTTGTAAACAGAGCAGTCCCAAACTTTGGGGTGGCTGTGTCTTTTTGATTTTAATTTCCCTAAGCTATAGGACGATAAGTGGAAGTGCCCTAGTCTCTGTTGCTTTGTTTTTTAGATGTTTCAGGAAACACCATACACTTCTCCCGAGTGGCTGTTGGCAATTTACATCCCGCCCATCAGCATAACAAGGCTCCCAGTTCTCCATGGCCTGTCCTGCCTTTCTGGATTTTACACTTTTTTCAGATGGCCCTTTTGACCGGGGGGAAGTGAGACTTCATTGTAGTGCAGATTTCCTTTGCAAGCTTGCTTGGTTGGCCAAAAAGGGCGTATGCGTTTTTTCCTGAATATATTCAGGAAAAAACGCATACGCCCTTTTTGGCCAAGTGCATCATTGTCGACGTTCTGCCTCTTTTCCTATGCTTTAAATGCAATTCCAGTCTACCTCCTCAAATCGGTTTCCTGCAATTCTGCCCCGCTTTCAAGTCCTCTTGGTAGCCTTACTTCAGTATATTTTTGGACGATAGCTGTCATTTATAACTCTGCAGGTTTGTGAATTACAGTGCCCCTGAGCTCCTTTCTTCAAGTCGCTTTCTTGTGAGCTGGCTGCAACACCACAGATTGCTTCAGGCCCTAATCTGGATCCGGCACGGCACGCTGAGCCTTTGGTTAATTCCTCTTCCTGGTGGGAAATGAGAGTTAAATTTGCCCGTCCAGACACCTCCAGCTAGTCTCTCATTGGTTCTCCCTATTCCTGTTCATCTTCCGCAGAAATTGCAAACTGGGCCAAACAGGAGGTTAAAGGCACTGACTCTCCAAGTCGGGAGAGTGTTAGTAAAGCGTCTGGAATGTTGCACCCGAGTACCAGGGGACGAGAACGGAGACATATTGGAACACGTCTCCCGATCGCACGTTTGATCATACTCTGGGTTCCACATGCATGGTTTAGCTGAAGGAAGAATCCCTTAAAGCTGGAGAGTGGAGACCCATGGAATGGGTACCATGCAATATGACTTCAAAGGGTCTTCATTTGCTCACCGAACCTCTCCAATCCTATCACTGTTGCGTTTATGCCCCTGTACACACGCTTGATTTTCTTTCGGAGACATAGCAATCCATAGGTTTTAAGATACTTACTAGTCAGGTACATTCTTAGGCGTTTAATATGGGGTGTTGAGTCCATTTCGTTGAGCAAGGAGTAGCTCTTGTCTATTCCATATTTGGCTTAAGGAACTTTATCTGTGCTCATTTCAATCTCTGGTTTTATGCAGCACCCCAACTCAACTTTCCCCTTAAGCAAGCATAAGTAGGTTTTCTAAATTTGAGACCCTGTTCTGTTTTGTAATCCAGTTTCTGTGTAGCCAAGTTTACATTCTGTGTATTTGTGATATCTTATGATGTTTCTTTTTCTTTGTGACTTATTTCAGTTAGAATCATCATACCTGAATCCACTCATTATGCTGCTACGTGCCTGATGACATAGATTTCATTGCTGAGTGATATTGCATTGTACGTAAGTACCATAACTTCTTTATCCATTTTTCACTTTCTGCGATATTGAACTTGTACCATAAACGAGATTCTTGTAAACAGAGCAGTCCCAAACTTTGGGGTGGCTGTGTCTTTTTGATTTTAATTTCCCTAAGCTATAGGACCATAAGTGGAAGTGCCCCAGGCTCTGTTGCTTTGTTTTTTAGATGTTTCAGGAAACACCATACACTTCTCCCGATTGGCTGTTGGCAATTTACATCCCGCCCATCAGCATAACAAGGCTCCCAGTTCTCCATGGCCTGTCCTGCCTTTCTGGATTTTACACTTTTTTCAGATGGCCCTTTTGACCAGGGGGAAGTGAGACTTCATTGTAGTGCAGATTTCCTTTGCAAGCTTACTTGGTTGGCCAAAAAGGGCGTATGCGTTTTTTCCTGAATATATTCAGGAAAAAACGCATACGCCCTTTTTGGCCAAGTGCATCATTGTCGACTTTATGCTTCTTTTCCTATGCTTTAAATGCAATTCCAGTCTACCTCCTGAAATCGGTTTCCTGCAATTCTGCCCCGCTTTCAAGTCCTCTTGGCAGCCTGACTTCAGTATATTTTTGGACGATAGCTGTCATTTATAACTCTGCAGGTTTGTGAATTACAGTGCCCCTGAGCTCCTTTCTTCAACTCGCTTTCTTGTGAGCTGTCCGCAACACCGCAGGATTGCTTCAGGCCCTAATCTGGTTCCGGCACGGCACGCTGAGCCTTTGGTTAATTCCTCTTCCTGGTGGGAAATGAGAGTTAAATTTGCCCGTCCAGACACCTCCAGCTAGTCTCTCATTTGTTCTCCCTATTCCTGTTCATTTTCCGCAGAAATTACAAACTGGGCCAAACAGGAGGTTAAAGGCACTGAATCTCCAAGTCGGGAGAGAGTTAGTAAAGCGTCTGGAATGTTGCACCCGAGTACCAAGGGACGAGAACTGAGACATATTGGAACACGTCTCCCGATCACACGGTTGATCATAATCTGGGTTCCACATGCATGTTTTAGCTGAAGGAAGAATCCCTTAAACCTGGAGAGTTGAGACCCGTGGAATGGGTACCATGCAATATTACTTCAAGGGGTCTTCATTTGCTCACCGAACCTCTCCAATCCTATCACTGCTGCGTTTATGCCCCTGTACACACGCTTCATTCTCTTTCGGAGACATAGCAATCCATAGGTTTTAAATTACTTACTAGTCAGGTACATTCTTAGGCGTTTAATATGGGGTGTTGAGTCCATTTCGTTGAGCAAGGAGTATCTCTTTCTATTCCATATTTGGCTTAAGGAACTTTATCTGTGCTCATTTCAATCTCTGGTTTTAGGCAGCACCCCAACTCACCTTTCCCCTTAAGCAAGCATAAGTTGGTTTTCTAAATTTGAGACCCTGTTCTGTTTTGTAATCTAGTTCCTGTGTAGCCAAGTTTACATTCTGTGTATTAGTGATATCTTATGATGTTTCTTTTTCTGTGTGACTTATTTCAGTTAGAAGCTTCATACCTGAATCCACTCATTATGCTGCTACGGGACTGATGACATAGATGTCATTGCTGAGTGATATTGCATTGTACGTAAGTACCACAACTTCTTTATCCACTTTGTGCTTTCTGCGATATTGAACTTGTACCATAAACGAGCCGTCCCAAACATTGGGGTGGCAGTGTCTTTTTGATTTTAATTTCCCTAAGCTATAGGACCATAAGTGGAAGTGCCCTAGTCTCTGTTGCTTTGTTTTTTAGATGTTTCAGGAAACACCATACACTTCTCCCGAGTGGCTGTTGGCAATTTACATCCCGCCCATCAGCATAACAAGGCTCCCAGTTCTCCATGGCCTGTCCTGCCTTTCTGGATTTTACACTTTTTTCAGATGGCCCTTTTGACCAGGGGGAAGTGAGACTTCATTGTAGTGCAGATTTCCTTTGCAAGCTTGCTTGGTTGGCCAAAAAGTGCGTATGCGTTTTTTCCTGAATATATTCATGAAAAAACGCATACGCCCTTTTTGGCCAAGTTCATCGTTGTCGACGTTCTGCCTCTTTTCCTATGCTTTAAATGCAATTCCAGTCTACCTCCTGAAATCGGTTTCCTGCAATTCTGCCCCGCATTCAAGTCCTCTTGGCAGCCTGACTTCAGTATATTTTTGGACGATAGCTGTCATTTATAACTCTGCAGGTTTGTGAATTACAGTGCCCCTAAGCTCCTTTCTTCAACTCGATTTCTTGTGAGCTGGCCGCAACACCGCAGGATTGCTTCAGGCCCTAATCTGGTTCCGGCACGGCACGCTGAGCCTTTGGTTAATTCCTCTTCCTGGTGGGAAATGAGAGTTAAATTTGCCCGTCCAGACACCTCCAGCTAGTCTCTCATTGGTTCTCGCTATTCCTGTTCATCTTCCACAGAAATTGCAAACTGGGCCAAACAGGAGGTTAAAGGCACTGACTCTCCAAGTCGGGAGAGTGTTAGTAAAGTGTCTGGAATGTTGCACCCGAGTACCAGGGGACGAGAACGGAGACATATTTGAACACGTCTCCCGATCACACGTTTGATCATACTCTGGGTTCCACATGCATGGTTTAGCTGAAGGAAGAATCCCTTAAAGCTGTAGAGTAGAGATCCGTGGAATGGGTACCATGCAATATGACTTCAAAGGTTCTTCATTTGCTCACCGAACCTCTCCAATCCTATCACTGCTGCGTTTATGCCAGTGTACACACGCTTGATTCTCTTTCGGAGACATAGCAATCCATAGGTTTTAAGATACTTACTTGTCAGGTACATTCTTAGGCGTTTAATATGGGGTGTTGAGTCCATTTCGTTGAGCAAGGAGTAGCTCTTGTCTATTCCATATTTGGCTTAAGGAACTTTATCTGTGCTCATTTCAATCTCTGGTTTTATGCAGCACCCCAACTCACCTTTCCCCTTAAGCAAGCATAAGTTGGTTTTCTACATTTGAGACCCTGTTCTGTTTTGTAATTCAGTTCCTGTGTAGCCAAGTTTACATTCTGCGTATTAGTGATATCTTATGATGTTTCTTTTTCTTTGTGACTTATTTCAGTTAGAATCATCATACCTGAATCCACTCATTATGCTGCTACGGGCCTGATGACATAGATTTCACTGCTGAGTGATATTGCATTGTACGTAAGTACCACAACTTCTTTATCCATTTTTCACTTTCTGCGATATTGAACTTGTACCGTAAACGAGGTTCTTGTAAACAGAGCCGTCCCAAACTTTGGGGTGGCTGTGTCTTTTTGATTTTAATTTCCCTAAGCTATAGGACCATAAGTGGAAGTGCCCTAGGCTCTGTTGCTTTGTTTTTTAGATGTTTCGGGAAACACCATACACTTCTCCACAGTGGCTGTTGGTAATTTATACCCCGCCCATCAGCATAACCATGCTCCCAGTTCTCCATGGCCTGTCCTGCCTTTCTGGATTCTACACTTTTTTCAGATGGCCCTTTTGACAGGGGGGAAGTGAGACTTCATTGTAGTGCAGATTTCCTTTGCAAGCTTGCTTGGTTGGCCAAAAAGGGCGTATGAGTTTTTTCCTGAATATATTCAGGAAAAACGCATATGCCCTTTTTGGCCAAGTGCATCATTGTGGACGTCCTGCCTCTTTTCCTATGCTTTAAATGTAATTCGAGTCTACCTCCTGAAATCGGTTTCCTGCAATTCTGCCCCACATTCAAGTCCTCTTGGCAGCCTGACTTCAGTATATTTTTGGACGATAGCTGTCATTTATAACTCTGCAGGTTTGTGAATTACAGTGCCCCTGAGCTCCTTTCTTAAAGTTGCTTTCTTGTGAGCTGGCCGCAACACCACAGGTTGCTTCAGGCCCTAATCTGCTTCTGGCACGGCACGATGACCCTTAGATTAATTCCTCTTCCTGGTGGGAAATGAGAGTTAAATTTCCCCGTCCAGACACCTCCAGCTAGTCTCTCATTGGTTCTCCATATTCCTGTTCTTCTTCCGCAGTAATTGCAAACTGGGCCAAACAGGAGGTTAAAGGCACTGACTCTCCAAGTCGGGAGAGTGTTAGTAAAGCGTCTGGAATGTTGCACCCGAGTACCAGGGGACGAGATCGGAGACATATTGGAACACGTCTCCAGATCACACGTTTGATCATACTCTGGGTTCCACATGCATGGTTTAGCTGAAGGAAGAATCCCTTAAACCTGGAGAGTTGAGACCGTGGAAAGGGTACCATGCAATATGATTTCAAAGTGTCTTCATTTGCTCACCGAACATCTCCAATCCTATCACTGCTGCGTTTATGCCAGTGTACACACGCTTGATTCTCTTTCGGAGACATAGCAATCCATAGGTTTTAAGATATTACTAGTCAGGTACATTCTTAGGCGTTTAATATGGGGTGTTGTGTCCATTTCGTTGAGCAAGGAGTAGCTCTTGTCTATTCCATATTTGGCTTAAGGAACTTTATCTGTGCTCATTTCAATCTCTGGTTTTAGGCAGCACCCCAACTCACCTTTCCCCTTAAGCAAGCATAAGTTGGTTTTCTAAATTTGAGACCCTGTTCTGTTTTGTAATCCAGTTCCTGTGTAGCCAAGTTTACATTCTGTGTATTAGTGATATCTTATGATGTTTCTTTTTCTGTGTGACTTATTTCAGTTAGAATCATCATACCTGAATCCACTCATTATGCTGCTACAGGCCTGATGACACAGATGTCATTGCTGAGTGATATTGCTTTGTACATAAGTACCACAACTTCTTTATCCATTTTTCACTTTCTGCGATATTGAACTTGTACCGTAAACGAGGTTCTTGTAAACAGAGCCGTCCCAAACTTTGGGGTGGCTGTGTCTTTTTGATTTTATTTTCCCTAAGCTATAGGACCATAAGTGGAAGTGCCCCAGGCTCTGTTGCTTTGTTTTTTAGATGTTTCAGGAAACACCATACACTTCTCCCGAGTGGCTGTTGGCAATTTACATCCCGCCCATCAGCATAACAAGGCTCCCAGTTCTCCATGGCCTGGCCTGCCTTTCTGGATTTTACACTTTTTTCAGATGGCCCTTTTGACCAGGGGGAAGTGAGACTTCATTGTAGTGCAGATTTCCTTTGCAAGCTTACTTGGTTGGCCAAAAAGGGCGTATGCGTTTTTTCCTGAATATATTCAGGAAAAAACGCATACGCCCTTTTTGGCCAAGTGCATCATTGTCGACTTTATGCTTCTTTTCCTATGCTTTAAATGCAATTCCAGTCTACCTCCTGAAATCGGTTTCCTGCAATTCTGCCCCGCTTTCAAGTCCTCTTGGCAGCCTGACTTCAGTATATTTTTGGACGATAGCTGTCATTTATAACTCTGCAGGTTTGTGAATTACAGTGCCCCTGAGCTCCTTTCTTCAACTCGCTTTCTTGTGAGCTGGCCGCAACACCGCAGGATTGCTTCAGGCCCTAATCTGGTTCCGGCACGGCACGCTGACCCTTAGGTTAATTCCTCTTCCTGGTGGGAAATGAGAGTTAAATTTGCCCGTTCAGACACCTCCAGCTAGTCTCTCATTGGTTCTCCCTATTCCTGTTCATCTTCCGCAGTAATTGCAAACTGGGCCAAACAGGAGGTTAAAGGCACTGACTCTCCAAGTCGGGAGAGTGTTAGTAAAGCGTCTGGAATGTTGCACCCGAGTACCAGGGGACGAGAACGGAGACATATTGGAACACGTCTCCCGAGCACACGTTTGATCATACTCTGAGTTCCACATGCATGGTTTAGCTGAAGGAAGAATCCCTTAAACCTGGAGAGTTGAGACCCGTGGAATGGGTACCATGCAATATGACTTCAAAGGGTCTTCATTTGCTCACTGACCTCTCCAATCCTATCACTGCTGCGTTTATGTCAGTGTACACACGCTTGATTCTCTTTCGGAGACATAGCAATCCATAGGTTTTAAGATACTTACTAGTCAGGTACATTCTTAGGCGTTTAATATGGGGTGTTGAGTCCATTTTGTTGAGCAAGGAGTAGCTCTTGTCTATTCCATATTTGGCTTAAGGAACTTTATCTGTGCTCATTTCAATCTCTGGTTTTATGCAGCACCCCAACTCACCTTTCCCCTTAAGCAAGCATAAGTTGGTTTTCTAAATTTGAGACTCTGTTCTGTTTTGTAATCCAGTTCATGTGTAGCCAAGTTTACATTCTGTGTATTAGTGATACCTTATGATGTTTCTTTTTCTTTGTGACTTTTTCAGTTAGAATCATCATACCTGAATCCACTCATTATGCTGCTACGGGCCTGATGACATAGATTTCATTGCTGAGTTATATTGCATTGTACGTAAGTACCACAACTTCTTTATCCATTTTACACTTTCTGCGATATTGAACTTGTGCCATAAACGAGATTCTTCTAAACAGAGATGTCCCAAATTTTGGGGTGGCTGTGTCTTTTTGATTTTAATTTCCCTAAGCTATAGGACCATAAGTGGAAGTGCCCTAGGCTCTGTTGCTTTGTTTTTTAGATGTTTCAGGAAACACCATACACTTATCCCGAGTGGTTGTTGGCAATTTACATCCCGCCCATCAGCATAACAAGGCTCCCAGTTCTCCATGGCCTGGCCTGCCTTTCTGGATTTTACACTTTTTTCAGATGGCCCTTTTGACCGGGGGGAAGTGAGACTTCATTGTAGTGCAGATTTCCTTTGCAAGCTTGCTTGGTTGGCCAAAAAGGGCGTATGTGTTTTTTCCTGAATATATTCAGGAAAAAACGCATACGCCCTTTTTGGCCATGTGCATCATTGTGGACGTCCTGCCTGTTTTCCTATGCTTTAAATGCAATTCCAGTCTACCTCCCGAAATCGGTTTCCTGCAATTCTGCCCCACTTTCAAGTCCTCTTGGCAGCCTTACTTCAGTATATTTTTGGACGATAGCTGTCATTTATAACTCTGCAGGTTTGTGAATTAGAGTGCCCCTGAGCTCCTTTCTTCAAGTCGCTTTCTTGTGAGCTGGCCGCAACACCACAGATTGCTTCAGGCCCTAATCTGGTTCCGGCATGGCACGCTGACCCTTAGGTTAATTCCTCTTCCTGGTGGGAAATGAGAGTTAAATTTGCCCGTTCAGACATCTCCAGCTAGTCTCTCATTGGTTCTCCCTATTCCTGTTCATCTTCCGCAGTAATTGCAAACTGGGACAAACAGGAGGTTAAAGGCACTGACTCTCCAAGTCGGGAGAGTGTTAGTAAAGCGTCTGGAATGTTGCACCCGAGTACCAGGGGACGAGAACGGAGACATATTGGAACACGTCTCCCGTGCACACGTTTGATCATACTCTGAGTTCCACATGCATGGTTTAGCTGAAGGAAGAATCCCTTAAAGCTGGAGAGTTGAGACCCGTGGAATGGGTACCATGCAATATGACTTCAAAGGGTCTTCATTTGCTCACTGACCTCTCCAATCCTATCACTGCTGCGTTTATGTCAGTGTACACACGCTTGATTCTCTTTCGGAGACATAGCAATCCATAGGTTTTAAGATACTTACTAGTCAGGTACATTCTTAGGCGTTTAATATGGGGTGTTGAGTCCATTTCGTTGAGCAAGCAGTAGCTCTTGTCTATTCCATATTTGGCTTAAGGAACTTTATCTGTGCTCATTTCAATCTCTGGTTTTATGCAGCACCCCAACTCACCCCTCCCCTTAAGCAAGCATAAGTTGGTTTTCTAAATTTGAGACCCTGTTCTGTTTTGTAATCCAGTTCATGTGTAGCCAAGTTTACATTCTGTGTATTAGTGATACCTTATGATGTTTCTTTTTCTTTGTGACTTATTTCAGTTAGAATCATCATACCTGAATCCACTCATTATGCTGCTACGGGCCTGATGACATAGATTTCATTGCTGAGTGATATTGCATTGTACGTAAGTACCACAACTTCTTTATCCATTTTACACTTTCTGCGATATTGAACTTGTGCCATAAACGAGGTTCTTGTAAACAGAGCAGTCCCAAGCTTTGGGGTGGCTGTGTCTTTTTGATTTTAATTTCCCTAAGCTATAGGACCATAAGTGGAAGTGCCCTAGGATCTGTTGCTTTGTTTTTTAGATGTTTCAGGAAACACCATACACTTCTCCCGAGTGGCTGTTGGCAATTTACATCCCGCCCATCAGCATAACAAGGCTCCCAGTTCTCCATGGCCTGTCCTGCCTTTCTGGATTTTACACTTTTTTCAGATGGCCCTTTTGACCAGGGGGAAGTGAGACTTCATTGTAGTGCAGATTTCCTTTGCAAGCTTGCTTGGTTGGCCAAAAAGGGCGTATGCGTTTTTTCCTGAATATATTCAGGAAAAAACGCATACGCCCTTTTTGGCCAAGTGCATCATTGTGGACGTTCTGCCTCTTTTCCTATGCTTTAAATGCAATTCCAGCCTACCTCGTGAAATCGGTTTCCTGCAATTCTGCCCCACTTTCATGTCCTCTTGGCAGCCAGACTTCAGTATATTTTTGGACGATAGCTGTCATTTATAACTCTGCAGGTTTGTGAATTACAGTGCCCCTGAGCTCCTTTCTTCAACTCGCTTTCTTGTGAGCTGGCCGCAACACCGCAGGATTGCTTAGGGCCCTAATCTGGTTCCGGCACGGCACGCTGAGTCTTAGGTTAATTCCTCTTCCTGGTGGGAAATGAGAGTTAAATTTGCCCGTCCAGACACCTCCAGCTAGTCTCTCATTGGTTCTCCCTATTCCTGTTCATCTTCCGCAGTAATTGCAAACTGGGCCAAACAGGAGGTTAAAGGCACTGACTCTCCAAGTCGGGAGAGTGTTAGTAAAGCGTCTGGAATGTTGCACCCGAATACCAGGGGACGAGAACGGAGACATATTTGAACACGTCTCCCGATCACACGTTTGATCATACTCTGGGTTCCACATGCATGGTTTAGCTGAAGGAAGAATCCCTTAAACCTGGAGAGTTGAGACCCGTGGAGTGGGTACCATGCATTATGACTTCAAAGGGTCTTCATTTGCTCACCGAACCTCTCCAATCCTATCACTGCTGCGTTTATGCCAGTGTACACACGCTTGATTCTCTTTCGGAGACATAGCAATCCATAGGTTTTAAGATACTTACTAGTCAGGTACAGTCTTAGGCGTTTAATATGGGGTGTTGAGTCCATTTCGTTGAGCAAGGAGTAGCTCTTGTCTATTCCATATTTGGCTTAAGGAACTTTATCTGTGCTCATTTCAATCTCTGGTTTTATGCAGCACCCCAACGCACCATTCCCCTTAAGCAAGCATAAGTTGGTTTTCTAAATTTGAGACCCTGTTCTGTTTTGTAATTCAGTTCCTGTGTAGCCAAGTTTACATTCCGCATATTAGTGGTATCTTATGATGTTTCTTTTTCTGTGTGACTTATTTCAGTTTGAAGCATCATACCTGAATCCACTCATTATGCTGCTACGGGCCTGATGACATAGATTTCATTGCTGAGTGATATTGCATTGTACGTAAGTACCACAACTTCTTTATCCATTTTGCGCTTTCTGCGATATTGAACTTGTACCATAAACGAGGTTCTTGTAAACAGAGCCGTCCCAAACTTTGTGGTGGCTGTGTCTTTTCGATTTTAATTTCCCTTAGCTATAGGACCATAAGTGGAAGTGCACTTGGCTCTGTTGCTTTGTTTTTTAGATGTTTCAGGAAACACCATACACTTATCCCGAGTGGTTGTTGGCAATTTACATCCCGCCCATCAGCATAACAAGGCTCCCAGTTCTCGATGGCCTGGCCTGCCTTTCTGGATTTTACACTTTTTTCAGATGGCCCTTTTGACCGGGGGGAAGTGAGACTTCATTGTAGTGCAGATTTCCTTTGCAAGCTTGCTTGGTTGGCCAAAAAGGGCGTATGCGTTTTTTCCTGAATATATTCAGGAAAAAACGCATACGCACTCTTTGGCCAAGTGCATCATTGTGGACGTTCTGCCTCTTTTCCTATGCTTTAAATGCAATTCCAGCCTACCTCCTGAAATCGGTTTCCTGCAATTCTGCCCCGCTTTCAAGTCCTCTTGGCAGCCTTACTTCAGTATATTTTTGGACGATAGCTGTCATTTATAACTCTGCAGGTTTGTGAATTACAGTGCCCCTGAGCTCCTTTCTTCAAGTCGCTTTCTTGTGAGCTGGCCGCAACACCACAGATTGCTTCAGGCCCTAATCTGATTCCGGCACGGCACGCTGACCCTAAGGTTAATTCCTCTTCCTGGTGGGAAATGAGAGTTAAATTTGTCCGTCCAGACATCTCCAACTAGTCTCTCATTGGTTCTCCCTATTCCTGTTCATCTTCCGCAGTAATTGCAAACTGGGCCAAACAGGAGGTTAAAGACACTGACTCTCCAAGTCGGGAGAGTGTTAGTAAAGCGTCTGGAATGTTGCACCCGAGTACCAGGGGACGAGAACGGAGACATATTGGAACACGTCTCCCGATCACACGTTTGATCATACTCTGGGTTCCACATGCATGGTTTAGCTGAAGGAAGAATCCCTTAAAGCTGGAGAGTGGAGACCCGTGGAATGGGTACCATGCAATATGACTTCAAAGGGTCTTCATTTGCTCACTGACCTCTCCAATCCTATCACTGCTGCGTTTATGTCAGTGTACACACGCTTGATTCTCTTTCGGAGACATAGCAATCCATAGGTTTTAAGATACTTACTAGTCAGGTACATTCTTAGGCGTTTAATATGGGGTGTTGAGTCCATTTCGTTGAGCAAGCAGTAGCTCTTGTCTATTCCATATTTGGCTTAAGGAACTTTATCTGTGCTCATTTCAATCTCTGGTTTTATGCAGCACCCCAACTCACCCCTCCCCTTAAGCAAGCATAAGTTGGTTTTCTAAATTTGAGACCCTGTTCTGTTTTGTAATCCAGTTCATGTGTAGCCAAGTTTACATTCTGTGTATTAGTGATACCTTATGATGTTTCTTTTTCTTTGTGACTTATTTCAGTTAGAATCATCATACCTGAATCCACTCATTATGCTGCTACGGGCCTGATGACATAGATTTCATTGCTGAGTGATATTGCATTGTACGTAAGTACCACAACTTCTTTATCCATTTTACACTTTCTGCGATATTGAACTTGTGCCATAAACGAGGTTCTTGTAAACAGAGCAGTCCCAAGCTTTGGGGTGGCTGTGTCTTTTTGATTTTAATTTCCCTAAGCTATAGGACCATAAGTGGAAGTGCCCTAGGATCTGTTGCTTTGTTTTTTAGATGTTTCAGGAAACACCATACACTTCTCCCGAGTGGCTGTTGGCAATTTACATCCCGCCCATCAGCATAACAAGGCTCCCAGTTCTCCATGGCCTGTCCTGCCTTTCTGGATTTTACACTTTTTTCAGATGGCCCTTTTGACCAGGGGGAAGTGAGACTTCATTGTAGTGCAGATTTCCTTTGCAAGCTTGCTTGGTTGGCCAAAAAGGGCGTATGCGTTTTTTCCTGAATATATTCAGGAAAAAACGCATACGCCCTTTTTGGCCAAGTGCATCATTGTGGACGTTCTGCCTCTTTTCCTATGCTTTAAATGCAATTCCAGCCTACCTCCTGAAATCGGTTTCCTGCAATTCTGCCCCACTTTCATGTCCTCTTGGCAGCCAGACTTCAGTATATTTTTGGACGATAGCTGTCATTTATAACTCTGCAGGTTTGTGAATTACAGTGCCCCTGAGCTCCTTTCTTCAACTCGCTTTCTTGTGAGCTGGCCGCAACACCGCAGGATTGCTTAGGGCCCTAATCTGGTTCCGGCACGGCACGCTGAGTCTTAGGTTAATTCCTCTTCCTGGTGGGAAATGAGAGTTAAATTTGCCCGTCCAGACACCTCCAGCTAGTCTCTCATTGGTTCTCCCTATTCCTGTTCATCTTCCGCAGTAATTGCAAACTGGGCCAAACAGGAGGTTAAAGGCACTGACTCTCCAAGTCGGGAGAGTGTTAGTATAGCGTCTGGAATGTTGCACCCGAATACCAGGGGACGAGAACGGAGACATATTTGAACACGTCTCCCGATCACACGTTTGATCATACTCTGGGTTCCACATGCATGGTTTAGCTGAAGGAAGAATCCCTTAAACCTGGAGAGTTGAGACCCGTGGAGTGGGTACCATGCAATATGACTTCAAAGGGTCTTCATTTGCTCACCGAACCTCTCCAATCCTATCACTGCTGCGTTTATGCCAGTGTACACACGCTTGATTCTCTTTCGGAGACATAGCAATCCATAGGTTTTAAGATACTTACTAGTCAGGTACATTCTTAGGCGTTTAATATGGGGTGTTGAGTCCATTTCGTTGAGCAAGGAGTAGCTCTTGTCTATTCCATATTTGGCTTAAGGAACTTTATCTGTGCTCATTTCAATCTCTGGTTTTATGCAGCACCCCAACGCACCATTCCCCTTAAGCAAGCATAAGTTGGTTTTCTAAATTTGAGACCCTGTTCTGTTTTGTAATTCAGTTCCTGTGTAGCCAAGTTTACATTCCGCATATTAGTGGTATCTTATGATGTTTCTTTTTCTGTGTGACTTATTTCAGTTTGAAGCATCATACCTGAATCCACTCATTATGCTGCTACGGGCCTGATGACATAGATTTCATTGCTGAGTGATATTGCATTGTACGTAAGTACCACAACTTCTTTATCCATTTTGCGCTTTCTGCGATATTGAACTTGTACCATAAACGAGGTTCTTGTAAACAGAGCCGTCCCAAACTTTGTGGTGGCTGTGTCTTTTCGATTTTAATTTCCCTTAGCTATAGGACCATAAGTGGAAGTGCACTTGGCTCTGTTGCTTTGTTTTTTAGATGTTTCAGGAAACACCATACACTTATCCCGAGTGGTTGTTGGCAATTTACATCCCGCCCATCAGCATAACAAGGCTCCCAGTTCTCGATGGCCTGGCCTGCCTTTCTGGATTTTACACTTTTTTCAGATGGCCCTTTTGACCGGGGGGAAGTGAGACTTCATTGTAGTGCAGATTTCCTTTGCAAGCTTGCTTGGTTGGCCAAAAAGGGCGTATGCGTTTTTTCCTGAATATATTCAGGAAAAAACGCATACGCACTCTTTGGCCAAGTGCATCATTGTGGACGTTCTGCCTCTTTTCCTATGCTTTAAATGCAATTCCAGCCTACCTCCTGAAATCGGTTTCCTGCAATTCTGCCCCGCTTTCAAGTCCTCTTGGCAGCCTTACTTCAGTATATTTTTGGACGATAGCTGTCATTTATAACTCTGCAGGTTTGTGAATTACAGTGCCCCTGAGCTCCTTTCTTCAAGTCGCTTTCTTGTGAGCTGGCCGCAACACCACAGATTGCTTCAGGCCCTAATCTGATTCCGGCACGGCACGCTGACCCTAAGGTTAATTCCTCTTCCTGGTGGGAAATGAGAGTTAAATTTGTCCGTCCAGACATCTCCAACTAGTCTCTCATTGGTTCTCCCTATTCCTGTTCATCTTCCGCAGTAATTGCAAACTGGGCCAAACAGGAGGTTAAAGACACTGACTCTCCAAGTCGGGAGAGTGTTAGTAAAGCGTCTGGAATGTTGCACCTGAGTACCACGGGACGAAAACTAACACATACATGAACACGTCTCCCGATCACACGGTTGATCATACTCTGGGTTCCACATGCATGTTTTAGCTGAAGGAAGAATACCTTAAACCTGGAGAGTTGAGACCCGTGGAATGGGTACCATGCAATATGACTTCAAAGGGTCTTCATTTGCTCACCGAACCTCTCCAGTCCTATCACTGCTGCGTTTATGCCGCTGTACACATGCTTGATTCTCTTTCGGAGACATAGCAGTCCATAGGTTTTAAGATACTTCCTAGTCAGGTACATCCTTAGGCGTTTAATATGGGGTGTTGAGTCCATTTCGTTGAGCAAGGAGTAGCTCTTGTCTATTCCATATTTGGCTTAAGGAACTTTCTCTGTGCTCATTTCAATCTCTGGTTTTATGCAGCACCCCAACTCACCTTTCCCCTTAAGCAAGCATAAGTTGGTTTTCTAAATTTGAGACCGTGTTCTGTTTTGTAATGCAGTTCATGTGTAGCCAAGTTTACATTCCGCGTATTAGTGATATCTTATGATGTTTCTTTTTCTTTGTGACTTATTTCAGTTAGAAGCATCATACCTGAATCCACTCATTATGCTGCTACGGGCCTGATGACATAGATGTCATTGCTGAGTGATATTGCATTGTACGTAAGTACCACAACTTCTTTATCCATTTTGCGTTTTCTGCGATATTGAACCTTTACCGTAAACGAGCCGTCCCAAACTTTGGGGTGGCTGTGTCTTTTTGATTTTAATTTCCCTAAGCTATAGGACCATAAGTGGAAGTGCCCTAGGCTCTGTTGCTTTGTTTTTTAGATGTTTCAGGAAACACCATACACTTCTCCCAAGTGGCTGTTGGCAATTTACATCCCGCCCATCAGCATAACAAGGCTCCCAGTTCTCCATGGCCTGTCCTGCCTTTCTGGATTTTACACTTTTTTCAGATGGCCCTTTTGACCGGGGGGAAGTGAGACTTCATTGTAGTGCAGATTTCCTTTGCAAGCTTGCTTGGTTGGCCAAAAAGGGCGTATGCGTTTTTTCCTGAATATATTCAGGAAAAAACGCATACGCCCTTTTTGGCCAAGTGCATCATTGTGGACGTTCTGCCTCTTTTCCTATGCTTTAAATGCAATTCCAGCCTACCTCCTGAAATCGGTTTCCTGCAATTCTGCCCCACTTTCAAGTCCTCTTGGCAGCCTTACTACAGTATATTTTTGGACGATAGCTGTCATTTATAACTCTGCAGGTTTGTGAATTACAGTGCCCCTGAGCTCCTTTCTTCAAGTCGCTTTCTTGTGAGCTGGCCGCAACACCACAGATTGCTTCAGGCCCTAATCTGGTTCCGGCATGGCACGCTGACCCTTAGGTTAATTCCTCTTCCTGGTGGGAAATGAGAGTTAAATTTGCCCGTTCAGACATCTCCAGCTAGTCTCTCATTGGTTCTCCCTATTCCTGTTCATCTTCCACAGTAATTGCAAACTGGGCCAAACAGGAGGTTAAAGGCACTGACTCTCCAAGTCGGGAGAGTGTTAGTAAAGCGTCTGGAATGTTGCACCCGAGTACCAGGGGACGAGAACGGAGACATATTGGAACACGTCTCCCGTGCACACGTTTGATCATACTCTGAGTTCCACATGCATGGTTTAGCTGAAGGAAGAATCCCTTAAAGCTGGAGAGTTGAGACCCGTGGAATGGGTACCATGCAACATGACTTCAAAGGGTCTTCATTTGCTCACTGACCTCTCCAATCCTATCACTGCTGCGTTTATGTCAGTGTACACACGCTTGATTCTCTTTCGGAGACATAGCAATCCATAGGTTTTAAGATACTTACTAGTCAGGTACATTCTTAGGCGTTTAATATGGGGTGTTGAGTCCATTTCGTTGAGCAAGCAGTAGCTCTTGTCTATTCCATATTTGGCTAAGGAACTTTATCTGTGCTCATTTCAATCTCTGGTTTTATGCAGCACCCCAACTCACCTTTCCCCTTAAGCAAGCATAACTTGGTTTTCTAAATTTGAGACCCTGTTCTGTTTTGTAATCCAGTTCATGTGTAGCCAAGTTTACATTCTGTGTATTAGTGATACCTTATGATGTTTCTTTTTCTTTGTGACTTATTTCAGTTAGAATCATCATACCTGAATCCACTCATTATGCTGCTACGGGCCTGATGACATAGATTTCATTGCTGAGTGATATTGCATTGTACGTAAGTACCACAACTTCTTTATCCATTTTACACTTTCTGCGATATTGAACTTGTGCCATAAACGAGGTTCTTGTAAACAGAGCCGTCCCAAGCTTTGGGGTGGCTGTGTCTTTTTGATTTTAATTTCCCTAAGCTATAGGACCATAAGTGGAAGTGCCCTAGGATCTGTTGCTTTGTTTTTTAGATGTTTCAGGAAACACCATACACTTCTCCCAAGTGGCTGTTGGCAATTTACATCCCGACCATCAGCATAACAAGGCTCCCAGTTCTCCATGGCCTGTCCTGCCTTTCTGGATTTTACACTTTTTTCAGATGGCCCTTTTGACCAGGGGGAAGTGAGACTTCATTGTAGTGCAGATTTCCTTTGCAAGCTTGCTTGGTTGGCCAAAAAGTGCGTATGCGTTTTTTCTAGAATATATTCAGGAAAAAACGCATACGCCCTTTTCGGCCAAGTGTATCATTGTGCACGTTCTGCCTCTTTTCCTATGTTTTAAATGCAATTCCAGCCTACCTCCTGAAATCGGTTTCCTGCAATTCTGCCCCGCTTTCAAGTCCTCTTGGCAGCCTTACTTCAGTATATTTTTGGACGATAGCTGTCATTTATAACTCTGCAGATTTGTGAATTACAGTGCCCCTGAGCTCCTTTCTTCAAGTCGCTTTCTTGTGAGCTGGCCGCAACACCACAGATTGCTTCAGGCCCTAATCTGGTTCCGGCACGGCACGCTGACCCTTAGGTTAATTCCTCTTCCTGGTGGGAAATGAGAGTTAAATTTGCCCGTTCAGACACCTCCAGCTAGTCTCTCATTGGTTCTCCCTATTCCTGTTCATCTTCCGCAGTAATTGCAAACTGGGCCAAACAGGAGGTTAAAGGCACTGACTCTCCAAGTCGGGAGAGTGTTAGTAAAGCGTCTGGAATGTTGCACCCGAGTACCAGGGGACGAGAACGGAGACATATTGGAACACGTCTCCCGAGCACACGTTTGATCATACTCTGAGTTCCACATGCATGGTTTAGCTGAAGGAAGAATCCCTTAAAGCTGGAGAGTTGAGACCCGTGGAATGGGTACCATGCAATATGACTTCAAAGGGTCTTCATTTGCTCACTGACCTCTCCAATCCTATCACTGCTGCGTTTATGTCAGTGTACACACGCTTGATTCTCTTTCGGAGACATAGCAATCCATAGGTTTTAAGATACTTACTACTCAGGTACAGTCTTAGGCGTTTAATATGGGGTGTAGAGTCCATTTTGTTGAGCAAGGAGTAGCTCTTGTCTATTCCATATTTGGCTTAAGGAACTTTATCTGTGCTCATTTCAATCTCTGGTTTTATGCAGCACCCCAACTCACCTTTCCCCTTAAGCAAGCATAAGTTGGTTTTCTAAATTTGAGACCCTGTTCTGTTTTGTAATTCAGTTCCTGTGTAGCCAAGTTTACATTCCGCATATTAGTGATATCTTATGATGTTTCTTTTTCTTTGTGACTTATTTCAGTTAGAATCATCATACCTGAATCCACTCATTATGCTGCTACGGGCCTGATGACATAGATGTCATTGCCGAGTGATATTGCATTGTACGTAAGTACCACAACTTCTTTATCCATTTTGCACTTTCTGCGATATTGAACTTTTACCGTAAACGAGCCGTCCCAAACTTTGGGGTGGCTGTGTCTTTTTGATTTTAATTTCCCTAAGCTATAGGACCATAAGTGGAAGTGCCCCAGGCTCTGTTGCTTTGTTTTTTAGATGTTTCAGGAAACACCATACACTTCTCCAGAGTGGCTGTTGGCAATTTACATCCCGCCCATCAGCATAACAAGGATCCCTGTTCTCCATGGCCTGTCCTGCCTTTCTGGATTTTACACTTTTTTCAGATGGCCCTTTTGACCAGGGGGAAGTGAGACTTCATTGTAGTGCAGATTTCCTTTGCAAGCTTGCTTGGTTGGCCAAAAAGGGCGTATGCGTTTTTTCCTGAATATATTCAGGAAAAAACGCATACGCCCTTTTTGGCCAAGTGCATCATTGTGGACGTTCTGCCACTTTTCCTATGCTTTAAATGCAATTCCAGCCTACCTCCTGAAATCGGTTTCCTGCAATTCTGCCCCACTTTCAAGTCCTCTTGGCAGCCTTACTACAGTATATTTTTGGACGATAGCTGTCATTTATAACTCTGCAGGTTTGTGAATTACAGTGCCCCTGAGCTCCTTTCTTCAAGTCGCTTTCTTGTGAGCTGGCCGCAACACCACAGATTGCTTCAGGCCCTAATCTGATTCCGGCACGGCACGCTGACCCTTAGGTTAATTCCTCTTCCTGGTGGGAAATGAGAGTTAAATTTGCCCGTCCAGACACCTCCAGCTAGTCTCTCATTGGTTCTCCCTATTCCTGTTCATCTTCCGCAGTAATTGCAAACTGGGCCAAACAGGAGGTGAAAGGCACTGACTCTCCAAGTCGGGAGAGTGTTAGTAAAGCGTCTGGAATGTTGCACCCGAGTACCAGGGGACGAGAATGGAGACATATTTGAACATGTCTCCCGATCACACGTTTGATCATACTCTGGGTTCCACATGCATTGTTTAGCTGAAGGAAGAATCCCTTAAAGCTGGAGAGTGGAGACCCGTGGAATGGGTACCATGCAATATGACTTCAAAGGGTCTTCATTTGCTCACCGAACCTCTCCAATCCTATCACTGCTGCGTTTATGCCAGTGTACACACGCTTGATTCTCTTTCGGAGACATAGCAATCCATAGGTTTTAAGATATTACTAGTCAGGTACATTCTTAGGCGTTTAATATGGGGTGTTGAGTCCATTTCGTTGAGCAAGCAGTAGCTCTTGTCTATTCCATATTTGGCTTAAGGAACTTTATCTGTGCTCATTTCAATCTCTGGTTTTATGCAGCACCCCAACTCACCTTTCCCCTTA
Organism: Lagenorhynchus albirostris; assembly: GCF_949774975.1. Classification (NCBI taxonomy): domain Eukaryota; kingdom Metazoa; phylum Chordata; class Mammalia; order Artiodactyla; family Delphinidae; genus Lagenorhynchus; species Lagenorhynchus albirostris. The sequence continues at coordinate 215,276 of NW_026783317.1, read as the reverse complement.
AGCAAGCATAAGTTGGTTTTCTAAATTTGAGACCCTGTTCTGTTTTGTAATTCAGTTCCTGTGTAGCCAAGTTTACATTCCGCGTATTTGTGATATCTTATGATGTTTCTTTTTCTGTGTGACGTATTTCAGTTAGAATCATCATACCTGAATCCACTCATTATGCTGCTACGGGCCTGATGACACAGATGTCATTGCTGAGTGATATTGCTTTGTACATAAGTACCACAACTTCTTTTCCATTTTTCGCTTTCTGCGATATTGAACTTGTACCGTAAACGAGGTTCTTGTAAACAGAGCCGTCCCAAACTTTGGGGTGGCTCTGTCTTTTTGATTTTAATTTCCCTAAGCTATAGGACCATAAGTGGAAGTGCCCTAGGCTCTGTTGCTTTGTTTTTTAGATGTTTCAGGCAACACCATATACTTCTCCCGAGTGGCTGTTGGCAATTTACATCCCGCCCATCAGCATAACAAGGCTCCCAGTTCTCCATGGCCTGTCCTGCCTTTCTGGATTTTACACTTTTTTCAGATGGCCCTTTTGACCGGGGGGAAGTGAGACTTCACTGTAGTGCAGATTTCCTTTGCAAGCTTGCTTGGTTGGCCAAAAAGGGCGTATGCGTTTTTTCCTGAATATATTCAGGAAAAAACGCATACGCCCTTTTTGGCCATGTGCATCATTGTGGACGTCCTGCCTGTTTTCCTATGCTTTAAATGCAATTCCAGTCTACCTCCTGAAATCGGTTTCCTGCAATTCTGCCCCACTTTCAAGTCCTCTTGGCAGCCTTACTTCAGTATATTTTTGGATGATAGCTGTCATTTATAACTCTGCAGGTTTGTGAATTACAGTGCCCCTGAGCTCCTTTCTTCAAGTCGCTTTCTTGTGAGCTGGCCGCAACACCACAGATTGCTTCAGGCCCTAATCTGGTTCCGGCATGGCACGCTGACCCTTAGGTTAATTCCTCTCCCTGGTGGGAAATGAGAGTTAAATTTGCCCGTTCAGACATCTCCAGCTAGTCTCTCATTGGTTCTCCCTATTCGTGTTCATCTTCCGCAGTAATTGCAAACTGGGACAAACAGGAGGTTAAAGGCACTGACTCTCCAAGTCGGGAGAGTGTTAGTAAAGCGTCTGGAATGTTGCACCCGAGTAGCAGGGGACGAGAACGGAGACATATTGGAACACGTCTCCCGTGCACACGTTTGATCATACTCTGAGGTCCACATGCATAGTTTAGCTGAAGGAAGAATCCCTTAAAGCTGGAGAGTTGAGACCCGTGGAATGGGTACCATGCAACATGACTTCAAAGGGTCTTCATTTGCTCACTGACCTCTCCAATCCTATCACTGCTGCGTTTATGTCAGTGTACACACGCTTGATTCTCTTTCGGAGACATAGCAATCCATAGGTTTTAAGATACTTACTAGTCAGGTACATTCTTAGGCGTTTAATATGGGGTGTTGAGTCCATTTCGTTGAGCAAGCAGTAGCTCTTGTCTATTCCATATTTGGCTTAAGGAACTTTATCTGTGCTCATTTCAATCTCTGGTTTTAGGCAGCATCCCAACTCACCTTTCCCCTTAAGCAAGCATAAGTTGGTTTTCTAAATTTGAGACCCTCTTCTGTTTTGTAATTCAGTTCCTGTGTAGCCAAGTTTACATTCCGCGTATTAGTGATATCTTATGATGTTTCTTTTTCTGTGTGACTTATTTCAGTTAGAATCATCATACCTGAATCCACTCATTATGCTGCTACGGGCCTGATGACACAGATGTCATTGCTGAGTGATATTGCATTGTACATAAGTACCACAACTTCTTTTCCATTTTTCGCTTTCTGCGATATTGAACTTGTACCGTAAACGAGGTTCTTGTAAACAGAGCCGTCCCAAACTTTGGGGTGGCTGTGTCTTTTTGATTTTAATTTCCCTAAGCTAAAGGACCATAAGTGAAAGTGCCCTAGGCTCTGTTGTTTTGTTTTTTAGATGTTTCAGGAAACACCATACACTTCTCCCAAGTGGCTGTTGGCAATTTACATCCCGCCCATCAGCATAACAAGGCTCCCAGTTCTCCATGGCCTGTCCTGCCTTTCTGGATTTTACACTTTTTTCAGATGGCCCTTTTGACCGGGGGGAAGTGAGACTTCATTGTAGTGCAGATTTCCTTTGCAAGCTTGCTTGGTTGGCCAAAAAGGGCGTATGCGTTTTTTCCTGAATATATTCAGGAAAAAACGCATACGCCCTTTTTGGCCATGTGCATCATTGTGGACGTCCTGCCTGTTTTCCTATGCTTTAAATGCAATTCCAGTCTACCTCCTGAAATCGGTTTCCTGCAATTCTGCCCCACATTCAAGTCCTCTTGGCAGCCTTACTTCAGTATATTTCTGGACGATAGCTGTCATTTATAACTCTGCAGGTTTGTGAATTACAGTGCCCCTGAGCTCCTTTCTTCAAGTCGCTTTCTTGTGAGCTGGCCGCAACACCACAGATTGCTTCAGGCCCTAATCTGGTTCCGGCATGGCACGCTGACCCTTAGGTTAATTCCTCTTCCTGGTGGGAAATGAGAGTTAAATTTGCCCGTTCAGACATCTCCGGCTAGTCTCTCATTGGTTCTCCCTATTCGTGTTCATCTTCCGCAGTAATTGCAAACTGGGCCAAACAGGAGGTTAAAGGCACTGACTCTCCAATTCGGGAGAGTGTTAGTAAAGCGTCTGGAATGTTGCACCCCAGTACCAGGGGACGAGAACGGAGACATATTGGAACACGTCTCCCGAGCACACGTTTGATCATACTCTGAGTTCCACATGCATGGTTTAGCTGAAGGAAGAATCCCTTAAACCTGGAGAGTTGAGACCCGTGGAATGGGTACCATGCAATATGACTTCAAAGGGTCTTCATTTGCTCACTGACCTCTCCAATCCTATCACTGCTGCGTTTATGTCAGTGTACACACGCTTGATTCTCTTTCGGAGACATAGCAATCCATAGGTTTTAAGATACTTACTACTCAGGTACATTCTTAGGCGTTTAATATGGGGTGTTGAGTCCATTTCGTTGAGCAAGGAGTAGCTCTTGTCTATTCCATATTTGGCTTAAGGAACTTTATCTGTGCTCATTTCAATCTCTGGTTTTATGCAGCACCCCAACTCACCTTTCCCCTTAAGCAAGCATAAGTTGGTTTTCTAAATTTGAGACCCTGTTCTGTTTTGTAATCCAGTTCATGTGTAGCCAAGTTTACATTCTGTGTAATAGTGATACCTTATGAAGTTTCTTTTTCTTTGTGACTTATTTCAGTTAGAATCATCATACCTGAATCCACTCATTATGCTGCTACGGGCCTGATGACATAGATTTCATTGCTGAGTGATATTGCATTGTACGTAAGTACCACAACTTCTTTATCCATTTTACACTTTCTGCGATATTGAACTTCTGCCATAAACGAGGTTCTTGTAAACAGAGCCGTCCCAAACTTTGGGGTGGCTGTGTCTTTTTGATTTTAATTTCCCTAAGCTATAGGACCATAAGTGGAAGTGCCCTAGGATCTGTTGCTTTGTTTTTTAGATGTTTCAGGAAACACCATACACTTCTCCCGAGTGGCTGTTGGCAATTTACATCCCGCCCATCAGCATAACAAGGCTCCCAGTTCTCCATGGCCTGTCCTGCCTTTCTGGATTTTACACTTTTTTCAGATGGCCCTTTTGACCAGGGGGAAGTGAGACTTCATTGTAGTGCAGATTTCCTTTGCAAGCTTGCTTGGTTGGCCAAAAAGGGCGTATGCGTTTTTTCCTGAATATATTCAGGAAAAAACGCATACGCCCTTTTCGGCCAAGTGCATCATTGTGCACGTTCTGCCTCTTTTCCTATGCTTTAAATGCAATTCCAGCCTACCTCCTGAAATCGGTTTCCTGCAATTCTGCCCCGCTTTCAAGTCCTCTTGGCAGCCTGACTTCAGTATATTTTTGGACGATAGCTGTCATTTATAACTCTGCAGGTTTGTGAATTACAGTGCCCCTGAGCTCCTTTCTTCAAGTCGCTTTCTTGTGAGCTGGCCGCAACACCACAGATTGCTTCAGGCCCTAATCTGATTCCGGCACGGCACACTGAGCCTTTGGTTAATTCCCTTCCTGGTGGGAAATGAGAGTTAAATTTGCCCGTCCAGACACCTCCAGCTAGTCTCTCATTGGTTCTCCCTATTCCTGTTCATTTTCCGCAGTAATTGCAAACTGGGCCAAACAGGAGGTTAAAGGCACTGACTCTCCAAGTCGGGAGAGTGTTAGTAAAGCGTCTGGAATGTTGCACCCGAGTACCAGGGGACGAGAACGGAGACCTATTGAAACACGTCTACCGATCACACGTTTGATCATACTCTGGGTTCCACATGCATGGTTTAGCTGAAGGAAGAATCCCTTAAACCTGGAGAGTTGAGACCCGTGGAATGGGTACCATGCAATATGAATGCAAAGGGTCTTCATTTGCTCACTGAACCTCTCCAATCCTATCACTGCTGCGTTTATGCCTGTGTACACACGCTGGATTCTCTTTCAGAGACATAGCAATCCATAGGTTTTACGATACTTACTAGTCAGGTACATTCTTAGGCGTTTAATATGGGGTGTTGAGTCCATTTCGTTGAGCAAAGAGTAGGTCTTGTCTATTCCATATTTGGCTTAAGGAACTTTATCTGTGCTCATTTCAATCTCTGGTTTTATGCAGCACCCCAACTCACCTTTCCCCTTAAGCAAGCATAAGTTGTTTTTCTAAATTTGAGACCTTGTTCTGTTTTGTAATCCAGTTCTTGTGTAGCCAAGTTTACATTCCGTGTATTAGTGATATCTTATGATGTTTCTTTTTCTGTGTGACTTATTTCAGTTAGAAGCATCATACCTGAATCCACTCAGTATGCTGCTATGGGCCTGATGACATAGATGTCATTGCTGAGTGATATTGCATTGTACGTAAGTACCACAACTTCTTTATCCATTTTGCGCTTTCTGCGATATTGAACTTGTACCGTAAACGAGCCGTCCCAAACTTTGGGGTGGCTGTGTCTTTTTGATTTTAATTTCCCTAAGCTATAGGACCATAAGTGGAAGTGCCCCAGGCTCTGTTGCTTTGTTTTTTAGATGTTTCAGGAAACACCATACACTTCTCCCGAGTGGCTGTTGGCAATTTACATCCCGCCCATCAGCATAACAAGGCTCCCAGTTCTCCATGGCCTGTCCTGCCTTTCTGGATTTTACACTTTTTTCAGATGGCCCTTTTGACCAGGGGGAAGTAAGACTTCATTGTAGTGCAGATTTCCTTTGCAAGCTTGCTTGGTTGGCCAAAAAGGGCGTATGCGTTTTTTCCTGAATATATTCAGGAAAAAACGCATACGCCCTTTTCGGCCAAGTGCATCATTGTGCACGTTCTGCCTCTTTTCCTATGCTTTAAATGCAATTCCAGCCTACCTCCTGAAATCGGTTTCCTGCAATTCTGCCCCGCTTTCAAGTCCTCTTGGCAGCCTGACTTCAGTATATTTTTGGACGATAGCTGTCATTATAACTCTGCAGGTTTGTGAATTACAGTGCCCCTGAGCTCCTTTCTTCAAGGCAGTTTCTTATGAGCTGGCCGCAACACCGCAAGATTGCTTCAGGCCCTAATCTGGTTCCGGCACGGCACGCTGAGCCTTTGGTTAATTCCTCTTCCTGGTGGGAATTGAGAGTTAAATTTGCCCGTCCAGACACCTCCAGCTAGTCTCTCATTGGTTCTCCCTATTCCTGTTCATCTTCCGCAGTAATTGCAAACTGGGCCAAACAGGAGGTTAAAGGCACTGACTCTCCAAGTCAGGAGAGTGTTAGTAAAGCGTCTGGAATGTTGCACCCGAGTACCAGGGGACGAGAACGGAGACATATTGGAACACGTCTCCCGATCACACGTTTGATCATACTGTGAGTTGCACATGCATGGTTTAGCTGAAGGAAGAATCCCTTAAACCTTGAGAGTTGAGACCCGTGGAATGGGTACCATGCAATATGACTTCAAAGGGTCTTCATTTGCTCACCGAACCTCTCTAATCCTATCACTGCTGCGTTTATGCCAGTGTACACACGCTTGATTCTCTTTCGGAGACATAGCAATCCATAGGTTTTAAGATACTTACTAGTCAGGTACATTCTTAGGCGTTTAATATGGGGTGTTGAGTCCATTTCGTTGAGCAAGGAGTAGCTCTTGTCTATTCCATATTTGGCTTAAGGAACTTTATCTGTGCTCATTTCAATCTCTGGTTTTATGCAGCACCCCAACTCACCTTTCCCCTTAAGCAAGCATAGGTTGGTTTTCTAAATTTGAGACCCTGTTCTGTTTTGTAATCTAGTTCTTGTGTAGCCAGGTTTACATTCCGTGTATTAGTGATATCTTATGATGTTTCTTTTTCTGTGTGACTTATTTCAGTTAGAATCATCATACCTGAATCCACTCATTATGCTGCTACGGGCCTGATGACATAGATGTCATTGCCGAGTGATATTGCATTGTACGTAAGTACCACAACTTCTTTATCCATTTTGCGCTTTCTGCGATATTGAACTTGTACCGTAAACGAGGTTCTTGTAAACAGAGCCGTTCCAAACTTTGGGGTGGCGGTGTCTTTTTGATTTTAATTTCCCTAAGCTATAGGACCATAAGTGGAAGTGCCCTAGGCTCTGTTGCTTTGTTTTTTAGATGTTTCAGGAAACACTATACACTTCTCCCTAGTGGCTGTTGGCAATTTACATCCCGCCCATCAGCATAACAAGGCTCCCAGTTCTCCATGGCCTGTCCTGCCTTTCTGGATTTTACACTTTTTTCAGATGGCCCTTTTGACCGGGGGGAAGTGAGACTTCATTGTAGTGCAGATTTCCTTTGCAAGCTTGCTTGGTTGGCCAAAAAGGGCGTATGCGTTTTTTCCTGAATATATTCAGGAAAAAACGCATACGCCCTTTTTGGCCATGTGCATCATTGTGGACGTCCTGCCTGTTTTCCTATGCTTTAAATGCAATTCCAGTCTACCTCCTGAAATCGGTTTCCTGCAATTCTGCCCCACTTTCAAGTCCTCTTGGCAGCCTTACTTCAGTATATTTTTGGACGATAGCTGTCATTTATAACTCTGCAGGTTTGTGAATTACAGTGCCCCTGAGCTCCTTTCTTCAAGTCGCTTTCTTGTGAGCTGGCCGCAACACCACAGATTGCTTCAGGCCCTAATCTGGTTCCGGCATGGCACGCTGACCCTTAGGTTAATTCCTCTTCCTGGTGGGAAATGAGAGTTAAATTTGCCCGTTCAGACATCTCCAGCTAGTCTCTCATTGGTTCTCCCTATTCCTGTTCATCTTCCGCAGTAATTGCAAACTGGGCCAAACAGGAGGTTAAAGGCACTGACTCTCCATGTCGGGAGAGTGTTAGTAAAACGTCTGGAATGTTGCACCCGAGTAGCAGGGGACGAGAACGGAGACATATTGGAACACGTCTCCCGTGCACACGTTTGATCATACTCTGGGTTCCACATGCATGGTTTAGCTGAAGGAAGAATCCCTTAAAGCTGGAGAGTTGAGACCCGTGGAATGGGTACCATGCAATATGACTTCAAAGGGTCTTCATTTGCTCACTGACCTCTCCAATCCTATCACTGCTGCGTTTATGTCAGTGTACACACGCTTGATTCTCTTTCGGAGACATAGCAATCCATAGGTTTTAAGATACTTACTAGTCAGGTACATTCTTAGGCGTTTAATATGGGGTGTTGAGTCCATTTCGTTGAGCAAGGATTAGCTCTTGTCTATTCCATATTTGGCTTAAGGAACTTTATCTGTGCTCATTTCAATCTCTGGTTTTAGGCAGCATCCCAACTCACCTTTCCCCTTAAGCAAGCATAAGTTGGTTTTCTAAATTTGAGACCCTGTTCTGTTTTGTAATTCAGTTCCTGTGTAGCCAAGTTTACATTCCGCGTATTAGTGATATCTTATGATGTTTCTTTTTCTGTGTGACTTATTTCAGTTAGAATCATCATACCTGAATCCACTCATTATGCTGCTACGGGCCTGATGACACAGATGTCATTGCTGAGTGATATTGCATTGTACATAAGTACCACAACTTCTTTTCCATTTTTCGCTTTCTGCGATATTGAACTTGTACCTTAAACGAGGTTCTTGTAAACAGAGCCGTCCCAAACTTTGGGGTGGCTGTGTCTTTTTGATTTTAATTTCCCTAAGCTATAGGACCATAAGTGGAAGTGCCCTAGGCTCTGTTGCTTTGTTTTTTACATGTTTCAGGAAACACCATACACTTCTCCCGAGTGGCTGTTGGCAATTTACATCCCGCCCATCAGCATAACAAGGCTCCCAGTTCTCCATGGCCTGTCCTGCCTTTCTGGATTTTACACTTTTTTCAGATGGCCCTTTTGACCGGGGGGAAGTGAGACTTCATTGTAGTGCAGATTTCCTTTGCAAGCTTGCTTGGTTGGCCAAAAAGGGCGTATGCGTTTTTTCCTGAATATATTCAGGAAAAAACGCATACGCCCTTTTTGGCCATGTGCATCATTGTGGACGTCCTGCCTGTTTTCCTATGCTTTAAATGCAATTCCCGCCTACCTCCTGAAATCGGTTTCCTGCAATTCTGCCCCACATTCAAGTCCTCTTGGCAGCCTTACTTCAGTATATTTTTGGACGATAGCTGTCATTTATAACTCTGCAGATTTGTGAATTACAGTGCCCCTGAGCTCCTTTCTTCAAGTCGCTTTCTTGTGAGCTGGCCGCAACACCGCAGGATTGCTTCAGGCCCTAATCTGGTTCCGGCACGGCACGCTGACCCTTAGGTTAATTCCTCTTCCTGGTGGGAAATGAGAGTTAAATTTGCCCGTTCAGACACCTCCAGCTAGTCTCTCATTGGTTCTCCCTATTCCTGTTCATCTTCCGCAGTAATTGCAAACTGGGCCAAACAGGAGGTTAAAGGCACTGACTCTCCAAGTTGGGAGAGTGTTAGTAAAGCGTCTGGAATGTTGCACCCGAGTACCAGGGGACAAGAACGGAGACATATTTGAACACGTCTCCCAATCACACGTTTGATCATAGTCTGGGTTCCACATGCGTGGTTTAGCTGAAGGAAGAATCCCTTAAAGCTGGAGAGTGGAGACCTGTGGAATGGGTACCATGCAATATGCCTTCAAAGGGTCTTCATTTGCTCACCGAACCTCTGCAATCCTATCACTGCTGCGTTTATGCCAGTGTACACACGCTTGATTCTCTTTCGGAGACATAGCAATCCATAGGTTTTAAGATACTTACTAGTCAGGTACATTCTTAGGCGTTTAATATGGGGTGTTGAGTCCATTTCATTGAGCAAGGAGTAGCTCTTGTCTATTACATTATTGGCTTAAGGAACTTTATCTGTGCTCATTTCAATCTCTGGTTTTATGCAGCACCCCAACTCACCTTTCCCCTTAAGCAAGCATAAGTTGGTTTTCTAAATTTGAGACCCTCTTCTGTTTTGTAATCCAGTTCCTGTTTAGGAAAGTTTACATTCCGTGTATTAGTGACATCTTATGATGTTTCTTTTTCTGTGTGACTTATTTCAGTTAGAATCATCATACCTGAATCCACTCATTATGCTGCCTCGGGCCTGATGACATAGATGTCATTGCTGAGTGATATTGCATTGTACGTAAGTACCACAACTTCTTTATCCATTTTTCACTTTCTGCGATATTGAACTTGTACCGTAAACGAGGTTCTTGTAAACAGAGCCGTCCCAAACTTTGGGGTGGCTGTGTCTTTTTGATTTTAATTTCCCTAAGCTATAGGACCATAAGTGGAAGTGCCCTAGGCTCTGTTGCTTTGTTTTTTAGATGTTTCAGGAAACACCATACACTTCTCCTAAGTGGCTGTTGGCAATTTACATCCCGCCCATCAGCATAACAAGGCTCCCAGTTCTCCATGGCCTGTCCTGCTTTTCTGGATTTTACACTTTTTTCAGATGGCCCTTTTGAAAGGGGGGAAGTGAGACTTCATTGTAGTGCAGATTTCCTTTGCAAGCTTGCTTGGTTGGCCAAAAAGGGCGTATGCATATTTTCCTGAATACATTCAGGAAAAAACGTATACGCCCTTTTTGGCCAAGTGCATCATTGTGGACGTTCTGCCTCTTTTCCTATGCTTTAAATGCAATTCCAGTCTACCTCCTGAAATCGGTTTCCTGCAATTCTGCCCCGCTTTCAAGTCCTCTTGGCAGCCTGACTTCAGTATATTTTTGGACGATAGCTGTCATTTATAACTCTGCAGGTTTGTGAATTACAGTGCCCCTGAGCTCCTTTCTTCAACTCGCTTTCTTGTGAGCTGGCCGCAACACCGCAGGATTGCTTCAGGCCCTAATCTGGTTCCGGCACGGCACGCTGAGCCTTTGGTTAATTCCTCTTCCTGGTGCGAAATGAGAGTTAAATTTGCCCGTCCAGACACCTCCAGCTAGTCTCTCATTGGTTCTCCCTATTCTTGTTCATCTTCCGCAGAAATTGCAAACTGGGCCAAACAGGAGGTTAAAGGCACTGACTCTCCAAGTCGGGAGAGTGTTAGTAAAGCGTCTGGAATGTTGCACCCGAGTACCAGGGGACGAGAAAGGAGACATATTTGAACACGTCTCCCAATCACACGTTTGATCATACTCTGGGTTCCACATGCATGGTTTAGCTGAAGGAAGAATCCCTTAAAGCTGGAGAGTGGAGACCCGTGGAATGGGTACTATGCAATATGACTTCAAAGGGTCTTCATTTGCTCACCGAACCTCTCCAATCCTATCACTGCTGCGTTTATGCCAGTGTACACACGCTTGATTCTCTTTCGGAGACATAGCAATCCATAGGTTTTAAGATACTTACTAGTCAGGTACATTCTTAGGCGTTTAATATGGGGTGTTGAGTCCATTTCGTTGAGCAAGGAGTAGCTCTTGTCTATTCCATATTTGGCTTAAGGAACTTTATCTGTGCTCATTTCAATCTCTGGTTTTATGCAGCACCACAACTCACCTTTCCCCTTAAGCAAGCATAAGTTGGTTTTCTAAATTTGAGACCCTGTTCTGTTTTGTAATCCAGTTCCTGTGTAGCCAAGTTTACATTCTGTGTATTAGTGATATCTTATGATGTTTCTGTTTCTTTGTGACTTATTTCAGTTAGAATCATCATACCTGAATCCACTCATTATGTTGCTACGGGCCAGATGACATAGATTACATTGCTGAGTGATATTGCATTGTACGTAAGTACCACAACCTCTTTATCCATTTTTCGCTTTCTGCGATATTGAACTTGTACCGTAAAAGAGGTTCTTGTAAACAGAGCCATCCCAAACTTTGGGGTGGCTGTGTCTTTTTGATTTTAATTTCCCTAAGCTATAGGACCATAAGTGGAAGTGCCCCAAGCTCTGTTGCTTTGTTTTTTAGATGTTTCAGGAAACACCATACACTTCTCCCGAGTGGCTGTTGCCAATTTACATCCCGCCCATCAGCATAACAAGGCTCCCAGTTCTCCATGGCCTGTCCAGCCTTTCTGGATTTTACACTTTTTTCAGATGGCCCTTTTGACCAGGGGGAAGTGAGACTTCATTGTAGTGCAGATTTCCTTTGCAAGCTTGCTTGGTTGGCCAAAAAGGGCGTATGCGTTTTTTCCTGAATATATTCAGGAAAAAATGCATACGCCCTTTTTTGGCAAGTGCATCATTGTCGACGTTCTGCCTCTTTTCCTATGCTTTAAATGCAATTCCAGTCTACATCCTGAAATCGGTTTCCTGCAATTCTGCCCCGCTTTCAAGTCCTCTTGGCAGCCTGAATTCAGTATATTTTTGGACGATAGCTGTCATTTATAACTCTGCAGGTTTGTGAATTACAATGCCCCTGAGCTCCTTTCTTCAACTCGCTCTCTTGTGAGCTGGCCGCAACACCGCAGGATTGCTTCAGGCCCTAATCTGGTTCCGGCACGGCACGCTGAGCCTTTGGTTAATTCCTCTTCCTGGTGGGAAATGAGAGTTAAATTTGCCCGTCCAGACACCTCCAGCTAGTCTCTCATTGGTTCTCCCTATTCCTGTTCATCTTCCGCAGAAATTGCAAACTGGGCCAAACAGGAGGTTAAAGGCACTGACTCTCCAAGTCGGGAGAGTGTTAGTAAAGCGTCTGGAATGTTGCACCCGAGTACCAGGGGACAAGAACGGAGACATATTTGAACACGTCTCCCAATCACACGTTTGATCATACTCTGGGTTCCACATGCATGGTTTAGCTGAAGGAAGAATCCCTTAAAGCTGGAGAGTGGAGACCTGTGGAATGGGTACCATGCAATATGCCTTCAAAGGGTCTTCATTTGCTCACCGAACCTCTCCAATCCTATCACTGCTGCGTTTATGCCAGTGTACACACGCTTGATTCTCTTTCGGAGACATAGCAATCCATAGGTTTTAAGATACTTACTAGTCAGGTACATTCTTAGGCGTTTAATATGGGGTGTTGAGTCCATTTCATTGAGCAAGGAGTAGCTCTTGTCTATTACATTATTGGCTTAAGGAACTTTATCTGTGCTCATTTCAATCTCTGGTTTTATGCAGCACCCCAACTCACCTTTCCCCTTAAGCAAGCATAAGTTGGTTTTCTAAATTTGAGACGCTGTTCTGTTTTGTAATCCAGTTCCTATGTAGCCAAGTTTACATTCCGTGTATTAGTGATATCTTATGATGTTTCTTTTTCTGTGTGACTTATTTCAGTTAGAAGCATCATACCTGAATCCACTCATTATGCTGCTACGGGCCTGATGACATAGATGTCATTGCTGAGTGATATTGCATTGTACGTAAGTACCACAACTTCTTTATCCATTTTGCGCTTTCTGCGATATTGAACTTGTACCATAAACGAGCCGTCCCAAACTTTGGGGTGGCTGTGTCTTTTTGATTTTAATTTCCCTAAGCTATAGGACCATAAGTGGAAGTGCCCCAGGCTCTGTTGCTTTGTTTTTTAGATGTTTCAGGAAACACCATACACTTCTCCCGAGTGGCTGTTGGCAATTTACATCCCGCCCATCAGCATAACAAGGCTCCCAGTTCTCCATGGCCTGTCCTGCCTTTCTGGATTTTACACTTTTTTCAGATGGCCCTTTTGACCGGGGGGAAGTGAGACTTCATTGTAGTGCAGATTTCCTTTGCAAGCTTGCTTGGTTGGCCAAAAAGGGCGTATGCGTTTTTTCCTGAATATATTCAGGAAAAAACGCATACGCCCTTTTTGGCCAAGTGCATCATTGTCGACGTTCTGCCTCTTTTCCTATGCTTTAAATGCAATTCCAGTCTACCTCCTGAAATCGGTTTCCTGCAATTCTGCCCCGCTTTCAAGTCCTCTTGGCAGCCTGACTTCAGTATATTTTTGGACGATAGCTGTCATTTATAACTCTGCAGGTTTGTGAATTACAGTGCCCCTGAGCTCCTTTCTTCAACTCGCTTTCTTGTGAGCTGGCCGCAACACCGCAGGATTGCTTCAGGCCCTAATCTGGTTGCGGCACGGCACGCTGAGCCTTTGGTTAATTCCTCTTCCTGGTGGGAAATGAGAGTTAAATTTGCCCGTCCAGACACCTCCAGCTAGTCTCTCATTGGTTCTCCCTATTCCTGTTCATCTTCCGCAGAAATTGCAAACTGGGCCAAACAGGAGGTTAAAGGCACTGATTCTCCAAGTCGGGAGAGTGTTAGTAAAGCGTCTGGAATTTGCACCCGAGTACCAGGGGACGAGAACCGAGACATATTTGAACACGTCTCCCGATCACACGTTTGATCATAGTCTGGGTTCCACATGCATGGTTTAGCTGAAGGAAGAATCCCTTAAAGCTGGAGAGTGGAGACCCGTGGAATGGGTACCATGCAATATGACTTCAAAGGGTCTTCATTTGCTCACCGAACCTCTCCAATCCTATCACTGCTGCGTTTATGCCAGTGTACACACGCTTGATTCTCTTTCGGAGACATAGCAATCCATAGGTTTTAAGATACTTACTAGTCAGGTACATTCTTAGGCGTTTAATATGGGGTGTTGAGTCCATTTCATTGAGCAAGGAGTAGCTCTTTTCTATTCCATATTTGGCTTAAGGAACTTTATCTGTGCTCATTTCAATCTCTGGTTTTATGCAGCACCCCAACTCAACTTTCCCCTTAAGCAAGCATAAGTAGGTTTTCTAAATTTGAGACCCTGTTCTGTTTTGTAATCCAGTTCCTGTGTAGCCAAGTTTACATTCTGTGTATTAGTGATATCTTATGATGTTTCTTTTTCTTTGTGACTTATTTCAGTTAGAATCATCATACCTGAATCCACTCATTATGCTGCTACGGGCCTGATGACATGGATTTCATTGCTGAGTGATATTGCATTGTACGTAAGTACCATAACTTCTTTATCCATTTTTCACTTTCTGCCATATTGAACTTGTACCATAAACGAGGTTCTTGTAAACAGAGCCGTCCCAAACTTTGGGGTGGCTGTGTCTTTTTGATTTTAATTTCCCTAAGCTATAGGACCATAAGTGGAAGTGCGCTAGGGTCTGTTGCTTTGTTTTTTAGATGTTTCAGGAAACACCATACACTTCTCCCAAGTGGCTGTTGGCAATTTATATCCCGCCCATCAGCATAACAAGGCTCCCAGTTCTCCATGGCCTGTCCTGCCTTTCTGGATGTTACACTTTTTTCAGATGGCCCTTTTGACCGGGGGGAAGTGAGACTTCATTGTAGTGCAGATTTCCTTTGCAAGCTTGCTTGGTTGGCCAAAAAGGGCGTATGCGTTTTTTCCTGAATATATTCAGGAAAAAACGCATACGCCCTTTTTGGCCAAGTGCATCATTGTCGACGTTCTGCCTCTTTTCCTATGCTTTAAATGCAATTCCAGTCTACCTCCTGAAATCGGTTTCCTGCAATTCTGCCCCGCTTTCAAGTCCTCTTGGCAGCCTTACTTCAGTATATTTTTGGACGATAGCTGTCATTTATAACTCTGCAGGTTTGTGAATTACAGTGCCCCTGAGCTCCTTTCTTCAACTCGCTTTCTTGTGAGCTGGCCGCAACACCGCAGGATTGCTTCAGGCCCTAATCTGGTTCCGGCACGGCATGATGAGCCTTTGGTTAATTCCTCTTCCTGGTGGGAAATGAGAGTTAAATTTGCCCGTCCAGACACCTCCAGCTAGTCTCTCATTGGTTCTCCCTATTCCTGTTCATCTTCCGCAGAAATTGCACACCGGGCCAAGCAGGAGGTTAAAGTCACTGACTCTCCAAGTCGGGAGAGTGTTAGTAAAGCATCTGGAATGTTGCACCCGAGTACCAGGGGACGAGAATGGAGACATATTTGAACACGTCTCCCGATCACACGTTTGATCATACTCTGGGTTCCACATGCATGGTTTAGCTGAAGGAAGAATCCCTTAAAGCTGGAGCGTGGAGACCCGTGGAATGGGTACCATGCAATATGACTTCACAAGGTCTTCATTTGCTCACCGAACCTCTCCAATCCTATCACTGCTGCATTTATGCCAGTGTACACACGCTTGATTCTCTTTCGGAGACATAGCAATCCATAGGTTTTAAGATACTTACTAGTCAGGTACATTCTTAGGCGTTTAATATGGGGTGTTGAGTCCGTTTCGTTGAGCAAGGAGTAGCTCTTGTCTATTCCATATTTGGCTTAAGGAACTTTATCTGTGCTCATTTCAATCTCTGGTTTTATGCAGCACCCCAACTCACCTTTCCCCTTAAGCAAGCATAAGTTGGTTTTCTAAATTTGAGACCCTGTTCTGTTTTGTAATCCAGTTCTTGTGTAGCCACGTTTACATTCCGTGTATTAGTGATATCTTATGATGTTTCTTTTTCTGTGTGACTTATTTCAGTTAGAAGCATCATACCTGAATCCACTCATTATGCTGCTACGGGCCTGATGACATAGATGTCATTGCTGAGTGATATTGCATTGTACGTAAGTACCACAATTTCTTTATGCATTTTGCGCTTTCTGCGATATTGAACTTGTACCGTAAACGAGCCGTCCCAAACTTTGGGGTGGCTGTGTCTTTTTGATTTTAATTTCCCTAAGCTATAGGACCATAAGTGGAAGTGCCCCAGGCTCTGTTGCTTTGTTTTTTAGATGTTTCAGGAAACACCATACACTTCTCCCGAGTGGCTGTTGGCAATTTACATCCTGCCCATCAGCATAACAAGGCTCCCAGTTCTCCATGGCCTGTCCTGCCTTTCTGGATTTTACACATTTTTCAGATGGCCCTTTTGACCGGGGGGAAGTGAGACTTCATTGTAGTGCAGATTTCCTTTGCAAGCTTGCTTGGTTGGCCAAAAAGGGCGTATGCGTTTTTTCCTGAATATATTCAGGAAAAAACGCATACGCCCTTTTTGGCCAAGTGCATCATTGTGGACGTTCTGCCTCTTTTCCTATGCTTTAAATGCAATTCCAGTCTACCTCCTGAAATCGGTTTCCTGCAATTCTGCCCCGCTTTCAAGTCCTCTTGGCAGCCTGACTTCAGTATATTTTTGGACGATAGCTGTCATTTATAACTCTGCAGGTTTGTGAATTACAGTGCCCCTGAGCTCCTTTCTTCAACTCGCTTTCTTGTGAGCTGGCCGCAACACCGCAGGATTGCTTCAGGCCCTAATCTGGTTCCGGCACGGCATGATAAGCCTTTGGTTAATTCCTCTTCCTGGTGGGAAATGAGAGTTAAATTTGCCCGTCCAGACACCTCCAGCTAGTCTCTCATTGGTTCTCCCTATTCCTGTTCATCTTCCGCAGAAATTGCACACCGGGCCAAGCAGGAGGTTAAAGTCACTGACTCTCCAAGTCGGGAGAGTGTTAGTAAAGCATCTGGAATGTTGCACCCGAGTACCAGGGGACGAGAACGGAGACATATTTGAACACGTCTCCCGATCACACGTTTGATCATACTCTGGGTTCCACATGCATGGTTTAGCTGAAGGAAGAATCCCTTAAAGCTGGAGCGTGGAGACCCTTGGAATGGGTACCATGCAATATGACTTCAAAGGGTCTTCATTTGCTCACCGAACCTCTCCAATCCTATCACTGCTGCGTTTATGCCCCTGTACACACGCTTGATTCTCTTTTGGAGACATAGCAATCCATAGGTTTTAAGATACTTACTAGTCAGGTACATTCTTAGGCGTTTAATATGGGGTGTTGAGTCCATTTCGTTGAGCAAGGAGTAGCTCTTGTCTATTCCATATTTGGCTTAAGGAACTTTATCTGTGCTCATTTCAATCTCTGGTTTTAGGCAGCACCCCAACTCACCTTTCCCCTTAAGCAAGCATAAGTTGGTTTTCTAAATTTGAGACCCTGTTCTGTTTTGTAATCCAGTTCCTGTGTAGCCACGTTTACATTCCGTGTATTAGTGATATCTTATGATATTTCGTTTTCTGTGTGACTTATTTCAGTTAGAAGCATCATACCTGAATCCACTCATTATGCTGCTACGGGCCTGATGACATAGATTTCATTGCTGAGTGATATTGCATTGTACGTAAGTACCACAACTTCTTTATCCATTTTTCACTTTCTGCGATATTGAACTTGTACCATAAACGAGGTTCTTGTAAACAGAGCCATCCCAAACTTTGGAGTGGCTGTGTCTTTTTGATTTTAATTTCCCTAAGCTATAGGACCATAAGTGGAAGTGCGCTAGGGTCTGTTGCTTTGTTTTTTAGATGTTTCAGGAAACACCATACACTTCTCCCAAGTGGCTGTTGGCAATTTATATCCCACCCATCAGCATAACCATGCTCAAAGTGCTCCATGGCCTGTCCTGCCTTTCTGGATTCTACACTTTTTTCAGATGGCCCTTTTGACGGGGTGAATTGAGACTTCATTGTAGTGCAGATTTCCTTTGCAAGCTTGCTTGGTTGGCCAAAAAGGGCGTATGCGTTTTTTCCTGAATATATTCAGGAAAAAACGCATACGCCCTTTTTGGCCAAGTGCATCATTGTGGACGTTCTGCCTCTTTTCCTATGCTTTAAATGCAATTCCAGTCTACCTCCTGAAATCGGTTTCCTGCAATTCTGCCCCGCTTTCAAGTCCTCTTGGCAGCCTGAATTCAGTATATTTTTGGACGATAGCTGTCATTTATAACTCTGCAGGTTTGTGAATTACAGTGCCCCTGAGCTCCTTTCTTCAACTCGCTTTCTTGTGAGCTGGCCGCAAGACCGCAGGATTGCTTCAGACCCTAATCTGGTTCCGGCACGGCACGCTGAGCCTTTGGTTAATTCCTCTTCCTGGTGGGAAATGAGAGTTAAATTTGCCCGTCCAGACACCTCCAGCTAGTCTCTCATTGGTTCTCCCTATTCTTGTTCATCTTCCCCAGAAATTGCAAACTGGGCCAAACAGGAGGTTAAAGGCACTGACTCTCCAAGTCGGGAGAGTGTTAGTAAAGCGTCTGGAATGTTGCACCCGAGTACCAGGGGACGAGAAAGGAGACATATTTGAACACGTCTCCCGAGCACACGTTTGATCATACTCTGAGTTCCACATGCATGGTTTAGCTGAAGGAAGATCCGTTAAAGCTGGAGAGTGGAGACCCGTGGAATGGGTACCATGCAATATGACTTCACATGGTCTTCATTTGCTCACCGATCCTCTCCAATCCTATCACTGCTGCATTTATGCCAGTGTACACACGCTTGATTCTCTTTCGGAGACATAGCAATCCATAGGTTTTAAGATACTTACTAGTCAGGTACATTCTTAGGCGTTTAATATGGGGTGTTGAGTCCATTTCGTTGAGCAAGGAGTAGCTCTTTTCTATTCCATATTTGGCTTAAGGAAATTTATCTGTGCTCATTTCAATCTCTGGTTTTATGCAGCACCCCAACTCACCTTCCCCCTTAAGCAAGCGTAAGTTGGTTTTCTAAATTTGAGACCCTGTTCTGTTTTGTAATCCAGTTCCTGTGTAGGAAAGTTTACATTCTGTGTATTAGTGATATCTTATGATGTTTCTGTTTCTGTGTGACTTATTTCAGTTAGAAGCATCATACCTGAATCCACTCATTATGCTGCTACGGGCCTGATGACATAGATTTCATTGCTGAGTGATATTGCATTGTACGTAAGTACCACAACTTCTTTATCCATTTTTCACTTTCTGCGATATTGAACTTGTACCATAAACGAGGTTCTTGTAAACAGAGCCATCCCAAACTTTGGAGTGGCTGTGTCTTTTTGATTTTAATTTCCTTAAGCTATAGGACCATAAGTGGAAGTGCGCTAGGGTCTGTTGCTTTGTTTTTTAGATGTTTCAGGAAACACCATACACTTCTCCCAAGTGGCTGTTGGCAATTTATATCCCGCCCATAAGCATAACAAGGCTCCCAGTTCTCCATGGCCTGTCCTGCCTTTCTGGATTTTACACTTTTTTCAGATGGCCCTTTTGACGGGGTGAATTGAGACTTCATTGTAGTGCAGATTCCCTTTGCAAGC
Source organism: Lagenorhynchus albirostris (assembly GCF_949774975.1). NCBI lineage: Eukaryota > Metazoa > Chordata > Mammalia > Artiodactyla > Delphinidae > Lagenorhynchus > Lagenorhynchus albirostris. The sequence goes on along the minus strand of NW_026783317.1, from coordinate 195,790 downwards.
TTGCTTGGTTGGCCAAAAAGGGCGTATGCGTTTTTTCCTGAATATATTCAGGAAAAAACGCATACGCCCTTTTTGGCCAAGTGCATCATTGTGGACGTTCTGCCTCTTTTCCTATGCTTTAAATGCAATTCCAGTCTACCTCCTGAAATCGGTTTCCTGCAATTCTGCCCCGCTTTCAAGTCCTCTTGGCAGCCTGACTTCAGTATATTTTTGGACGATAGCTGTCATTTATAACTCTGCAGGTTTGTGAATTACAGTGCCCCTGAGCTCCTTTCTTCAACTCGCTTTCTTGTGAGCTGGCCGCAACACCGCAGGATTGCTTCAGGCCCTAATCTGGTTCCGGCATGGCACGCTGAGCCTTTGGTTAATTCCTCTTCCTGGTGGGAAATGAGAGTTAAATTTGCCCGTCCAGACACCTCCAGCTAGTCTCTCATTGGTTCTCCCTATTCCTGTTCATCTTCCGCAGTAATTGCAAACTGGGCCAAACAGGAAGTTAAAGGCACTGACTCTCCAAGTGGGGAGAGTGTTAGTAAAGCGTCTGGAATGTTGCACCCGAGTACCAGGGGACGAGAACGGAGACATATTTGAACACGTCTCCCGAGCACACGGTTGATCATAATCTGGGTTCCACATGTATGTTTTAGCTGAAGGAAGAATCCCTTAAACCTGGAGAGTTGAGACCCGTGGAATGGGTACCATGCAATATGACTTCAAGGGGTCTTCATTTGCTCACCGAACCTCTCCAATCCTATCACTGCTGCGTTTATGCCCCTGTACACACGCTTCATTCTCTTTCGGAGACATAGCAATCCATAGGTTTTAAGATACTTACTAGTCAGGTACATTCTTAGGCGTTTAATATGGGGTGTTGAGTCCATTTCGTTGAGCAAGGAGTAGCTCTTTCTATTCCATATTTGGCTTAAGGAACTTTATCTGTGCTCATTTCAATCTCTGGTTTTATGCAGCACCCCAACTCACCTTTCCCCTTAAGCAAGCATAAGTTGGTTTTCTAAATTTGAGACCCTGTTTTGTTTTTTAATCCAGTTCCTGTGTAGCCAAGTTTACATTCTGTGTATTAGTGATATCTTATGATGTTTCTTTTTCTGTGTGACTTATTTCAGTTAGAAGCATCATACCTGAATCCACTCATTATGCTGCTACGGGACTGATGACATAGATGTCATTGCTGAGTGATATTGCATTGTACGTAAGTACCACAACTTCTTTATCCATTTTGCGCTTTCTGCGATATTGAACTTGTACCGTAAACGAGCCGTCCCAAACTTTGGGGTGGCTGAGTCTTTTTGATTTTAATTTCCCTAAGCTATAGGACCATAAGTGGAAGTGCCCCAGGCTCTGTTGCTTTGTTTTTTAGATGTTTCAGGAAACACCATACACTTCTCCCGAGTTGCTGTTGGCAATTTACATCCCGCCCATCAGCATAACAACGCTCCCAGTTCTCCATGGCCTGTCCTGCCTTTCTGGATTTTACACTTTTTTCAGATGGCCCTTTTGACAGGGGGGAAGTGAGACTTCATTGTAGTGCAGATTTCCTTTGCAAGCTTGCTTGGTTGGCCAAAAAGGGCGTATGCGTTTTTTCCTGAATATATTCACGAAAAACGCATACGCCCTTTTTGGCCAAGTGCATCATTGTGGACGTCCTGCCTCTTTTCCTATGCTTTAAATGCAATTCCAGTCTACCTCCTGAAATCGGTTTCCTGCAATTCTGCCCCACATTTAAGTCCTCTTGGCAGCCTGACTTCAGTATATTTTTGGACGATAGCTGTCATATATAACTCTGCAGGTTTGTGAATAACAGTGCCCCTGAGCTCCTTTCTTAAAGTCGCTTTCTTGTGAGCTGGCCGCAACACCACAGGTTGCTTCAGGCCCTAATCTGCTTCTGGCACGGCACGATGACCCTTAGATTAATTCCTCTTCCTGGTGGGAAATGAGAGTTAAATTTGCCCGTCCAGACACCTCCAGCTAGTCTCTCATTGGTTCTCCCTATTCCTGTTCAACTTCCGCAGTAATTGCAAACTGGGCCAAACAGGAGGTTAAAGGCACTGACTCTCCAAGTCGGGAGAGTGTTAGTAAAGCGTCTGGAATGTTGCACCCGAGTACCAGGGGACGAGATCGGAGACATATTGGAACACGTCTCCAGAGGACACGTTTGATGATACTCTGGGTTCCACATGCATGGTTTAGCTGAAGGAAGAATCCCTTAAACCTGGAGAGTTGAGACCGTGGAAAGGGTACCATGCAATATGATTTCAAAGTGTCTTCATTTGCTCACCGAACCTCTCCAATCCTATCACTGCTGCGTTTATGCCAGTGTACACACGCTTGATTCTCTTTCGGAGACATAGCAATCCATAGGTTTTAAGATACTTACTAGTCACGTACATTCTTAGGCGTTTAATATGGGGTGTTGAGTCCATTTCGTTGAGCAAGGAGTAACTCTTGTCTATTCCATATTTGGCTTATGGAACGGTATCTGTGCTCATTTCAATCTCTGGTTTTATGCAGCACCCAAACTCACCTTTCCCCTTAAGCAAGCATAAGTTGGTTTTCTAAATTTGAGACCCTGTTCTGTTTTGTAATTCAGTTCCTGTGTAGCCAAGTTTACATTCCGCGTATTAGTGATATCTTATGATGTTTCTTTTTCTGTGTGACTTATTTCAGTTAGAATCATCATACCTGAATCCACTCATTATGCTGCTACGGGACTGATGTCATAGATGTCATTGCTGAATGATAATGCATTGTACATAAGTACCACAACTTCTTTATCCATTTTTCACTTTCTGCGATATTGAATTTGTACCATAAACGAGGTTCTTGTAAACAGAGCCATCCCAAATTTTGGGGTGGCTGTGTCGTTTTGATTTTAATTTCCCTAAGCTAAAGGACCATAAGTGGAAGTGCCCTAGGCTCTGTTGCTTTGTTTTTTAGATGTTTCGGGAAACACCATACACTTCTCCCGAGTGGCTGTTGGCAATTTACATCCCGCCCATCAGCATAACAAGGCTCCCAGTTCTCCATGGCCTGTCCTGCCTTTCTGGATTTTACACTTTTTTCAGATGGCCCTTTTGACCAGGGGGAAGTGCGACTTCATTGTAGTGCAGATTTCCTTTGCAAGCTTACTTGGTTGGCCAAAAAGGGCGTATGCGTTTTTTCCTGAATATATTCAGGAAAAAACGCATACGCCCTTTTTGGCCAAGTGCATCATTGTCGACTTTATGCTTCTTTTCCTATGCTTTAAATGCAATTCCAGTCTACCTCCTGAAATCGGTTTCCTGCAATTCTGCCCAGCTTTCAAGTCCTCTTGGCAGCCTTACTTCAGTATATTTTTGGACGATAGCTGTCATTTATAACTCTGCAGGTTTGTGAATTACAGTGCCCCTGAGCTCCTTTCTTCAACTCGCTTTCTTGTGAGCTGGCCGCAACACCGCAGGATGGCTTCAGGCCCTAATCTGGTTCCGGCACGGCACGCTGAGCCTTTGGTTAATTCCTCTTCCTGGTGGGAAATGAGAGTTAAATTTGCCCGTCCAGACACCTCCAGCTAGTCTCTCATTGGTTCTCCCTATTCCTGTTCATCTTCCGCAGAAATTGCAAACTGGGCCAAACAGGAGGTTAAAGGCACTGACTCTCCAAGTCGGGAGAGTGTTAGTAAAGCGTCTGGAATGTTGCACCCGAGTACCAGGGGACGAAAACGGAGACATATTTGAACACGTCTCCCGATCGCACGTTTGATCATACTCTGGGTTCCACATGCATGGTTTAGCTGAAGGAAGAATCCCTTAAAGCTGGAGAGTGGAGACCCGTGGAATGGGTACCATGCAATATGACTTCAAAGGTTCTTCATTTGCTCACCGAACATCTCCAATCCTATCACTGCTGCGTTTATGCCAGTGTACACACGCTTGATTCTCTTTTGGAGACATAGCAATCCATAGGTTTTAAGATATTACTAGTCAGGTACATTCTTAGGCGTTTAATATGGGGTGTTGTGTCTATTTCGTTGAGCAAGGAGTAGCTCTTGTCTATTCCATATTTGGCTTAAGGAACTTTATCTGTGCTCATTTCAATCTCTGGTTTTATGCAGCACCCCAACTCACCTTTCCCCTTAAGCAAGCATAAGTTGGTTTTCTAAATTTGAGACCCTGTTTTGTTTTGTAATCCTGTTCCTGTGTAGCCAAGTTTACATTCTGTGTATTAGTGATATCTTATGATGTTTCTTTTTCTTTGTGACTTATTTCAGTTTGAATCATCATACCTGAATCCACTCATTATGCTGCTACGGGCCTGATGACATAGATTTCATTGCTGAGTGATATTGCATTGTACGTAAGTACCACAAATTCTTTATCCATTTTTCACTTTCTGTGATATTGAACTTGTACCATAAACGAGGTTCTTGTAAACAGAGCTGTCCCAAACTTTGGGGTGGCTGTGTCTTTTTGATTTTAATTTCCCTAAGCTGTAGGACCATAAATGGAAGTGCCCTTGTCTCTGTTGCTTTGTTTTTTAGATGTTTCAGGAAACACCATACACTTCTCCCAAGTGGCTGTTGGCAATTTACATCCCGCCCATCAGCATAACAAGGCTCCCAGTTCTCCATGGCCTGTCCTGCCTTTCTGGATTTTCACTTTTTTCAGATGGCCCTTTTGACCGGGGGGAAGTGAGACTTCATTGTAGTGCAGATTTCCTTTGCAAGCTTGCTTGGTTGGCCAAAAAGGGCGTATGCGTTTTTTCCTGAATATATTCACGAAAAACGCATACGCCCTTTTTGGCCAAGTGCATCATTGTGGACGTCCTGCCTCTTTTCCTATGCTTTAAATGCAATTCCAGTCTACCTCCTGAAATCGGTTTCCTGCAATTCTGCCCCACATTCAAGTCCTCTTGGCAGCCTGACTTCAGTATATTTTTGGACGATAGCTGTCATATATAACTCTGCAGGTTTGTGAATAACAGTGCCCCTGAGCTCCTTTCTTAAAGTCGCTTTCTTGTGAGCTGGCCGCAACACCACAGGTTGCTTCAGGCCCTAATCTGCTTCTGGCACGGCACGATGACCCTTAGATTAATTCCTCTTCCTGGTGGGAAATGAGAGTTAAATTTGCCCGTCCAGACACCTCCAGCTAGTCTCTCATTGGTTCTCCCTATTCCTGTTCAACTTCCGCAGTAATTGCAAACTGGGCCAAACAGGAGGTTAAAGGCACTGACTCTCCAAGTCGGGAGAGTGTTAGTAAAGCGTCTGGAATGTTGCACCCGAGTACCAGGGGACGAGATCGGAGACATATTGGAACACGTCTCCAGAGGACACGTTTGATGATACTCTGGGTTCCACATGCATGGTTTAGCTGAAGGAAGAATCCCTTAAACCTGGAGAGTTGAGACCGTGGAAAGGGTACCATGCAATATGATTTCAAAGTGTCTTCATTTGCTCACCGAACCTCTCCAATCCTATCACTGCTGCGTTTATGCCAGTGTACACACGCTTGATTCTCTTTCGGAGACATAGCAATCCATAGGTTTTAAGATACTTACTAGTCACGTACATTCTTAGGCGTTTAATATGGGGTGTTGAGTCCATTTCGTTGAGCAAGGAGTAACTCTTGTCTATTCCATATTTGGCTTATGGAACGGTATCTGTGCTCATTTCAATCTCTGGTTTTATGCAGCACCCAAACTCACCTTTCCCCTTAAGCAAGCATAAGTTGGTTTTCTAAATTTGAGACCCTGTTCTGTTTTGTAATTCAGTTCCTGTGTAGCCAAGTTTACATTCCGCGTATTAGTGATATCTTATGATGTTTCTTTTTCTGTGTGACTTATTTCAGTTAGAATCATCATACCTGAATCCACTCATTATGCTGCTACGGGACTGATGTCATAGATGTCATTGCTGAATGATAATGCATTGTACATAAGTACCACAACTTCTTTATCCATTTTTCACTTTCTGCGATATTGAATTTGTACCGTAAACGAGGTTCTTGTAAACAGAGCCATCCCAAATTTTGGGGTGGCTGTGTCGTTTTGATTTTAATTTCCCTAAGCTAAAGGACCATAAGTGGAAGTGCCCTAGGCTCTGTTGCTTTGTTTTTTAGATGTTTCGGGAAACACCATACACTTCTCCCGAGTGGCTGTTGGCAATTTACATCCCGCCCATCAGCATAACAAGGCTCCCAGTTCTCCATGGCCTGTCCTGCCTTTCTGGATTTTACACTTTTTTCAGATGGCCCTTTTGACCAGGGGGAAGTGCGACTTCATTGTAGTGCAGATTTCCTTTGCAAGCTTACTTGGTTGGCCAAAAAGGGCGTATGCGTTTTTTCCTGAATATATTCAGGAAAAAACGCATACGCCCTTTTTGGCCAAGTGCATCATTGTCGACTTTATGCTTCTTTTCCTATGCTTTAAATGCAATTCCAGTCTACCTCCTGAAATCGGTTTCCTGCAATTCTGCCCAGCTTTCAAGTCCTCTTGGCAGCCTTACTTCAGTATATTTTTGGACGATAGCTGTCATTTATAACTCTGCAGGTTTGTGAATTACAGTGCCCCTGAGCTCCTTTCTTCAACTCGCTTTCTTGTGAGCTGGCCGCAACACCGCAGGATGGCTTCAGGCCCTAATCTGGTTCCGGCACGGCACGCTGAGCCTTTGGTTAATTCCTCTTCCTGGTGGGAAATGAGAGTTAAATTTGCCCGTCCAGACACCTCCAGCTAGTCTCTCATTGCTTCTCCCTATTCCTGTTCATCTTCCGCAGAAATTGCAAACTGGGCCAAACAGGAGGTTAAAGGCACTGACTCTCCAAGTCGGGAGAGTGTTAGTAAAGCGTCTGGAATGTTGCACCCGAGTACCAGGGGACGAAAACGGAGACATATTTGAACACGTCTCCCGATCGCACGTTTGATCATACTCTGGGTTCCACATGCATGGTTTAGCTGAAGGAAGAATCCCTTAAAGCTGGAGAGTGGAGACCCGTGGAATGGGTACCATGCAATATGACTTCAAAGGGTCTTCATTTGCTCACCGAACCTCTCTAATCCTATCACTGCTGCGTTTATGTCAGTGTACACACGCTTGATTCTCTTTCGGAGACATAGCAATCCATAGGTTTTAAGATACTTACTAGTCAGGTACATTCTTAGGCGTTTAATATGGGGTGTTGAGTCCATTTCGTTGAGAAAGGAGTAGCTCTTGTCTATTCCATATTTGGCTTAAGGAACTTTATCTGTGCTCATTTCAATCTCTGGTTTTATGCAGCACCCCAACTCACCTTTCCCCTTAAGCAAGCATAAGTTGGTTTTCTAAATTTGAGACCCTGTTCTGTTTTGTAATCCAGTTCCTGTGTAGCCAAGTTTACATTCTGTGTATTAGTGATATCTTATGATGTTTCTTTTTCTTTGTGACTTATTTCAGTTAGAATCATCATACCTGAATCCACTCATTATGCTGCTACGGGCCTGATGACATAGATTTCATTGCTGAGTGATATTGCATTGTACGTAAGTACCACAACTTCTTTATCCATTTTTCACTTTCTGCGATATTGAACTTGTACCGTAAACGAGGTTCTTATAAACAGAGCCGTCCCAAACTTGGGGTGGCTGTGTCTTTTTGATTTTAATTTCCCTAAGCTATAGGACCATAAGTGGAAGTGTCCCAGGCTCTGTTGCTTTGTTTTTTAGATGTTTCAGGAAACACCATACACTTCTCCCGAGTGGCTGTTGGCAATTTACATCCCGCCCATCAGCATAACAAGGCTCCCAGTTCTCCATGGCCTGTCCTGCCTTTCTGGATTTTACACTTTTTTCAGATGGCCCTTTTGACCGGGGGGAAGTGAGACTTCATTGTAGTGCAGATTTCCTTTGCAAGCTTGCTTGGTTGGCCAAAAAGGGCGTATGCGTTTTTTCCTGAATATATTCAGGAAAAAACGCATACGCCCTTTTTGGCCAAGTGCATCATTGTCGACGTTCTGCCTCTTTTCCTATGCTTTAAATGCAATTCCAGTCTACCTCCTGAAATCGGTTTCCTGCAATTCTGCCCCGCTTTCAAGTCCTCTTGGCAGCCTGACTTCAGTATATTTTTGGACGATAGCTGTCATTTATAACTCTGCAGGTTTGTGAATTACAGTGCCCCTGAGCTCCTTTCTTCAACTCGCTTTCTTGTGAGCTGGCCGCAACACCGCAGGATTGCTTCAGGCCCTAATCTGGTTCCGGCACGGCACGCTGAGCCTTTGGTTAATTCCTCTTCCTGGTGGGAAATGAGAGTTAAATTTGCCCGTCCAGACACCTCCAGCTAGTCTCTCATTGGTTCTCGCTATTCCTGTTCATCTTCCGCAGAAATTGCAAACTGGGCCAAACAGGAGGTTAAAGGCACTGACTCTCCAAGTCGGGAGAGTGTTAGTAAAGCGTCTGGAATGTTGCACCCGAGTACCAGGGTACGAGAACCGAGACATATTTGAACACATCTCCCGATCACACGTTTGATCATACTCTGGGTTCCACATGCATGGTTTAGCTGAAGGAAGAATCCCTTAAAGCTGGAGAGTGGAGACCCTTGGAATGGGTACCATGCAATATGACTTCAAAGGGTCTTCATTTGCTCACCGAACCTCTCTAATCCTATCACTGCTGCGTTTATGTCAGTGTACACACGCTTGATTCTCTTTCGGAGACATAGCAATGCATAGGTTTTAAGATACTTACTAGTCAGGTACATTCTTAGGCGTTTAATATGGGGTGTTGTGTCCATTTCGTTGAGCAAGTAGTAGCTCTTGTCTATTCCATATTTGGCTTAAGGAACTTTATCTGTGCTCATTTCAATCTCTGGTTTTATGCAGCACCCCAACTCAACTTTCCCCTTAAGCAAGCATAAGTAGGTTTTCTAAATTTGAGACCCTGTTCTGTTTTGTAATCCAGTTCCTGTGTAGCCAAGTTTACATTCTGTGTATTAGTGATATCTTATGATGTTTCTTTTTCTTTGTGACTTATTTCAGTTAGAATCATCATACCTGAATCCACTCATTATGCTGCTACGGGCCTGATGACATAGATTTCATTGCTGAGTGATATTGCATTGTACGTAAGTACCATAACTTCTTTATCCATTTTTCACTTTCTGCGATATTGAACTTGTACCATAAACGAGGTTCTTGTAAACAGAGCAGTCCCAAACTTTGGGGTGGCTGTGTCTTTTTGATTTTAATTTCCCTAAGCTATAGGACGATAAGTGGAAGTGCCCTAGTCTCTGTTGCTTTGTTTTTTAGATGTTTCAGGAAACACCATACACTTCTCCCGAGTGGCTGTTGGCAATTTACATCCCGCCCATCAGCATAACAAGGCTCCCAGTTCTCCATGGCCTGTCCTGCCTTTCTGGATTTTACACTTTTTTCAGATGGCCCTTTTGACCGGGGGGAAGTGAGACTTCATTGTAGTGCAGATTTCCTTTGCAAGCTTGCTTGGTTGGCCAAAAAGGGCGTATGCGTTTTTTCCTGAATATATTCAGGAAAAAACGCATACGCCCTTTTTGGCCAAGTGCATCATTGTCGACGTTCTGCCTCTTTTCCTATGCTTTAAATGCAATTCCAGTCTACCTCCTCAAATCGGTTTCCTGCAATTCTGCCCCGCTTTCAAGTCCTCTTGGTAGCCTTACTTCAGTATATTTTTGGACGATAGCTGTCATTTATAACTCTGCAGGTTTGTGAATTACAGTGCCCCTGAGCTCCTTTCTTCAAGTCGCTTTCTTGTGAGCTGGCTGCAACACCACAGATTGCTTCAGGCCCTAATCTGGATCCGGCACGGCACGCTGAGCCTTTGGTTAATTCCTCTTCCTGGTGGGAAATGAGAGTTAAATTTGCCCGTCCAGACACCTCCAGCTAGTCTCTCATTGGTTCTCCCTATTCCTGTTCATCTTCCGCAGAAATTGCAAACTGGGCCAAACAGGAGGTTAAAGGCACTGACTCTCCAAGTCGGGAGAGTGTTAGTAAAGCGTCTGGAATGTTGCACCCGAGTACCAGGGGACGAGAACGGAGACATATTGGAACACGTCTCCCGATCGCACGTTTGATCATACTCTGGGTTCCACATGCATGGTTTAGCTGAAGGAAGAATCCCTTAAAGCTGGAGAGTGGAGACCCATGGAATGGGTACCATGCAATATGACTTCAAAGGGTCTTCATTTGCTCACCGAACCTCTCCAATCCTATCACTGCTGCGTTTATGCCCCTGTACACACGCTTGATTTTCTTTCGGAGACATAGCAATCCATAGGTTTTAAGATACTTACTAGTCAGGTACATTCTTAGGCGTTTAATATGGGGTGTTGAGTCCATTTCGTTGAGCAAGGAGTAGCTCTTGTCTATTCCATATTTGGCTTAAGGAACTTTATCTGTGCTCATTTCAATCTCTGGTTTTATGCAGCACCCCAACTCAACTTTCCCCTTAAGCAAGCATAAGTAGGTTTTCTAAATTTGAGACCCTGTTCTGTTTTGTAATCCAGTTCCTGTGTAGCCAAGTTTACATTCTGTGTATTTGTGATATCTTATGATGTTTCTTTTTCTTTGTGACTTATTTCAGTTAGAATCATCATACCTGAATCCACTCATTATGCTGCTACGTGCCTGATGACATAGATTTCATTGCTGAGTGATATTGCATTGTACGTAAGTACCATAACTTCTTTATCCATTTTTCACTTTCTGCGATATTGAACTTGTACCATAAACGAGATTCTTGTAAACAGAGCAGTCCCAAACTTTGGGGTGGCTGTGTCTTTTTGATTTTAATTTCCCTAAGCTATAGGACCATAAGTGGAAGTGCCCCAGGCTCTGTTGCTTTGTTTTTTAGATGTTTCAGGAAACACCATACACTTCTCCCGATTGGCTGTTGGCAATTTACATCCCGCCCATCAGCATAACAAGGCTCCCAGTTCTCCATGGCCTGTCCTGCCTTTCTGGATTTTACACTTTTTTCAGATGGCCCTTTTGACCAGGGGGAAGTGAGACTTCATTGTAGTGCAGATTTCCTTTGCAAGCTTACTTGGTTGGCCAAAAAGGGCGTATGCGTTTTTTCCTGAATATATTCAGGAAAAAACGCATACGCCCTTTTTGGCCAAGTGCATCATTGTCGACTTTATGCTTCTTTTCCTATGCTTTAAATGCAATTCCAGTCTACCTCCTGAAATCGGTTTCCTGCAATTCTGCCCCGCTTTCAAGTCCTCTTGGCAGCCTGACTTCAGTATATTTTTGGACGATAGCTGTCATTTATAACTCTGCAGGTTTGTGAATTACAGTGCCCCTGAGCTCCTTTCTTCAACTCGCTTTCTTGTGAGCTGTCCGCAACACCGCAGGATTGCTTCAGGCCCTAATCTGGTTCCGGCACCGCACGCTGAGCCTTTGGTTAATTCCTCTTCCTGGTGGGAAATGAGAGTTAAATTTGCCCGTCCAGACACCTCCAGCTAGTCTCTCATTTGTTCTCCCTATTCCTGTTCATTTTCCGCAGAAATTACAAACTGGGCCAAACAGGAGGTTAAAGGCACTGAATCTCCAAGTCGGGAGAGAGTTAGTAAAGCGTCTGGAATGTTGCACCCGAGTACCAAGGGACGAGAACTGAGACATATTGGAACACGTCTCCCGATCACACGGTTGATCATAATCTGGGTTCCACATGCATGTTTTAGCTGAAGGAAGAATCCCTTAAACCTGGAGAGTTGAGACCCGTGGAATGGGTACCATGCAATATTACTTCAAGGGGTCTTCATTTGCTCACCGAACCTCTCCAATCCTATCACTGCTGCGTTTATGCCCCTGTACACACGCTTCATTCTCTTTCGGAGACATAGCAATCCATAGGTTTTAAATTACTTACTAGTCAGGTACATTCTTAGGCGTTTAATATGGGGTGTTGAGTCCATTTCGTTGAGCAAGGAGTATCTCTTTCTATTCCATATTTGGCTTAAGGAACTTTATCTGTGCTCATTTCAATCTCTGGTTTTAGGCAGCACCCCAACTCACCTTTCCCCTTAAGCAAGCATAAGTTGGTTTTCTAAATTTGAGACCCTGTTCTGTTTTGTAATCTAGTTCCTGTGTAGCCAAGTTTACATTCTGTGTATTAGTGATATCTTATGATGTTTCTTTTTCTGTGTGACTTATTTCAGTTAGAAGCTTCATACCTGAATCCACTCATTATGCTGCTACGGGACTGATGACATAGATGTCATTGCTGAGTGATATTGCATTGTACGTAAGTACCACAACTTCTTTATCCACTTTGTGCTTTCTGCGATATTGAACTTGTACCATAAACGAGCCGTCCCAAACATTGGGGTGGCAGTGTCTTTTTGATTTTAATTTCCCTAAGCTATAGGACCATAAGTGGAAGTGCCCTAGTCTCTGTTGCTTTGTTTTTTAGATGTTTCAGGAAACACCATACACTTCTCCCGAGTGGCTGTTGGCAATTTACATCCCGCCCATCAGCATAACAAGGCTCCCAGTTCTCCATGGCCTGTCCTGCCTTTCTGGATTTTACACTTTTTTCAGATGGCCCTTTTGACCAGGGGGAAGTGAGACTTCATTGTAGTGCAGATTTCCTTTGCAAGCTTGCTTGGTTGGCCAAAAAGTGCGTATGCGTTTTTTCCTGAATATATTCATGAAAAAACGCATACGCCCTTTTTGGCCAAGTTCATCGTTGTCGACGTTCTGCCTCTTTTCCTATGCTTTAAATGCAATTCCAGTCTACCTCCTGAAATCGGTTTCCTGCAATTCTGCCCCGCATTCAAGTCCTCTTGGCAGCCTGACTTCAGTATATTTTTGGACGATAGCTGTCATTTATAACTCTGCAGGTTTGTGAATTACAGTGCCCCTAAGCTCCTTTCTTCAACTCGATTTCTTGTGAGCTGGCCGCAACACCGCAGGATTGCTTCAGGCCCTAATCTGGTTCCGGCACGGCACTCTGAGCCTTTGGTTAATTCCTCTTCCTGGTGGGAAATGAGAGTTAAATTTGCCCGTCCAGACACCTCCAGCTAGTCTCTCATTGGTTCTCCCTATTCCTGTTCATCTTCCACAGAAATTGCAAACTGGGCCAAACAGGAGGTTAAAGGCACTGACTCTCCAAGTCGGGAGAGTGTTAGTAAAGTGTCTGGAATGTTGCACCCGAGTACCAGGGGACGAGAACGGAGACATATTTGAACACGTCTCCCGATCACACGTTTGATCATACTCTGGGTTCCACATGCATGGTTTAGCTGAAGGAAGAATCCCTTAAAGCTGTAGAGTAGAGATCCGTGGAATGGGTACCATGCAATATGACTTCAAAGGTTTTTCATTTGCTCACCGAACCTCTCCAATCCTATCACTGCTGCGTTTATGCCAGTGTACACACGCTTGATTCTCTTTCGGAGACATAGCAATCCATAGGTTTTAAGATACTTACTTGTCAGGTACATTCTTAGGCGTTTAATATGGGGTGTTGAGTCCATTTCGTTGAGCAAGGAGTAGCTCTTGTCTATTCCATATTTGGCTTAAGGAACTTTATCTGTGCTCATTTCAATCTCTGGTTTTATGCAGCACCCCAACTCACCTTTCCCCTTAAGCAAGCATAAGTTGGTTTTCTACATTTGAGACCCTGTTCTGTTTTGTAATTCAGTTCCTGTGTAGCCAAGTTTACATTCTGCGTATTAGTGATATCTTATGATGTTTCTTTTTCTTTGTGACTTATTTCAGTTAGAATCATCATACCTGAATCCACTCATTATGCTGCTACGGGCCTGATGACATAGATTTCACTGCTGAGTGATATTGCATTGTACGTAAGTACCACAACTTCTTTATCCATTTTTCACTTTCTGCGATATTGAACTTGTACCGTAAACGAGGTTCTTGTAAACAGAGCCGTCCCAAACTTTGGGGTGGCTGTGTCTTTTTGATTTTAATTTCCCTAAGCTATAGGACCATAAGTTGAAGTGCCCTAGGCTCTGTTGCTTTGTTTTTTAGATGTTTCGGGAAACACCATACACTTCTCCACAGTGGCTGTTGGTAATTTATACCCCGCCCATCAGCATAACCATGCTCCCAGTTCTCCATGGCCTGTCCTGCCTTTCTGGATTCTACACTTTTTTCAGATGGCCCTTTTGACAGGGGGGAAGTGAGACTTCATTGTAGTGCAGATTTCCTTTGCAAGCTTGCTTGGTTGGCCAAAAAGGGCGTATGAGTTTTTTCCTGAATATATTCAGGAAAAACGCATACGCCCTTTTTGGCCAAGTGCATCATTGTGGACGTCCTGCCTCTTTTCCTATGCTTTAAATGCAATTCGAGTCTACCTCCTGAAATCGGTTTCCTGCAATTCTGCCCCACATTCAAGTCCTCTTGGCAGCCTGACTTCAGTATATTTTTGGACGATAGCTGTCATTTATAACTCTGCAGGTTTGTGAATTACAGTGCCCCTGAGCTCCTTTCTTAAAGTTGCTTTCTTGTGAGCTGGCCGCAACACCACAGGTTGCTTCAGGCCCTAATCTGCTTCTGGCACGGCACGATGACCCTTAGATTAATTCCTCTTCCTGGTGGGAAATGAGAGTTAAATTTCCCCGTCCAGACACCTCCAGCTAGTCTCTCATTGGTTCTCCATATTCCTGTTCTTCTTCCGCAGTAATTGCAAACTGGGCCAAACAGGAGGTTAAAGGCACTGACTCTCCAAGTCGGGAGAGTGTTAGTAAAGCGTCTGGAATGTTGCACCCGAGTACCAGGGGACGAGATCGGAGACATATTGGAACACGTCTCCAGATCACACGTTTGATCATACTCTGGGTTCCACATGCATGGTTTAGCTGAAGGAAGAATCCCTTAAACCTGGAGAGTTGAGACCGTGGAAAGGGTACCATGCAATATGATTTCAAAGTGTCTTCATTTGCTCACCGAACATCTCCAATCCTATCACTGCTGCGTTTATGCCAGTGTACACACGCTTGATTCTCTTTCGGAGACATAGCAATCCATAGGTTTTAAGATATTACTAGTCAGGTACATTCTTAGGCGTTTAATATGGGGTGTTGTGTCCATTTCGTTGAGCAAGGAGTAGCTCTTGTCTATTCCATATTTGGCTTAAGGAACTTTATCTGTGCTCATTTCAATCTCTGGTTTTAGGCAGCACCCCAACTCACCTTTCCCCTTAAGCAAGCATAAGTTGGTTTTCTAAATTTGAGACCCTGTTCTGTTTTGTAATCCAGTTCCTGTGTAGCCAAGTTTACATTCTGTGTATTAGTGATATCTTATGATGTTTCTTTTTCTGTGTGACTTATTTCAGTTAGAATCATCATACCTGAATCCACTCATTATGCTGCTACAGGCCTGATGACACAGATGTCATTGCTGAGTGATATTGCTTTGTACATAAGTACCACAACTTCTTTATCCATTTTTCACTTTCTGCGATATTGAACTTGTACCGTAAACGAGGTTCTTGTAAACAGAGCCGTCCCAAACATTGGGGTGGCTGTGTCTTTTTGATTTTATTTTCCCTAAGCTATAGGACCATAAGTGGAAGTGCCCCAGGCTCTGTTGCTTTGTTTTTTAGATGTTTCAGGAAACACCATACACTTCTCCCGAGTGGCTGTTGGCAATTTACATCCCGCCCATCAGCATAACAAGGCTCCCAGTTCTCCATGGCCTGTCCTGCCTTTCTGGATTTTACACTTTTTTCAGATGGCCCTTTTGACCGGGGGGAAGTGAGACTGCATTGTAGTGCAGATTTCCTTTGCAAGCTTGCTTGGTTGGCCAAAAAGGGCGTATGCGTTTTTTCCTGAATATATTCAGGAAAAAACGCATACGCCCTTTTTGGCCAAGTGCATCATTGTCGACGTTCTGCCTCTTTTCCTATGCTTTAAATGCAATTCCAGTCTACCTCCTCAAATCGGTTTCCTGCAATTCTGCCCCGCTTTCAAGTCCTCTTGGTAGCCTTACTTCAGTATATTTTTGGACGATAGCTGTCATTTATAACTCTGCAGGTTTGTGAATTACAGTGCCCCTGAGCTCCTTTCTTCAAGTCGCTTTCTTGTGAGCTGGCTGCAACACCACAGATTGCTTCAGGCCCTAATCTGGATCCGGCACGGCACGCTGAGCCTTTGGTTAATTCCTCTTCCTGGTGGGAAATGAGAGTTAAATTTGCCCGTCCAGACACCTCCAGCTAGTCTCTCATTGGTTCTCCCTATTCCTGTTCATCTTCCGCAGAAATTGCAAACTGGGCCAAACAGGAGGTTAAAGGCACTGACTCTCCAAGTCGGGAGAGTGTTAGTAAAGCGTCTGGAATGTTGCACCCGAGTACCAGGGGACGAGAACGGAGACATATTGGAACACGTCTCCCGATCGCACGTTTGATCATACTCTGGGTTCCACATGCATGGTTTAGCTGAAGGAAGAATCCCTTAAAGCTGGAGAGTGGAGACCCATGGAATGGGTACCATGCAATATGACTTCAAAGGGTCTTCATTTGCTCACCGAACCTCTCCAATCCTATCACTGCTGCGTTTATGCCCCTGTACACACGCTTGATTTTCTTTCGGAGACATAGCAATCCATAGGTTTTAAGATACTTACTAGTCAGGTACATTCTTAGGCGTTTAATATGGGGTGTTGAGTCCATTTCGTTGAGCAAGGAGTAGCTCTTGTCTATTCCATATTTGGCTTAAGGAACTTTATCTGTGCTCATTTCAATCTCTGGTTTTATGCAGCACCCCAACTCAACTTTCCCCTTAAGCAAGCATAAGTAGGTTTTCTAAATTTGAGACCCTGTTCTGTTTTGTAATCCAGTTCCTGTGTAGCCAAGTTTACATTCTGTGTATTTGTGATATCTTATGATGTTTCTTTTTCTTTGTGACTTATTTCAGTTAGAATCATCATACCTGAATCCACTCATTATGCTGCTACGTGCCTGATGACATAGATTTCATTGCTGAGTGATATTGCATTGTACGTAAGTACCATAACTTCTTTATCCATTTTTCACTTTCTGCGATATTGAACTTGTACCATAAACGAGATTCTTGTAAACAGAGCAGTCCCAAACTTTGGGGTGGCTGTGTCTTTTTGATTTTAATTTCCCTAAGCTATAGGACCATAAGTGGAAGTGCCCCAGGCTCTGTTGCTTTGTTTTTTAGATGTTTCAGGAAACACCATACACTTCTCCCGATTGGCTGTTGGCAATTTACATCCCGCCCATCAGCATAACAAGGCTCCCAGTTCTCCATGGCCTGTCCTGCCTTTCTGGATTTTACACTTTTTTCAGATGGCCCTTTTGACCAGGGGGAAGTGAGACTTCATTGTAGTGCAGATTTCCTTTGCAAGCTTACTTGGTTGGCCAAAAAGGGCGTATGCGTTTTTTCCTGAATATATTCAGGAAAAAACGCATACGCCCTTTTTGGCCAAGTGCATCATTGTCGACTTTATGCTTCTTTTCCTATGCTTTAAATGCAATTCCAGTCTACCTCCTGAAATCGGTTTCCTGCAATTCTGCCCCGCTTTCAAGTCCTCTTGGCAGCCTGACTTCAGTATATTTTTGGACGATAGCTGTCATTTATAACTCTGCAGGTTTGTGAATTACAGTGCCCCTGAGCTCCTTTCTTCAACTCGCTTTCTTGTGAGCTGTCCGCAACACCGCAGGATTGCTTCAGGCCCTAATCTGGTTCCGGCACCGCACGCTGAGCCTTTGGTTAATTCCTCTTCCTGGTGGGAAATGAGAGTTAAATTTGCCCGTCCAGACACCTCCAGCTAGTCTCTCATTTGTTCTCCCTATTCCTGTTCATTTTCCGCAGAAATTACAAACTGGGCCAAACAGGAGGTTAAAGGCACTGAATCTCCAAGTCGGGAGAGAGTTAGTAAAGCGTCTGGAATGTTGCACCCGAGTACCAAGGGACGAGAACTGAGACATATTGGAACACGTCTCCCGATCACACGGTTGATCATAATCTGGGTTCCACATGCATGTTTTAGCTGAAGGAAGAATCCCTTAAACCTGGAGAGTTGAGACCCGTGGAATGGGTACCATGCAATATTACTTCAAGGGGTCTTCATTTGCTCACCGAACCTCTCCAATCCTATCACTGCTGCGTTTATGCCCCTGTACACACGCTTCATTCTCTTTCGGAGACATAGCAATCCATAGGTTTTAAATTACTTACTAGTCAGGTACATTCTTAGGCGTTTAATATGGGGTGTTGAGTCCATTTCGTTGAGCAAGGAGTATCTCTTTCTATTCCATATTTGGCTTAAGGAACTTTATCTGTGCTCATTTCAATCTCTGGTTTTAGGCAGCACCCCAACTCACCTTTCCCCTTAAGCAAGCATAAGTTGGTTTTCTAAATTTGAGACCCTGTTCTGTTTTGTAATCTAGTTCCTGTGTAGCCAAGTTTACATTCTGTGTATTAGTGATATCTTATGATGTTTCTTTTTCTGTGTGACTTATTTCAGTTAGAAGCTTCATACCTGAATCCACTCATTATGCTGCTACGGGACTGATGACATAGATGTCATTGCTGAGTGATATTGCATTGTACGTAAGTACCACAACTTCTTTATCCACTTTGTGCTTTCTGCGATATTGAACTTGTACCATAAACGAGCCGTCCCAAACATTGGGGTGGCAGTGTCTTTTTGATTTTAATTTCCCTAAGCTATAGGACCATAAGTGGAAGTGCCCTAGTCTCTGTTGCTTTGTTTTTTAGATGTTTCAGGAAACACCATACACTTCTCCCGAGTGGCTGTTGGCAATTTACATCCCGCCCATCAGCATAACAAGGCTCCCAGTTCTCCATGGCCTGTCCTGCCTTTCTGGATTTTACACTTTTTTCAGATGGCCCTTTTGACCAGGGGGAAGTGAGACTTCATTGTAGTGCAGATTTCCTTTGCAAGCTTGCTTGGTTGGCCAAAAAGTGCGTATGCGTTTTTTCCTGAATATATTCATGAAAAAACGCATACGCCCTTTTTGGCCAAGTTCATCGTTGTCGACGTTCTGCCTCTTTTCCTATGCTTTAAATGCAATTCCAGTCTACCTCCTGAAATCGGTTTCCTGCAATTCTGCCCCGCATTCAAGTCCTCTTGGCAGCCTGACTTCAGTATATTTTTGGACGATAGCTGTCATTTATAACTCTGCAGGTTTGTGAATTACAGTGCCCCTAAGCTCCTTTCTTCAACTCGATTTCTTGTGAGCTGGCCGCAACACCGCAGGATTGCTTCAGGCCCTAATCTGGTTCCGGCACGGCACTCTGAGCCTTTGGTTAATTCCTCTTCCTGGTGGGAAATGAGAGTTAAATTTGCCCGTCCAGACACCTCCAGCTAGTCTCTCATTGGTTCTCCCTATTCCTGTTCATCTTCCACAGAAATTGCAAACTGGGCCAAACAGGAGGTTAAAGGCACTGACTCTCCAAGTCGGGAGAGTGTTAGTAA
Organism: Lagenorhynchus albirostris; assembly: GCF_949774975.1. NCBI lineage: Eukaryota > Metazoa > Chordata > Mammalia > Artiodactyla > Delphinidae > Lagenorhynchus > Lagenorhynchus albirostris. The sequence goes on along the minus strand of NW_026783317.1, from coordinate 176,363 downwards.
AGTGTCTGGAATGTTGCACCCGAGTACCAGGGGACGAGAACGGAGACATATTTGAACACGTCTCCCGATCACACGTTTGATCATACTCTGGGTTCCACATGCATGGTTTAGCTGAAGGAAGAATCCCTTAAAGCTGTAGAGTAGAGATCCGTGGAATGGGTACCATGCAATATGACTTCAAAGGTTTTTCATTTGCTCACCGAACCTCTCCAATCCTATCACTGCTGCGTTTATGCCAGTGTACACACGCTTGATTCTCTTTCGGAGACATAGCAATCCATAGGTTTTAAGATACTTACTTGTCAGGTACATTCTTAGGCGTTTAATATGGGGTGTTGAGTCCATTTCGTTGAGCAAGGAGTAGCTCTTGTCTATTCCATATTTGGCTTAAGGAACTTTATCTGTGCTCATTTCAATCTCTGGTTTTATGCAGCACCCCAACTCACCTTTCCCCTTAAGCAAGCATAAGTTGGTTTTCTACATTTGAGACCCTGTTCTGTTTTGTAATTCAGTTCCTGTGTAGCCAAGTTTACATTCTGCGTATTAGTGATATCTTATGATGTTTCTTTTTCTTTGTGACTTATTTCAGTTAGAATCATCATACCTGAATCCACTCATTATGCTGCTACGGGCCTGATGACATAGATTTCACTGCTGAGTGATATTGCATTGTACGTAAGTACCACAACTTCTTTATCCATTTTTCACTTTCTGCGATATTGAACTTGTACCGTAAACGAGGTTCTTGTAAACAGAGCCGTCCCAAACTTTGGGGTGGCTGTGTCTTTTTGATTTTAATTTCCCTAAGCTATAGGACCATAAGTGGAAGTGCCCTAGGCTCTGTTGCTTTGTTTTTTAGATGTTTCGGGAAACACCATACACTTCTCCACAGTGGCTGTTGGTAATTTATACCCCGCCCATCAGCATAACCATGCTCCCAGTTCTCCATGGCCTGTCCTGCCTTTCTGGATTCTACACTTTTTTCAGATGGCCCTTTTGACAGGGGGGAAGTGAGACTTCATTGTAGTGCAGATTTCCTTTGCAAGCTTGCTTGGTTGGCCAAAAAGGGCGTATGAGTTTTTTCCTGAATATATTCAGGAAAAACGCATACGCCCTTTTTGGCCAAGTGCATCATTGTGGACGTCCTGCCTCTTTTCCTATGCTTTAAATGCAATTCGAGTCTACCTCCTGAAATCGGTTTCCTGCAATTCTGCCCCACATTCAAGTCCTCTTGGCAGCCTGACTTCAGTATATTTTTGGACGATAGCTGTCATTTATAACTCTGCAGGTTTGTGAATTACAGTGCCCCTGAGCTCCTTTCTTAAAGTTGCTTTCTTGTGAGCTGGCCGCAACACCACAGGTTGCTTCAGGCCCTAATCTGCTTCTGGCACGGCACGATGACCCTTAGATTAATTCCTCTTCCTGGTGGGAAATGAGAGTTAAATTTCCCCGTCCAGACACCTCCAGCTAGTCTCTCATTGGTTCTCCATATTCCTGTTCTTCTTCCGCAGTAATTGCAAACTGGGCCAAACAGGAGGTTAAAGGCACTGACTCTCCAAGTCGGGAGAGTGTTAGTAAAGCGTCTGGAATGTTGCACCCGAGTACCAGGGGACGAGATCGGAGACATATTGGAACACGTCTCCAGATCACACGTTTGATCATACTCTGGGTTCCACATGCATGGTTTAGCTGAAGGAAGAATCCCTTAAACCTGGAGAGTTGAGACCGTGGAAAGGGTACCATGCAATATGATTTCAAAGTGTCTTCATTTGCTCACCGAACATCTCCAATCCTATCACTGCTGCGTTTATGCCAGTGTACACACGCTTGATTCTCTTTCGGAGACATAGCAATCCATAGGTTTTAAGATATTACTAGTCAGGTACATTCTTAGGCGTTTAATATGGGGTGTTGTGTCCATTTCGTTGAGCAAGGAGTAGCTCTTGTCTATTCCATATTTGGCTTAAGGAACTTTATCTGTGCTCATTTCAATCTCTGGTTTTAGGCAGCACCCCAACTCACCTTTCCCCTTAAGCAAGCATAAGTTGGTTTTCTAAATTTGAGACCCTGTTCTGTTTTGTAATCCAGTTCCTGTGTAGCCAAGTTTACATTCTGTGTATTAGTGATATCTTATGATGTTTCTTTTTCTGTGTGACTTATTTCAGTTAGAATCATCATACCTGAATCCACTCATTATGCTGCTACAGGCCTGATGACACAGATGTCATTGCTGAGTGATATTGCTTTGTACATAAGTACCACAACTTCTTTATCCATTTTTCACTTTCTGCGATATTGAACTTGTACCGTAAACGAGGTTCTTGTAAACAGAGCCGTCCCAAACATTGGGGTGGCTGTGTCTTTTTGATTTTATTTTCCCTAAGCTATAGGACCATAAGTGGAAGTGCCCCAGGCTCTGTTGCTTTGTTTTTTAGATGTTTCAGGAAACACCATACACTTCTCCCGAGTGGCTGTTGGCAATTTACATCCCGCCCATCAGCATAACAAGGCTCCCAGTTCTCCATGGCCTGTCCTGCCTTTCTGGATTTTACACTTTTTTCAGATGGCCCTTTTGACCAGGGGGAAGTGAGACTTCATTGTAGTGCAGATTTCCTTTGCAAGCTTACTTGGTTGGCCAAAAAGGGCGTATGCGTTTTTTCCTGAATATATTCAGGAAAAAACGCATACGCCCTTTTTGGCCAAGTGCATCATTGTCGACTTTATGCTTCTTTTCCTATGCTTTAAATGCAATTCCAGTCTACCTCCTGAAATCGGTTTCCTGCAATTCTGCCCCGCTTTCAAGTCCTCTTGGCAGCCTGACTTCAGTATATTTTTGGACGATAGCTGTCATTTATAACTCTGCAGGTTTGTGAATTACAGTGCCCCTGAGCTCCTTTCTTCAACTCGCTTTCTTGTGAGCTGGCCGCAACACCGCAGGATTGCTTCAGGCCCTAATCTGGTTCCGGCACGGCACGCTGACCCTTAGGTTAATTCCTCTTCCTGGTGGGAAATGAGAGTTAAATTTGCCCGTTCAGACACCTCCAGCTAGTCTCTCATTGGTTCTCCCTATTCCTGTTCATCTTCCGCAGTAATTGCAAACTGGGCCAAACAGGAGGTTAAAGGCACTGACTCTCCAAGTCGGGAGAGTGTTAGTAAAGCGTCTGGAATGTTGCACCCGAGTACCAGGGGACGAGAACGGAGACATATTGGAACACGTCTCCCGAGCACACGTTTGATCATACTCTGAGTTCCACATGCATGGTTTAGCTGAAGGAAGAATCCCTTAAACCTGGAGAGTTGAGACCCGTGGAATGGGTACCATGCAATATGACTTCAAAGGGTCTTCATTTGCTCACTGACCTCTCCAATCCTATCACTGCTGCGTTTATGTCAGTGTACACACGCTTGATTCTCTTTCGGAGACATAGCAATCCATAGGTTTTAAGATACTTACTAGTCAGGTACATTCTTAGGCGTTTAATATGGGGTGTTGAGTCCATTTTGTTGAGCAAGGAGTAGCTCTTGTCTATTCCATATTTGGCTTAAGGAACTTTATCTGTGCTCATTTCAATCTCTGGTTTTATGCAGCACCCCAACTCACCTTTCCCCTTAAGCAAGCATAAGTTGGTTTTCTAAATTTGAGACTCTGTTCTGTTTTGTAATCCAGTTCATGTGTAGCCAAGTTTACATTCTGTGTATTAGTGATACCTTATGAAGTTTCTTTTTCTTTGTGACTTTTTCAGTTAGAATCATCATACCTGAATCCACTCATTATGCTGCTACGGGCCTGATGACATAGATTTCATTGCTGAGTTATATTGCATTGTACGTAAGTACCACAACTTCTTTATCCATTTTACACTTTCTGCGATATTGAACTTGTGCCATAAACGAGATTCTTCTAAACAGAGATGTCCCAAATTTTGGGGTGGCTGTGTCTTTTTGATTTTAATTTCCCTAAGCTATAGGACCATAAGTGGAAGTGCCCTAGGCTCTGTTGCTTTGTTTTTTAGATGTTTCAGGAAACACCATACACTTATCCCGAGTGGTTGTTGGCAATTTACATCCCGCCCATCAGCATAACAAGGCTCCCAGTTCTCCATGGCCTGGCCTGCCTTTCTGGATTTTACACTTTTTTCAGATGGCCCTTTTGACCGGGGGGAAGTGAGACTTCATTGTAGTGCAGATTTCCTTTGCAAGCTTGCTTGGTTGGCCAAAAAGGGCGTATGTGTTTTTTCCTGAATATATTCAGGAAAAAACGCATACGCCCTTTTTGGCCATGTGCATCATTGTGGACGTCCTGCCTGTTTTCCTATGCTTTAAATGCAATTCCAGTCTACCTCCCGAAATCGGTTTCCTGCAATTCTGCCCCACTTTCAAGTCCTCTTGGCAGCCTTACTTCAGTATATTTTTGGACGATAGCTGTCATTTATAACTCTGCAGGTTTGTGAATTAGAGTGCCCCTGAGCTGCTTTCTTCAAGTCGCTTTCTTGTGAGCTGGCCGCAACACCACAGATTTCTTCAGGCCCTAATCTGGTTCCGGCATGGCACGCTGACCCTTAGGTTAATTCCTCTTCCTGGTGGGAAATGAGAGTTAAATTTGCCCGTCCAGACACCTCCAGCTAGTCTCTCATTGGTTCTCCCTATTCCTGTTCATCTTCCGCAGTAATTGCAAACTGGGACAAACAGGAGGTTAAAGGCACTGACTCTCCAAGTCGGGAGAGTGTTAGTAAAGCGTCTGGAATGTTGCACCCGAGTACCAGGGGACGAGAACGGAGACATATTGGAACACGTCTCCCGTGCACACGTTTGATCATACTCTGAGTTCCACATGCATGGTTTAGCTGAAGGAAGAATCCCTTAAAGCTGGAGAGTTGAGACCCGTGGAATGGGTACCATGCAATATGACTTCAAAGGGTCTTCATTTGCTCACTGACCTCTCCAATCCTATCACTGCTGCGTTTATGTCAGTGTACACACGCTTGATTCTCTTTCGGAGACATAGCAATCCATAGGTTTTAAGATACTTACTAGTCAGGTACATTCTTAGGCGTTTAATATGGGGTGTTGAGTCCATTTCGTTGAGCAAGCAGTAGCTCTTGTCTATTCCATATTTGGCTTAAGGAACTTTATCTGTGCTCATTTCAATCTCTGGTTTTATGCAGCACCCCAACTCACCCCTCCCCTTAAGCAAGCATAAGTTGGTTTTCTAAATTTGAGACCCTGTTCTGTTTTGTAATCCAGTTCATGTGTAGCCAAGTTTACATTCTGTGTATTAGTGATACCTTATGATGTTTCTTTTTCTTTGTGACTTATTTCAGTTAGAATCATCATACCTGAATCCACTCATTATGCTGCTACGGGCCTGATGACATAGATTTCATTGCTGAGTGATATTGCATTGTACGTAAGTACCACAACTTCTTTATCCATTTTACACTTTCTGCGATATTGAACTTGTGCCATAAACGAGGTTCTTGTAAACAGAGCAGTCCCAAGCTTTGGGGTGGCTGTGTCTTTTTGATTTTAATTTCCCTAAGCTATAGGACCATAAGTGGAAGTGCCCTAGGCTCTGTTGCTTTGTTTTTTAGATGTTTCAGGAAACACCATACACTTCTCCGGAGTGGCTGTTGGCAATTTACATCCCGCCCATCAGCATAACAAGGCTCCCAGTTCTCCATGGCCTGTCCTGCCTTTCTGGATTTTACACTTTTTTCAGATGGCCCTTTTGACCGGGGGGAAGTGAGACTTCATTGTAGTGCAGATTTCCTTTGCAAGCTTGCTTGGTTGGCCAAAAAGGGCGTATGCGTTTTTTCCTGAATATATTCAGGAAAAAACGCATACGCCCTTTTTGGCCAAGTGCATCATTGTCGACGTTCTGCCTCTTTTCCTATGCTTTAAATGCAATTCCAGTCTACCTCCTCAAATCGGTTTCCTGCAATTCTGCCCCGCTTTCAAGTCCTCTTGGTAGCCTTACTTCAGTATATTTTTGGACGATAGCTGTCATTTATAACTCTGCAGGTTTGTGAATTACAGTGCCCCTGAGCTCCTTTCTTCAAGTCGCTTTCTTGTGAGCTGGCTGCAACACCACAGATTGCTTCAGGCCCTAATCTGGATCCGGCACGGCACGCTGAGCCTTTGGTTAATTCCTCTTCCTGGTGGGAAATGAGAGTTAAATTTGCCCGTCCAGACACCTCCAGCTAGTCTCTCATTGGTTCTCCCTATTCCTGTTCATCTTCCGCAGAAATTGCAAACTGGGCCAAACAGGAGGTTAAAGGCACTGACTCTCCAAGTCGGGAGAGTGTTAGTAAAGCGTCTGGAATGTTGCACCCGAGTACCAGGGGACGAGAACGGAGACATATTGGAACACGTCTCCCGATCGCACGTTTGATCATACTCTGGGTTCCACATGCATGGTTTAGCTGAAGGAAGAATCTCTTAAAGCTGGAGAGTGGAGACCCATGGAATGGGTACCATGCAATATGACTTCAAAGGGTCTTCATTTGCTCACCGAACCTCTCCAATCCTATCACTGCTGCGTTTATGCCCCTGTACACACGCTTGATTTTCTTTCGGAGACATAGCAATCCATAGGTTTTAAGATACTTACTAGTCAGGTACATTCTTAGGCGTTTAATATGGGGTGTTGAGTCCATTTCGTTGAGCAAGGAGTAGCTCTTGTCTATTCCATATTTGGCTTAAGGAACTTTATCTGTGCTCATTTCAATCTCTGGTTTTATGCAGCACCCCAACTCAACTTTCCCCTTAAGCAAGCATAAGTAGGTTTTCTAAATTTGAGACCCTGTTCTGTTTTGTAATCCAGTTCCTGTGTAGCCAAGTTTACATTCTGTGTATTTGTGATATCTTATGATGTTTCTTTTTCTTTGTGACTTATTTCAGTTAGAATCATCATACCTGAATCCACTCATTATGCTGCTACGTGCCTGATGACATAGATTTCATTGCTGAGTGATATTGCATTGTACGTAAGTACCATAACTTCTTTATCCATTTTTCACTTTCTGCGATATTGAACTTGTACCATAAACGAGATTCTTGTAAACAGAGCAGTCCCAAACTTTGGGGTGGCTGTGTCTTTTTGATTTTAATTTCCCTAAGCTATAGGACCATAAGTGGAAGTGCCCCAGGCTCTGTTGCTTTGTTTTTTAGATGTTTCAGGAAACACCATACACTTCTCCCGATTGGCTGTTGGCAATTTACATCCCGCCCATCAGCATAACAAGGCTCCCAGTTCTCCATGGCCTGTCCTGCCTTTCTGGATTTTACACTTTTTTCAGATGGCCCTTTTGACCAGGGGGAAGTGAGACTTCATTGTAGTGCAGATTTCCTTTGCAAGCTTACTTGGTTGGCCAAAAAGGGCGTATGCGTTTTTTCCTGAATATATTCAGGAAAAAACGCATACGCCCTTTTTGGCCAAGTGCATCATTGTCGACTTTATGCTTCTTTTCCTATGCTTTAAATGCAATTCCAGTCTACCTCCTGAAATCGGTTTCCTGCAATTCTGCCCCGCTTTCAAGTCCTCTTGGCAGCCTGACTTCAGTATATTTTTGGACGATAGCTGTCATTTATAACTCTGCAGGTTTGTGAATTACAGTGCCCCTGAGCTCCTTTCTTCAACTCGCTTTCTTGTGAGCTGTCCGCAACACCGCAGGATTGCTTCAGGCCCTAATCTGGTTCCGGCACCGCACGCTGAGCCTTTGGTTAATTCCTCTTCCTGGTGGGAAATGAGAGTTAAATTTGCCCGTCCAGACACCTCCAGCTAGTCTCTCATTTGTTCTCCCTATTCCTGTTCATTTTCCGCAGAAATTACAAACTGGGCCAAACAGGAGGTTAAAGGCACTGAATCTCCAAGTCGGGAGAGAGTTAGTAAAGCGTCTGGAATGTTGCACCCGAGTACCAAGGGACGAGAACTGAGACATATTGGAACACGTCTCCCGATCACACGGTTGATCATAATCTGGGTTCCACATGCATGTTTTAGCTGAAGGAAGAATCCCTTAAACCTGGAGAGTTGAGACCCGTGGAATGGGTACCATGCAATATTACTTCAAGGGGTCTTCATTTGCTCACCGAACCTCTCCAATCCTATCACTGCTGCGTTTATGCCCCTGTACACACGCTTCATTCTCTTTCGGAGACATAGCAATCCATAGGTTTTAAATTACTTACTAGTCAGGTACATTCTTAGGCGTTTAATATGGGGTGTTGAGTCCATTTCGTTGAGCAAGGAGTATCTCTTTCTATTCCATATTTGGCTTAAGGAACTTTATCTGTGCTCATTTCAATCTCTGGTTTTAGGCAGCACCCCAACTCACCTTTCCCCTTAAGCAAGCATAAGTTGGTTTTCTAAATTTGAGACCCTGTTCTGTTTTGTAATCTAGTTCCTGTGTAGCCAAGTTTACATTCTGTGTATTAGTGATATCTTATGATGTTTCTTTTTCTGTGTGACTTATTTCAGTTAGAAGCTTCATACCTGAATCCACTCATTATGCTGCTACGGGACTGATGACATAGATGTCATTGCTGAGTGATATTGCATTGTACGTAAGTACCACAACTTCTTTATCCACTTTGTGCTTTCTGCGATATTGAACTTGTACCATAAACGAGCCGTCCCAAACATTGGGGTGGCAGTGTCTTTTTGATTTTAATTTCCCTAAGCTATAGGACCATAAGTGGAAGTGCCCTAGTCTCTGTTGCTTTGTTTTTTAGATGTTTCAGGAAACACCATACACTTCTCCCGAGTGGCTGTTGGCAATTTACATCCCGCCCATCAGCATAACAAGGCTCCCAGTTCTCCATGGCCTGTCCTGCCTTTCTGGATTTTACACTTTTTTCAGATGGCCCTTTTGACCAGGGGGAAGTGAGACTTCATTGTAGTGCAGATTTCCTTTGCAAGCTTGCTTGGTTGGCCAAAAAGTGCGTATGCGTTTTTTCCTGAATATATTCATGAAAAAACGCATACGCCCTTTTTGGCCAAGTTCATCGTTGTCGACGTTCTGCCTCTTTTCCTATGCTTTAAATGCAATTCCAGTCTACCTCCTGAAATCGGTTTCCTGCAATTCTGCCCCGCATTCAAGTCCTCTTGGCAGCCTGACTTCAGTATATTTTTGGACGATAGCTGTCATTTATAACTCTGCAGGTTTGTGAATTACAGTGCCCCTAAGCTCCTTTCTTCAACTCGATTTCTTGTGAGCTGGCCGCAACACCGCAGGATTGCTTCAGGCCCTAATCTGGTTCCGGCACGGCACTCTGAGCCTTTGGTTAATTCCTCTTCCTGGTGGGAAATGAGAGTTAAATTTGCCCGTCCAGACACCTCCAGCTAGTCTCTCATTGGTTCTCCCTATTCCTGTTCATCTTCCACAGAAATTGCAAACTGGGCCAAACAGGAGGTTAAAGGCACTGACTCTCCAAGTCGGGAGAGTGTTAGTAAAGTGTCTGGAATGTTGCACCCGAGTACCAGGGGACGAGAACGGAGACATATTTGAACACGTCTCCCGATCACACGTTTGATCATACTCTGGGTTCCACATGCATGGTTTAGCTGAAGGAAGAATCCCTTAAAGCTGTAGAGTAGAGATCCGTGGAATGGGTACCATGCAATATGACTTCAAAGGTTTTTCATTTGCTCACCGAACCTCTCCAATCCTATCACTGCTGCGTTTATGCCAGTGTACACACGCTTGATTCTCTTTCGGAGACATAGCAATCCATAGGTTTTAAGATACTTACTTGTCAGGTACATTCTTAGGCGTTTAATATGGGGTGTTGAGTCCATTTCGTTGAGCAAGGAGTAGCTCTTGTCTATTCCATATTTGGCTTAAGGAACTTTATCTGTGCTCATTTCAATCTCTGGTTTTATGCAGCACCCCAACTCACCTTTCCCCTTAAGCAAGCATAAGTTGGTTTTCTACATTTGAGACCCTGTTCTGTTTTGTAATTCAGTTCCTGTGTAGCCAAGTTTACATTCTGCGTATTAGTGATATCTTATGATGTTTCTTTTTCTTTGTGACTTATTTCAGTTAGAATCATCATACCTGAATCCACTCATTATGCTGCTACGGGCCTGATGACATAGATTTCACTGCTGAGTGATATTGCATTGTACGTAAGTACCACAACTTCTTTATCCATTTTTCACTTTCTGCGATATTGAACTTGTACCGTAAACGAGGTTCTTGTAAACAGAGCCGTCCCAAACTTTGGGGTGGCTGTGTCTTTTTGATTTTAATTTCCCTAAGCTATAGGACCATAAGTGGAAGTGCCCTAGGCTCTGTTGCTTTGTTTTTTAGATGTTTCGGGAAACACCATACACTTCTCCACAGTGGCTGTTGGTAATTTATACCCCGCCCATCAGCATAACCATGCTCCCAGTTCTCCATGGCCTGTCCTGCCTTTCTGGATTCTACACTTTTTTCAGATGGCCCTTTTGACAGGGGGGAAGTGAGACTTCATTGTAGTGCAGATTTCCTTTGCAAGCTTGCTTGGTTGGCCAAAAAGGGCGTATGAGTTTTTTCCTGAATATATTCAGGAAAAACGCATACGCCCTTTTTGGCCAAGTGCATCATTGTGGACGTCCTGCCTCTTTTCCTATGCTTTAAATGCAATTCGAGTCTACCTCCTGAAATCGGTTTCCTGCAATTCTGCCCCACATTCAAGTCCTCTTGGCAGCCTGACTTCAGTATATTTTTGGACGATAGCTGTCATTTATAACTCTGCAGGTTTGTGAATTACAGTGCCCCTGAGCTCCTTTCTTAAAGTTGCTTTCTTGTGAGCTGGCCGCAACACCACAGGTTGCTTCAGGCCCTAATCTGCTTCTGGCACGGCACGATGACCCTTAGATTAATTCCTCTTCCTGGTGGGAAATGAGAGTTAAATTTCCCCGTCCAGACACCTCCAGCTAGTCTCTCATTGGTTCTCCATATTCCTGTTCTTCTTCCGCAGTAATTGCAAACTGGGCCAAACAGGAGGTTAAAGGCACTGACTCTCCAAGTCGGGAGAGTGTTAGTAAAGCGTCTGGAATGTTGCACCCGAGTACCAGGGGACGAGATCGGAGACATATTGGAACACGTCTCCAGATCACACGTTTGATCATACTCTGGGTTCCACATGCATGGTTTAGCTGAAGGAAGAATCCCTTAAACCTGGAGAGTTGAGACCGTGGAAAGGGTACCATGCAATATGATTTCAAAGTGTCTTCATTTGCTCACCGAACATCTCCAATCCTATCACTGCTGCGTTTATGCCAGTGTACACACGCTTGATTCTCTTTCGGAGACATAGCAATCCATAGGTTTTAAGATATTACTAGTCAGGTACATTCTTAGGCGTTTAATATGGGGTGTTGTGTCCATTTCGTTGAGCAAGGAGTAGCTCTTGTCTATTCCATATTTGGCTTAAGGAACTTTATCTGTGCTCATTTCAATCTCTGGTTTTAGGCAGCACCCCAACTCACCTTTCCCCTTAAGCAAGCATAAGTTGGTTTTCTAAATTTGAGACCCTGTTCTGTTTTGTAATCCAGTTCCTGTGTAGCCAAGTTTACATTCTGTGTATTAGTGATATCTTATGATGTTTCTTTTTCTGTGTGACTTATTTCAGTTAGAATCATCATACCTGAATCCACTCATTATGCTGCTACAGGCCTGATGACACAGATGTCATTGCTGAGTGATATTGCTTTGTACATAAGTACCACAACTTCTTTATCCATTTTTCACTTTCTGCGATATTGAACTTGTACCGTAAACGAGGTTCTTGTAAACAGAGCCGTCCCAAACATTGGGGTGGCTGTGTCTTTTTGATTTTATTTTCCCTAAGCTATAGGACCATAAGTGGAAGTGCCCCAGGCTCTGTTGCTTTGTTTTTTAGATGTTTCAGGAAACACCATACACTTCTCCCGAGTGGCTGTTGGCAATTTACATCCCGCCCATCAGCATAACAAGGCTCCCAGTTCTCCATGGCCTGTCCTGCCTTTCTGGATTTTACACTTTTTTCAGATGGCCCTTTTGACCAGGGGGAAGTGAGACTTCATTGTAGTGCAGATTTCCTTTGCAAGCTTACTTGGTTGGCCAAAAAGGGCGTATGCGTTTTTTCCTGAATATATTCAGGAAAAAACGCATACGCCCTTTTTGGCCAAGTGCATCATTGTCGACTTTATGCTTCTTTTCCTATGCTTTAAATGCAATTCCAGTCTACCTCCTGAAATCGGTTTCCTGCAATTCTGCCCCGCTTTCAAGTCCTCTTGGCAGCCTGACTTCAGTATATTTTTGGACGATAGCTGTCATTTATAACTCTGCAGGTTTGTGAATTACAGTGCCCCTGAGCTCCTTTCTTCAACTCGCTTTCTTGTGAGCTGGCCGCAACACCGCAGGATTGCTTCAGGCCCTAATCTGGTTCCGGCACGGCACGCTGACCCTTAGGTTAATTCCTCTTCCTGGTGGGAAATGAGAGTTAAATTTGCCCGTTCAGACACCTCTAGCTAGTCTCTCATTGGTTCTCCCTATTCCTGTTCATCTTCCGCAGTAATTGCAAACTGGGCCAAACAGGAGGTTAAAGGCACTGACTCTCCAAGTCGGGAGAGTGTTAGTAAAGCGTCTGGAATGTTGCACCCGAGTACCAGGGGACGAGAACGGAGACATATTGGAACACGTCTCCCGAGCACACGTTTGATCATACTCTGAGTTCCACATGCATGGTTTAGCTGAAGGAAGAATCCCTTAAACCTGGAGAGTTGAGACCCGTGGAATGGGTACCATGCAATATGACTTCAAAGGGTCTTCATTTGCTCACTGACCTCTCCAATCCTATCACTGCTGCGTTTATGTCAGTGTACACACGCTTGATTCTCTTTCGGAGACATAGCAATCCATAGGTTTTAAGATACTTACTAGTCAGGTACATTCTTAGGCGTTTAATATGGGGTGTTGAGTCCATTTTGTTGAGCAAGGAGTAGCTCTTGTCTATTCCATATTTGGCTTAAGGAACTTTATCTGTGCTCATTTCAATCTCTGGTTTTATGCAGCACCCCAACTCACCTTTCCCCTTAAGCAAGCATAAGTTGGTTTTCTAAATTTGAGACTCTGTTCTGTTTTGTAATCCAGTTCATGTGTAGCCAAGTTTACATTCTGTGTATTAGTGATACCTTATGAAGTTTCTTTTTCTTTGTGACTTTTTCAGTTAGAATCATCATACCTGAATCCACTCATTATGCTGCTACGGGCCTGATGACATAGATTTCATTGCTGAGTTATATTGCATTGTACGTAAGTACCACAACTTCTTTATCCATTTTACACTTTCTGCGATATTGAACTTGTGCCATAAACGAGATTCTTCTAAACAGAGATGTCCCAAATTTTAGGGTGGCTGTGTCTTTTTGATTTTAATTTCCCTAAGCTATAGGACCATAAGTGGAAGTGCCCTAGGCTCTGTTGCTTTGTTTTTTAGATGTTTCAGGAAACACCATACACTTATCCCGAGTGGTTGTTGGCAATTTACATCCCGCCCATCAGCATAACAAGGCTCCCAGTTCTCCATGGCCTGGCCTGCCTTTCTGGATTTTACACTTTTTTCAGATGGCCCTTTTGACCGGGGGGAAGTGAGACTTCATTGTAGTGCAGATTTCCTTTGCAAGCTTGCTTGGTTGGCCAAAAAGGGCGTATGTGTTTTTTCCTGAATATATTCAGGAAAAAACGCATACGCCCTTTTTGGCCATGTGCATCATTGTGGACGTCCTGCCTGTTTTCTATGCTTTAAATGCAATTCCAGTCTACCTCCCGAAATCGGTTTCCTGCAATTCTGCCCCACTTTCAAGTCCTCTTGGCAGCCTTACTTCAGTATATTTTTGGACGATAGCTGTCATTTATAACTCTGCAGGTTTGTGAATTAGAGAGCCCCTGAGCTGCTTTCTTCAAGTCGCTTTCTTGTGAGCTGGCCGCAACACCACAGATTTCTTCAGGCCCTAATCTGGTTCCGGCATGGCACGCTGACCCTTAGGTTAATTCCTCTTCCTGGTGGGAAATGAGAGTTAAATTTGCCCGTTCAGACATCTCCAGCTAGTCTCTCATTGGTTCTCCCTATTCCTGTTCATCTTCCGCAGTAATTGCAAACTGGGCCAAACAGGAGGTTAAAGGCACTGACTCTCCAAGTCGGGAGAGTGTTAGTAAAGCGTCTGGAATGTTGCACCCGAGTACCAGGGGACGAGAACGGAGACATATTGGAACACGTCTCCCGTGCACACGTTTGATCATACTCTGAGTTCCACATGCATGGTTTAGCTGAAGGAAGAATCCCTTAAAGCTGGAGAGTTGAGACCCGTGGAATGGGTACCATGCAATATGACTTCAAAGGGTCTTCATTTGCTCACTGACCTCTCCAATCCTATCACTGCTGCGTTTATGTCAGTGTACACACGCTTGATTCTCTTTCGGAGACATAGCAATCCATAGGTTTTAAGATACTTACTAGTCAGGTACATTCTTAGGCGTTTAATATGGGGTGTTGAGTCCATTTCGTTGAGCAAGCAGTAGCTCTTGTCTATTCCATATTTGGCTTAAGGAACTTTATCTGTGCTCATTTCAATCTCTGGTTTTATGCAGCACCCCAACTCACCCCTCCCCTTAAGCAAGCATAAGTTGGTTTTCTAAATTTGAGACCCCGTTCTGTTTTGTAATCCAGTTCATGTGTAGCCAAGTTTACATTCTGTGTATTAGTGATACCTTATGATGTTTCTTTTTCTTTGTGACTTATTTCAGTTAGAATCATCATACCTGAATCCACTCATTATGCTGCTACGGGCCTGATGACATAGATTTCATTGCTGAGTGATATTGCATTGTACGTAAGTACCACAACTTCTTTATCCATTTTACACTTTCTGCGATATTGAACTTGTGCCATAAACGAGGTTCTTGTAAACAGAGCAGTCCCAAGCTTTGGGGTGGCTGTGTCTTTTTGATTTTAATTTCCCTAAGCTATAGGACCATAAGTGGAAGTGCCCTAGGATCTGTTGCTTTGTTTTTTAGATGTTTCAGGAAACACCATACACTTCTCCCGAGTGGCTGTTGGCAATTTACATCCCGCCCATCAGCATAACAAGGCTCCCAGTTCTCCATGGCCTGTCCTGCCTTTCTGGATTTTACACTTTTTTCAGATGGCCCTTTTGACCAGGGGGAAGTGAGACTTCATTGTAGTGCAGATTTCCTTTGCAAGCTTGCTTGGTTGGCCAAAAAGGGCGTATGCGTTTTTTCCTGAATATATTCAGGAAAAAACGCATACGCCCTTTTTGGCCAAGTGCATCATTGTGGACGTTCTGCCTCTTTTCCTATGCTTTAAATGCAATTCCAGTCTACCTCCTGAAATCGGTTTCCTGCAATTCTGCCCCACTTTCAAGTCCTCTTGGCAGCCTTACTTCAGTATATTTTTGGACGATAGCTGTCATTTATAACTCTGCAGGTTTGTGAATTACAGTGCCCCTGAGCTCCTTTCTTCAAGTCGCTTTCTTGTGAGCTGGCCGCAACACCACAGATTGCTTCAGGCCCTAATCTGATTCCGGCACGGCACGCTGACCCTAAGGTTAATTCCTCTTCCTGGTGGGAAATGAGAGTTAAATTTGTCCGTCCAGACATCTCCAACTAGTCTCTCATTGGTTCTCCCTATTCCTGTTCATCTTCCGCAGTAATTGCAAACTGGGCCAAACAGGAGGTTAAAGACACTGACTCTCCAAGTCGGGAGAGTGTTAGTAAAGCGTCTGGAATGTTGCACCCGAGTACCAGGGGACGAGAACGGAGACATATTGGAACACGTCTCCCGATCACACGTTTGATCATACTCTGGGTTCCACATGCATGGTTTAGCTGAAGGAAGAATCCCTTAAAGCTGGAGAGTGGAGACCCGTGGAATGGGTACCATGCAATATGACTTCAAAGGGTCTTCATTTGCTCACCGAACCTCTCCAATCCTATCACTGCTGCGTTTATGCCAGTGTACACACGCTTGATTCTCTTTCGGAGACATAGCAATCCATAGGTTTTAAGATACTTACTAGTCAGGTACAGTCTTAGGCGTTTAATATGGGGTGTTGAGTCCATTTCGTTGAGCAAGGAGTAGCTCTTGTCTATTCCATATTTGGCTTAAGGAACTTTATCTGTGCTCATTTCAATCTCTGGTTTTATGCAGTACCCCAACTCACCTTTCCCCTTAAGCAAGCATAAGTTGGTTTTCTAAATTTGAGACCCTGTTCTGTTTTGTAATTCAGTTCCTGTGTAGCCAAGTTTACATTCCGCATATTAGTGGTATCTTATGATGTTTCTTTTTCTGTGTGACTTATTTCAGTTTGAAGCATCATACCTGAATCCACTCATTATGCTGCTACGGGCCTGATGACATAGATTTCATTGCTGAGTGATATTGCATTGTACGTAAGTACCACAACTTCTTTATCCATTTTGCGCTTTCTGCGATATTGAACTTGTACCATAAACGAGGTTCTTGTAAACAGAGCCGTCCCAAACTTTGTGGTGGCTGTGTCTTTTCGATTTTAATTTCCCTTAGCTATAGGACCATAAGTGGAAGTGCCCTAGGCTCTGTTGCTTTGTTTTTTAGATGTTTCAGGAAACACCATACACTTATCCCGAGTGGTTGTTGGCAATTTACATCCCGCCCATCAGCATAACAAGGCTCCCAGTTCTCGATGGCCTGGCCTGCCTTTCTGGATTTTACACTTTTTTCAGATGGCCCTTTTGACCGGGGGGAAGTGAGACTTCATTGTAGTGCAGATTTCCTTTGCAAGCTTGCTTGGTTGGCCAAAAAGGGCGTATGCGTTTTTTCCTGAATATATTCAGGAAAAAACGCATACGCACTCTTTGGCCAAGAGCATCATTGTGGACGTTCTGCCTCTTTTCCTATGCTTTAAATGCAATTCCAGCCTACCTCCTGAAATCGGTTTCCTGCAATTCTGCCCCGCTTTCAAGTCCTCTTGGCAGCCTTACTTCAGTATATTTTTGGACGATAGCTGTCATTTATAACTCTGCAGGTTTGTGAATTACAGTGCCCCTGAACTCCTTTCTTCAAGTCGCTTTCTTGTGAGCTGGCCGCAACACCACAGATTGCTTCAGGCCCTAATCTGGTTCCGGCACGGCACGCTGACCCTTAGGTTAATTCCTCTTCCTGGTGGGAAATGAGAGTTAAATTTGCCAGTCCAGACACCTCCAGCTAGTCTCTAATTGGTTCTCCCTATTCCTGTTCATTTTCCGCAGAAATTGCAAACTGGGCCAAACAGGAGGTTAAAGGCACTAACTCTCCAAGTCGGGAGAGATTTACTAAAGCGTCTGGAATGTTGCACCCGAGTACCAGGGAACGAGAACTGAGACATATTAGAACACGTCTCCCGATCACACGGTTGATCACACACTGGGTTCCACATGCATGGTTTAGCTGAAGGAAGAATCCCTTAAACCTGGAGAGTTGAGACCCGTGGAATGGGTACCATGCAATATGACTTCAAAGGGTCTTCATTTGCTCACCGAACCTCTCCAATCCTATCACTGCTGCGTTTATGCCAGTGTACACACGCTTGATTCTCTTTCGGAGACATAGCAATCCATAGGTTTTAAGATACTTACTAGTCAGGTACATTCTTAGGTGTTTAATATGGGGTGTTGAGGCCATTTCATTGAGCAAGGAGTAGCTCTTGTCTATTCCATATTTGGCTTAAGGAACTTTATTTGTGCTCATTTCAATCTCTGGTTTTAGGCAGCACCCCAACTCACCTTTCCCCTTAAGCAAGCATAAGTTGGTTTTCTAAATTTGAGACCCTGTTCTGTTTTGTAATCCAGTTCCTGTGTAGGAAAGTTTACATTCCGTGTATTAGTGATATCTTATGATGTTTCTTTTTCTTTGTGACTTATTTCAGTTAGAAGCATCATACCTGAATCCACTCATTATGCTGCTACGGGCCTGATGACATAGATGTCATTGCTGAGTGATATTGCATTGTACGTAAGTACCACAACTTCTTTATCCATTTTGCGTTTTCTGCGATATTGAACCTTTACCGTAAACGAGCCGTCCCAAACTTTGGGGTGGCTGTGTCTTTTTGATTTTAATTTCCCTAAGCTATAGGACCATAAGTGGAAGTGCCCTAGGCTCTGTTGCTTTGTTTTTTAGATGTTTCAGGAAACACCATACACTTCTCCGGAGTGGCTGTTGGCAATTTACATCCCGCCCATCAGCATAACAAGGCTCCCAGTTCTCCATGGCCTGTCCTGCCTTTCTGGATTTTACACTTTTTTCAGATGGCCCTTTTGACCGGGGGGAAGTGAGACTTCATTGTAGTGCAGATTTCCTTTGCAAGCTTGCTTGGTTGGCCAAAAAGGGCGTATGCGTTTTTTCCTGAATATATTCAGGAAAAAACGCATACGCCCTTTTTGGCCAAGTGCATCATTGTGGACGTTCTGCCTCTTTTCCTATGCTTTAAATGCAATTCCAGCCTACCTCCTGAAATCGGTTTCCTGCAATTCTGCCCCACTTTCAAGTCCTCTTGGCAGCCTTACTACAGTATATTTTTGGACGATAGCTGTCATTTATAACTCTGCAGGTTTGTGAATTACAGTGCCCCTGAGCTCCTTTCTTCAAGTCGCTTTCTTGTGAGCTGGCCGCAACACCACAGATTGCTTCAGGCCCTAATCTGGTTCCGGCACGGCACGCTGACCCTTAGGTTAATTCCTCTTCCTGGTGGGAAATGAGAGTTAAATTTGCCCGTCCAGACACCTCCAGCTAGTCTCTCATTGGTTCTCCCTATTCCTGTTCATCTTCCGCAGTAATTGCAAACTGGGCCAAACAGGAGGTTAAAGGCACTGACTCTCCAAGTCGGGAGAGTGTTAGTAAAGCGTCTGGAATGTTGCACCCGAGTACCAGGGGACGAGAACGGAGACATATTGGAACACGTCTCCAGATCACACGTTTGATCATACTCTGGGTTCCACATGCATTGTTTAGCTGAAGGAAGAATCCCGTAAACCTGGAGAGTTGAGACCCGTGGAATGGGTACCATGCAATATGACTTCAAAGGGTCTTCATTTGCTCACCGAACCTCTCCAATCCTATCACTGCTGCGTTTATGCCAGTGTACACACGCTTGATTCTCTTTCGGAGACATAGCAATCCATAGGTTTTAAGATATTACTAGTCAGGTACATTCTTAGGCGTTTAATATGGGGTGTTGAGTCCATTTCGTTGAGCAAGGGGTAGCTCTTGTCTATTCCATATTTGGCTTAAGGAACTTTATCTGTGCTCATTTCAATCTCTGGTTTTATGCAGCACCCCAACTCACCTTTCCCCTTAAGCAAGCATAAGTTGGTTTTCTAAATTTGAGACCCTCTTCTGTTTTGTAATTCAGTTCCTGTGTAGCCAAGTTTACATTCCGCGTATTAGTGATATCTTATGATGTTTCTTTTTCTGTGTGACGTATTTCAGTTAGAATCATCATACCTGAATCCACTCATTATGCTGCTACGGGCCTGATGACACAGATGTCATTGCTGAGTGATATTGCTTTGTACATAAGTACCACAACTTCTTTTCCATTTTTCGCTTTCTGCGATATTGAACTTGTACCGTTAACGAGGTTCTTGTAAACAGAGCCATCCCAAACTTTGGGGTGGCTCTCTCTTTTTGATTTTAATTTCCCTAAGCTATAGGACCATAAGTGGAAGTGCCCTAGGCTCTGTTGCTTTGTTTTTTAGATGTTTCAGGAAACACCATACACTTCTCCCGAGTGGCTGTTGGCAATTTACATCCCACCCATCAGCATAACAAGGCTCCCAGTTCTCCATGGCCTGTCCTGCCTTTCTGGATTTTACACTTTTTTCAGATGGCCCTTTTGACCGGGGGAAGTGAGACTTCATTGTAGTGCAGATTTCCTTTGCAAGCTTGCTTGGTTGGCCAAAAAGGGCGTATGCGTTTTTTCCTGAATATATTCAGGAAAAAACGCATACGCCCTTTTTGGCCATGTGCATCATTGTGGACGTCCTGCCTGTTTTCCTATGCTGTAAATGCAATTCCAGTCTACCTCCCGAAATCGGTTTCCTGCAATTCTGCCCCACTTTCAAGTCCTCTTGGCAGCCTTACTTCAGTATATTTTTGGACGATAGCTGTCATTTATAACTCTGCAGGTTTGTGAATTACAGTGCCCCTGAGCTCCTTTCTTCAAGTCGCTTTCTTGTGAGCTGGCCGCAACACCACAGATTGCTTCAGGCCCTAATCTGGTTCCGGCATGGCACGCTGACCCTTAGGTTAATTCCTCTTCCTGGTGGGAAATGAGAGTTAAATTTGCCCGTTCAGACATCTCCAGCTAGTCTCTCATTGGTTCTCCCTATTCCTGTTCATCTTCCACAGTAATTGCAAACTGGGCCAAACAGGAGGTTAAAGGCACTGACTCTCCAAGTCGGGAGAGTGTTAGTAAAGCGTCTGGAATGTTGCACCCGAGTACCAGGGGACGAGAACGGAGACATATTGGAACACGTCTCCCGTGCACACGTTTGATCATACTCTGAGTTCCACATGCATGGTTTAGCTGAAGGAAGAATCCCTTAAAGCTGGAGAGTTGAGACCCGTGGAATGGGTACCATGCAATATGACTTCAAAGGGTCTTCATTTGCTCACTGACCTCTCCAATCCTATCACTGCTGCGTTTATGTCAGTGTACACACGCTTGATTCTCTTTCGGAGACATAGCAATCCATAGGTTTTAAGATACTTACTAGTCAGGTACATTCTTAGGCGTTTAATATGGGGTGTTGAGTCCATTTCGTTGAGCAAGCAGTAGCTCTTGTCTATTCCATATTTGGCTAAGGAACTTTATCTGTGCTCATTTCAATCTCTGGTTTTATGCAGCACCCCAACTCACCTTTCCCCTTAAGCAAGCATAACTTGGTTTTCTAAATTTGAGACCCTGTTCTGTTTTGTAATCCAGTTCATGTGTAGCCAAGTTTACATTCTGTGTATTAGTGATACCTTATGATGTTTCTTTTTCTTTGTGACTTATTTCAGTTAGAATCATCATACCTGAATCCACTCATTATGCTGCTACGGGCGTGATGACATAGATTTCATTGCTGAGTGATATTGCATTGTACGTAAGTACCACAACTTCTTTATCCATTTTACACTTTCTGCGATATTGAACTTGTGCCATAAACGAGGTTCTTGTAAACAGAGCCGTCCCAAGCTTTGGGGTGGCTGTGTCTTTTTGATTTTAATTTCCCTAAGCTATAGGACCATAAGTGGAAGTGCCCTAGGATCTGTTGCTTTGTTTTTTAGATGTTTCAGGAAACACCATACACTTCTCCCAAGTGGCTGTTGGCAATTTACATCCCGCCCATCAGCATAACAAGGCTCCCAGTTCTCCATGGCCTGTCCTGCCTTTCTGGATTTTACACTTTTTTCAGATGGCCCTTTTGACCAGGGGGAAGTGAGACTTCATTGTAGTGCAGATTTCCTTTGCAAGCTTGCTTGGTTGGCCAAAAAGTGCGTATGCGTTTTTTCTAGAATATATTCAGGAAAAAACGCATACGCCCTTTTCGGCCAAGTGTATCATTGTGCACGTTCTGCCTCTTTTCCTATGTTTTAAATGCAATTCCAGCCTACCTCCTGAAATCGGTTTCCTGCAATTCTGCCCCACTTTCAAGTCCTCTTGGCAGCCTTACTTCAGTATATTTTTGGACGATAGCTGTCATTTATAACTCTGCAGATTTGTGAATTACAGTGCCCCTGAGCTCCTTTCTTCAAGTCGCTTTCTTGTGAGCTGGCCGCAGCACCACAGATTGCTTCAGGCCCTAATCTGGTTCCGGCATGGCACGCTGACCCTTAGGTTAATTCCTCTTCCTGGTGGGAAATGAGAGTTAAATTTGCCCGTTCAGACACCTCCAGCTAGTCTCTCATTGGTTCTCCCTATTCCTGTTCATCTTCCGCAGTAATTGCAAAATGGGCCAAACAGGAGGTTAAAGGCACTGACTCTCCAAGTCGGGAGAGTGTTAGTAAAGCGTCTGGAATGTTGCACCCGAGTACCAGGGGACGAGAACGGAGACATATTGGAACACGTCTCCCGAGCACACGTTTGATCATACTCTGAGTTCCACATGCATGGTTTAGCTGAAGGAAGAATCCCTTAAAGCTGGAGAGTTGAGACCCGTGGAATGGGTACCATGCAATATGACTTCAAAGGGTCTTCATTTGCTCACTGACCTCTCCAATCCTATCACTGCTGCGTTTATGTCAGTGTACACACGCTTGATTCTCTTTCGGAGACATAGCAATCCATAGGTTTTAAGATACTTACTACTCAGGTACATTCTTAGGCGTTTAATATGGGGTGTTGAGTCCATTTCGTTGAGCAAGCAGTAGCTCTTGTCTATTCCATATTTGGCTTAAGGAACTTTATCTGTGCTCATTTCAATCTCTGGTTTTATGCAGCACCCCAACTCACCTTTCCCCTTAAGCAAGCATAACTTGGTTTTCTAAATTTGAGACCCTGTTCTGTTTTGTAATCCAGTTCATGTGTAGCCAAGTTTACATTCTGTGTATTAGTGATACCTTATGATGTTTCTTTTTCTTTGTGACTTATTTCAGTTAGAATCATCATACCTGAATCCACTCATTATGCTGCTACGGGCCTGATGACATAGATTTCATTGCTGAGTGATATTGCATTGTACGTAAGTACCACAACTTCTTTATCCATTTTACACTTTCTGCGATATTGAACTTGTGCCATAAACGAGGTTCTTGTAAACAGAGATGTCCCAAATTTTGGGGTGGCTGTGTCTTTTTGATTTTAATTTCCCTAAGCTATAGGACCATAAGTGGAAGTGCCCTAGGCTCTGTTGCTTTGTTTTTTAGATGTTTCAGGCAACACCATACACTTCTCCGGAGTGGCTGTTGGCAATTTACATCCCGCCCATCAGCATAACAAGGCTCCCAGTTCTCGATGGCCTGGCCTGCCTTTCTGGATTTTACACTTTTTTCAGATGGCCCTTTTGACCAGGGGGAAGTGAGACTTCATTGTAGTGCAGATTTCCTTTGCAAGCTTGCTTGGTTGGCCAAAAAGGGCGTATGCGTTTTTTCCTGAATATATTCAGGAAAAAACGCATACGCACTCTTTGGCCAAGAGCATCATTGTGGACGTTCTGCCTCTTTTCCTATGCTTTAAATGCAATTCCAGCCTACCTCCTGAAATCGGTTTCCTGCAATTCTGCCCCGCTTTCAAGTCCTCTTGGCAGCCTTACTTCAGTATATTTTTGGACGATAGCTGTCATTTATAACTCTGCAGGTTTGTGAATTACAGTGCCCCTGAACTCCTTTCTTCAAGTCGCTTTCTTGTGAGCTGGCCGCAACACCACAGATTGCTTCAGGCCCTAATCTGGTTCCGGCACGGCACGCTGACCCTTAGGTTAATTCCTCTTCCTGGTGGGAAATGAGAGTTAAATTTGCCAGTCCAGACACATCCAGCTAGTCTCTCATTGGTTCTCCCTATTCCTGTTCATTTTCCGCAGAAATTGCAAACTGGGCCAAACAGGAGGTTAAAGGCAGTAACTCTCCAAGTCGGGAGAGATTTACTAAAGCGTCTGGAATGTTGCACCCGAGTACCAGGGAACGAGAACTGAGACATATTGGAACACGTCTCCCGAGCACACGTTTGATCATACTCTGGGTTCCACATGCATGGTTTAGCTGAAGGAAGAATCCCTTAAAGCTGGAGCGTGGAGACCCGTGGAATGGGTACCATGCAATATGACTTCAAAGGGTCTTCATTTGCTCACCGAACCTCTCCAATCCTATCACTGCTGCGTTTATGCCAGTGTACACACGCTTGATTCTCTTTCGGAGACATAGCAATCCATAGGTTTTAAGATACTTACTACTCAGGTACAGTCTTAGGCGTTTAATATGGGGTGTTGAGTCCATTTTGTTGAGCAAGGAGTAGCTCTTGTCTATTCCATATTTGGCTTAAGGAACTTTATCTGTGCTCATTTCAATCTCTGGTTTTATGCAGCACCCCAACTCACCTTTCCCCTTAAGCAAGCATAAGTTGGTTTTCTAAATTTGAGACCCTGTTCTGTTTTGTAATGCAGTTCCTGTGTAGCCAAGTTTACATTCCGCGTATTAGTGATATCTTATGATGTTTCTTTTTCTTTGTGACTTATTTCAGTTAGAAGCATCATACCTGAATCCACTCATTATGCTGCTACGGGCCTGATGACATAGATGTCATTGCTGAGTGATATTGCATTGTACGTAAGTACCACAACTTCTTTATCCATTTTGCGCTTTCTGCGATATTGAACCTTTACCGTAAACGAGCCGTCCCAAACTTTGGGGTGGCTGTGTCTTTTTGATTTTAATTTCCCTAAGCTATAGGACCATAAGTGGAAGTGCCCTAGGCTCTGTTGCTTTGTTTTTTAGATGTTTCAGGAAACACCATACACTTCTCCGGAGTGGCTGTTGGCAATTTACATCCCGCCCATCAGCATAACAAGGCTCCCAGTTCTCCATGGCCTGTCCTGCCTTTCTGGATTTTACACTTTTTTCAGATGGCCCTTTTGACCGGGGGGAAGTGAGACTTCATTGTAGTGCAGATTTCCTTTGCAAGCTTGCTTGGTTGGCCAAAAAGGGCGTATGCGTTTTTTCCTGAATATATTCAGGAAAAAACGCATACGCCCTTTTTGGCCAAGTGCATCATTGTGGACGTTCTGCCTCTTTTCCTATGCTTTAAATGCAATTCCAGCCTACCTCCTGAAATCGGTTTCCTGCAATTCTGCCCCACTTTCAAGTCCTCTTGGCAGCCTTACTACAGTATATTTTTGGACGATAGCTGTCATTTATAACTCTGCAGGTTTGTGAATTACAGTGCCCCTGAGCTCCTTTCTTCAAGTCGCTTTCTTGTGAGCTGGCCGCAACACCACAGATTGCTTCAGGCCCTAATCTGATTCCGGCACGGCACGCTGACCCTTAGGTTAATTCCTCTTCCTGGTGGGAAATGAGAGTTAAATTTGCCCGTCCAGACACCTCCAGCTAGTCTCTCATTGGTTCTCCCTATTCCTGTTCATCTTCCGCAGTAATTGCAAACTGGGCCAAACAGGAGGTTAAAGGCACTGACTCTCCAAGTCGGGAGAGTGTTAGTAAAGCGTCTGGAATGTTGCACCCGAGTACCAGGGGACGAGAACGGAGACATATTGGAACACGTCTCCCGATCACACGTTTGATCATACTCTGGGTTCCACATGCATTGTTTAGCTGAAGGAAGAATCCCGTAAACCTGGAGAGTTGAGACCCGTGGAATGGGTACCATGCAATATGACTTCAAAGTGTCTTCATTTGCTCACCGAACCTCTCCAATCCTATCACTGCTGCGTTTATGCCAGTGTACACACGCTTGATTCTCTTTCGGAGACATAGCAATCCATAGGTTTTAAGATATTACTAGTCAGGTACATTCTTAGGCGTTTAATATGGGGTGTTGAGTCCATTTCGTTGAGCAAGGAGTAGCTCTTGTCTATTCCATATTTGGCTTAAGGAACTTTATCTGTGCTCATTTCAATCTCTGGTTTTATGCAGCACCCCAACTCACCTTTCCCCTTAAGCAAGCATAAGTTGGTTTTCTAAATTTGAGACCCTGTTCTGTTTTGTAATTCAGTTCCTGTGTAGCCAAGTTTACATTCCGCGTATTAGTGATATCTTATGATGTTTCTTTTTCTGTGTGACGTATTTCAGTTAGAATCATCATACCTGAATCCACTCATTATGCTGCTACGGGCCTGATGACACAGATGTCATTGCTGAGTGATATTGCTTTGTACATAAGTACCACAACTTCTTTTCCATTTTTCGCTTTCTGCGATATTGAACTTGTACCGTTAACGAGGTTCTTGTAAACAGAGCCGTCCCAAACTTTGGGGTGGCTCTCTCTTTTTGATTTTAATTTCCCTAAGCTATAGGACCATAAGTGGAAGTGCCCTAGGCTCTGTTGCTTTGTTTTTTAGATGTTTCAGGAAACACCATACACTTCTCCCGAGTGGCTGTTGGCAATTTACATCCCACCCATCAGCATAACAAGGCTCCCAGTTCTCCATGGCCTGTCCTGCCTTTCTGGATTTTACACTTTTTTCAGATGGCCCTTTTGACCGGGGGAAGTGAGACTTCACTGTAGTGCAGATTTCCTTTGCAAGCTTGCTTGGTTGGCCAAAAAGGGCGTATGCGTTTTTTCCTGAATATATTCAGGAAAAAACGCATACGCCCTTTTTGGCCATGTGCATCATTGTGGTCGTCCTGCCTGTTTTCCTATGCTGTAAATGCAATTCCAGTCTACCTCCCGAAATCGGTTTCCTGCAATTCTGCCCCACTTTCAAGTCCTCTTGGCAGCCTTACTTCAGTATATTTTTGGACGATAGCTGTCATTTATAACTCTGCAGGTTTGTGAATTACAGTGCCCCTGAGCTCCTTTCTTCAAGTCGCTTTCTTGTGAGCTGGCCGCAACACCACAGATTGCTTCAGGCCCTAATCTGGTTCCGGCATGGCACGCTGACCCTTAGGTTAATTCCTCTTCCTGGTGGGAAATGAGAGTTAAATTTGCCCGTTCAGACATCTCCAGCTAGTCTCTCATTGGTTCTCCCTATTCCTGTTCATCTTCCACAGTAATTGCAAACTGGGCCAAACAGGAGGTTAAAGGCACTGACTCTCCAAGTCGGGAGAGTGTTAGTAAAGCGTCTGGAATGTTGCACCCGAGTACCAGGGGACGAGAACGGAGACATATTGGAACACGTCTCCCGTGCACACGTTTGATCATACTCTGAGTTCCACATGCATGGTTTAGCTGAAGGAAGAATCCCTTAAAGCTGGAGAGTTGAGACCCGTGGAATGGGTACCATGCAACATGACTTCAAAGGGTCTTCATTTGCTCACTGACCTCTCCAATCCTATCACTGCTGCGTTTATGTCAGTGTACACACGCTTGATTCTCTTTCGGAGACATAGCAATCCATAGGTTTTAAGATACTTACTAGTCAGGTACATTCTTAGGCGTTTAATATGGGGTGTTGAGTCCATTTCGTTGAGCAAGCAGTAGCTCTTGTCTATTCCATATTTGGCTAAGGAACTTTATCTGTGCTCATTTCAATCTCTGGTTTTATGCAGCACCCCAACTCACCTTTCCCCTTAAGCAAGCATAACTTGGTTTTCTAAATTTGAGACCCTGTTCTGTTTTGTAATCCAGTTCATGTGTAGCCAAGTTTACATTCTGTGTATTAGTGATACCTTATGATGTTTCTTTTTCTTTGTGACTTATTTCAGTTAGAATCATCATACCTGAATCCACTCATTATGCTGCTACGGGCCTGATGACATAGATGTCATTGCTGAGTGATATTGCATTGTACGTAAGTACCACAACTTCTTTATCCATTTTACACTTTCTGCGATATTGAACTTGTGCCATAAACGAGGTTCTTGTAAACAGAGCCGTCCCAAGCTTTGGGGTGGCTGTGTCTTTTTGATTTTAATTTCCCTAAGCTATAGGACCATAAGTGGAAGTGCCCTAGGATCTGTTGCTTTGTTTTTTAGATGTTTCAGGAAACACCATACACTTCTCCCAAGTGGCTGTTGGCAATTTACATCCCGACCATCAGCATAACAAGGCTCCCAGTTCTCCATGGCCTGTCCTGCCTTTCTGGATTTTACACTTTTTTCAGATGGCCCTTTTGACCAGGGGGAAGTGAGACTTCATTGTAGTGCAGATTTCCTTTGCAAGCTTGCTTGGTTGGCCAAAAAGTGCGTATGCGTTTTTTCTAGAATATATTCAGGAAAAAACGCATACGCCCTTTTCGGCCAAGTGTATCATTGTGCACGTTCTGCCTCTTTTCCTATGTTTTAAATGCAATTCCAGCCTACCTCCTGAAATCGGTTTCCTGCAATTCTGCCCCGCTTTCAAGTCCTCTTGGCAGCCTTACTTCAGTATATTTTTGGACGATAGCTGTCATTTATAACTCTGCAGATTTGTGAATTACAGTGCCCCTGAGCTCCTTTCTTCAAGTCGCTTTCTTGTGAGCTGGCCGCAACACCACAGATTGCTTCAGGCCCTAATCTGGTTCCGGCATGGCACGCTGACCCTTAGGTTAATTCCTCTTCCTGGTGGGAAATGAGAGTTAAATTTGCCCGTTCAGACACCTCCAGCTAGTCTCTCATTGGTTCTCCCTATTCCTGTTCATCTTCCGCAGTAATTGCAAACTGGGCCAAACAGGAGGTTAAAGGCACTGACTCTCCAAGTCGGGAGAGTGTTAGTAAAGCGTCTGGAATGTTGCACCCGAGTACCAGGGGACGAGAACGGAGACATATTGGAACACGTCTCCCGAGCACACGTTTGATCATACTCTGAGTTCCACATGCATGGTTTAGCTGAAGGAAGAATCCCTTAAAGCTGGAGAGTTGAGACCCGTGGAATGGGTACCATGCAATATGACTTCAAAGGGTCTTCATTTGCTCACTGACCTCTCCAATCCTATCACTGCTGCGTTTATGTCAGTGTACACACGCTTGATTCTCTTTCGGAGACATAGCAATCCATAGGTTTTAAGATACTTACTACTCAGGTACATTCTTAGGCGTTTAATATGGGGTGTTGAGTCCATTTCGTTGAGCAAGGAGTAGCTCTTGTCTATTCCATATTTGGCTTAAGGAACTTTATCTGTGCTCATTTCAATCTCTGGTTTTATGCAGCACCCCAACTCACCTTTCCCCTTAAGCAAGCATAACTTGGTTTTCTAAATTTGAGACCCTGTTCTGTTTTGTAATCCAGTTCATGTGTAGCCAAGTTTACATTCTGTGTATTAGTGATACCTTATGATGTTTCTTTTTCTTTGTGACTTATTTCAGTTAGAATCATCATACCTGAATCCACTCATTATGCTGCTACGGGCCTGATGACATAGATTTCATTGCTGAGTGATATTGCATTGTACGTAAGTACCACAACTTCTTTATCCATTTTACACTTTCTGCGATATTGAACTTGTGCCATAAACGAGGTTCTTGTAAACAGAGATGTCCCAAATTTTGGGGTGGCTGTGTCTTTTTGATTTTAATTTCCCTAAGCTATAGGACCATAAGTGGAAGTGCCCTAGGCTCTGTTGCTTTGTTTTTTAGATGTTTCAGGCAACACCATACACTTCTCCGGAGTGGCTGTTGGCAATTTACATCCCGCCCATCAGCATAACAAGGCTCCCAGTTCTCGATGGCCTGGCCTGCCTTTCTGG
The DNA here is from genome assembly GCF_949774975.1 of Lagenorhynchus albirostris. Taxonomy (NCBI): domain Eukaryota; kingdom Metazoa; phylum Chordata; class Mammalia; order Artiodactyla; family Delphinidae; genus Lagenorhynchus; species Lagenorhynchus albirostris. The sequence continues at coordinate 147,042 of NW_026783317.1, read as the reverse complement.
ATTTTACACTTTTTTCAGATGGCCCTTTTGACCAGGGGGAAGTGAGACTTCATTGTAGTGCAGATTTCCTTTGCAAGCTTGCTTGGTTGGCCAAAAAGGGCGTATGCGTTTTTTCCTGAATATATTCAGGAAAAAACGCATACGCCCTTTTTGGCCAAGTGCATCATTGTGGACGTTCTGCCTCTTTTCCTATGCTTTAAATGCAATTCCAGCCTACCTCCTGAAATCGGTTTCCTGCAATTCTGCCCCGCTTTCAAGTCCTCTTGGCAGCCTTACTTCAGTATATTTTTGGACGATAGCTGTCATTTATAACTCTGCAGGTTTGTGAATTACAGTGCCCCTGAGCTCCTTTCTTCAAGTCGCTTTCTTGTGAGCTGGCCGCAACACCACAGATTGCTTCAGGCCCTAATCTGGTTCCGGCACGGCACGCTGACCCTTAGGTTAATTCCTCTTCCTGGTGGGAAATGAGAGTTAAATTTGCCCGTTCAGACACCTCCAGCTAGTCTCTCATTGGTTCTCCCTATTCCTGTTCATCTTCCGCAGTAATTGCAAACTGGGCCAAACAGGAGGTTAAAGGCACTGACTCTCCAAGTCGGGAGAGTGTTAGTAAAGCGTCTGGAATGTTGCACCCGAGTACCAGGGGACGAGAACGGAGACATATTGGAACACGTCTCCCGAGCACACGTTTGATCATACTCTGAGTTCCACATGCATGGTTTAGCTGAAGGAAGAATCCCTTAAAGCTGGAGAGTTGAGACCCGTGGAATGGGTACCATGCAATATGACTTCAAAGGGTCTTCATTTGCTCACTGACCTCTCCAATCCTATCACTGCTGCGTTTATGTCAGTGTACACACGCTTGATTCTCTTTCGGAGACATAGCAATCCATAGGTTTTAAGATACTTACTACTCAGGTACAGTCTTAGGCGTTTAATATGGGGTGTAGAGTCCATTTTGTTGAGCAAGGAGTAGCTCTTGTCTATTCCATATTTGGCTTAAGGAACTTTATCTGTGCTCATTTCAATCTCTGGTTTTATGCAGCACCCCAACTCACCTTTCCCCTTAAGCAAGCATAAGTTGGTTTTCTAAATTTGAGACCCTGTTCTGTTTTGTAATTCAGTTCCTGTGTAGCCAAGTTTACATTCCGCATATTAGTGATATCTTATGATGTTTCTTTTTCTTTGTGACTTATTTCAGTTAGAATCATCATACCTGAATCCACTCATTATGCTGCTACGGGCCTGATGACATAGATGTCATTGCCGAGTGATATTGCATTGTACGTAAGTACCACAACTTCTTTATCCATTTTGCACTTTCTGCGATATTGAACTTTTACCGTAAACGAGCCGTCCCAAACTTTGGGGTGGCTGTGTCTTTTTGATTTTAATTTCCCTAAGCTATAGGACCATAAGTGGAAGTGCCCCAGGCTCTGTTGCTTTGTTTTTTAGATGTTTCAGGAAACACCATACACTTCTCCAGAGTGGCTGTTGGCAATTTACATCCCGCCCATCAGCATAACAAGGATCCCTGTTCTCCATGGCCTGTCCTGCCTTTCTGGATTTTACACTTTTTTCAGATGGCCCTTTTGACCAGGGGGAAGTGAGACTTCATTGTAGTGCAGATTTCCTTTGCAAGCTTGCTTGGTTGGCCAAAAAGGGCGTATGCGTTTTTTCCTGAATATATTCAGGAAAAAACGCATACGCCCTTTTTGGCCAAGTGCATCATTGTGGACGTTCTGCCACTTTTCCTATGCTTTAAATGCAATTCCAGCCTACCTCCTGAAATCGGTTTCCTGCAATTCTGCCCCACTTTCAAGTCCTCTTGGCAGCCTTACTACAGTATATTTTTGGACGATAGCTGTCATTTATAACTCTGCAGGTTTGTGAATTACAGTGCCCCTGAGCTCCTTTCTTCAAGTCGCTTTCTTGTGAGCTGGCCGCAACACCACAGATTGCTTCAGGCCCTAATCTGGTTCCGGCATGGCACGCTGACCCTTAGGTTAATTCCTCTCCCTGGTGGGAAATGAGAGTTAAATTTGCCCGTTCAGACATCTCCAGCTAGTCTCTCATTGGTTCTCCCTATTCGTGTTCATCTTCCGCAGTAATTGCAAACTGGGACAAACAGGAGGTTAAAGGCACTGACTCTCCAAGTCGGGAGAGTGTTAGTAAAGCGTCTGGAATGTTGCACCCGAGTAGCAGGGGACGAGAACGGAGACATATTGGAACACGTCTCCCGTGCACACGTTTGATCATACTCTGAGGTCCACATGCATAGTTTAGCGGAAGGAAGAATCCCTTAAAGCTGGAGAGTTGAGACCCGTGGAATGGGTACCATGCAACATGACTTCAAAGGGTCTTCATTTGCTCACTGACCTCTCCAATCCTATCACTGCTGCGTTTATGTCAGTGTACACACGCTTGATTCTCTTTCGGAGACATAGCAATCCATAGGTTTTAAGATACTTACTAGTCAGGTACATTCTTAGGCGTTTAATATGGGGTGTTGAGTCCATTTCGTTGAGCAAGCAGTAGCTCTTGTCTATTCCATATTTGGCTTAAGGAACTTTATCTGTGCTCATTTCAATCTCTGGTTTTAGGCAGCATCCCAACTCACCTTTCCCCTTAAGCAAGCATAAGTTGGTTTTCTAAATTTGAGACCCTCTTCTGTTTTGTAATTCAGTTCCTGTGTAGCCAAGTTTACATTCCGCGTATTAGTGATATCTTATGATGTTTCTTTTTCTGTGTGACTTATTTCAGTTAGAATCATCATACCTGAATCCACTCATTATGCTGCTACGGGCCTGATGACACAGATGTCATTGCTGAGTGATATTGCATTGTACATAAGTACCACAACTTCTTTTCCATTTTTCGCTTTCTGCGATATTGAACTTGTACCGTAAACGAGGTTCTTGTAAACAGAGCCGTCCCAAACTTTGGGGTGGCTGTGTCTTTTTGATTTTAATTTCCCTAAGCTAAAGGACCATAAGTGAAAGTGCCCTAGGCTCTGTTGTTTTGTTTTTTAGATGTTTCAGGAAACACCATACACTTCTCCCAAGTGGCTGTTGGCAATTTACATCCCGCCCATCAGCATAACAAGGCTCCCAGTTCTCCATGGCCTGTCCTGCCTTTCTGGATTTTACACTTTTTTCAGATGGCCCTTTTGACCGGGGGGAAGTGAGACTTCATTGTAGTGCAGATTTCCTTTGCAAGCTTGCTTGGTTGGCCAAAAAGGGCGTATGCGTTTTTTCCTGAATATATTCAGGAAAAAACGCATACGCCCTTTTTGGCCATGTGCATCATTGTGGACGTCCTGCCTGTTTTCCTATGCTTTAAATGCAATTCCAGTCTACCTCCTGAAATCGGTTTCCTGCAATTCTGCCCCACATTCAAGTCCTCTTGGCAGCCTTACTTCAGTATATTTCTGGACGATAGCTGTCATTTATAACTCTGCAGGTTTGTGAATTACAGTGCCCTGAGCTCCTTTCTTCAAGTCGCTTTCTTGTGAGCTGGCCGCAACACCACAGATTGCTTCAGGCCCTAATCTGGTTCCGGCATGGCACGCTGACCCTTAGGTTAATTCCTCTTCCTGGTGGGAAATGAGAGTTAAATTTGCCCGTTCAGACATCTCCGGCTAGTCTCTCATTGGTTCTCCCTATTCGTGTTCATCTTCCGCAGTAATTGCAAACTGGGCCAAACAGGAGGTTAAAGGCACTGACTCTCCAATTCGGGAGAGTGTTAGTAAAGCGTCTGGAATGTTGCACCCCAGTACCAGGGGACGAGAACGGAGACATATTGGAACACGTCTCCCGAGCACACGTTTGATCATACTCTGAGTTCCACATGCATGGTTTAGCTGAAGGAAGAATCCCTTAAACCTGGAGAGTTGAGACCCGTGGAATGGGTACCATGCAATATGACTTCAAAGGGTCTTCATTTGCTCACTGACCTCTCCAATCCTATCACTGCTGCGTTTATGTCAGTGTACACACGCTTGATTCTCTTTCGGAGACATAGCAATCCATAGGTTTTAAGATACTTACTACTCAGGTACATTCTTAGGCGTTTAATATGGGGTGTTGAGTCCATTTCGTTGAGCAAGGAGTAGCTCTTGTCTATTCCATATTTGGCTTAAGGAACTTTATCTGTGCTCATTTCAATCTCTGGTTTTATGCAGCACCCCAACTCACCTTTCCCCTTAAGCAAGCATAAGTTGGTTTTCTAAATTTGAGACCCTGTTCTGTTTTGTAATCCAGTTCATGTGTAGCCAAGTTTACATTCTGTGTAATAGTGATACCTTATGATGTTTCTTTTTCTTTGTGACTTATTTCAGTTAGAATCATCATACCTGAATCCACTCATTATGCTGCTACGGGCCTGATGACATAGATTTCATTGCTGAGTGATATTGCATTGTACGTAAGTACCACAACTTCTTTATCCATTTTACACTTTCTGCGATATTGAACTTCTGCCATAAACGAGGTTCTTGTAAACAGAGCCGTCCCAAACTTTGGGGTGGCTGTGTCTTTTTGATTTTAATTTCCCTAAGCTATAGGACCATAAGTGGAAGTGCCCTAGGATCTGTTGCTTTGTTTTTTAGATGTTTCAGGAAACACCATACACTTCTCCTGAGTGGCTGTTGGCAATTTACATCCCGCCCATCAGCATAACAAGGCTCCCAGTTCTCCATGGCCTGTCCTGCCTTTCTGGATTTTACACTTTTTTCAGATGGCCCTTTTGACCAGGGGGAAGTGAGACTTCATTGTAGTGCAGATTTCCTTTGCAAGCTTGCTTGGTTGGCCAAAAAGGGCGTATGCGTTTTTTCCTGAATATATTCAGGAAAAAACGCATACGCCCTTTTCGGCCAAGTGCATCATTGTGCACGTTCTGCCTCTTTTCCTATGCTTTAAATGCAATTCCAGCCTACCTCCTGAAATCGGTTTCCTGCAATTCTGCCCCGCTTTCAAGTCCTCTTGGCAGCCTGACTTCAGTATATTTTTGGACGATAGCTGTCATTTATAACTCTGCAGGTTTGTGAATTACAGTGCCCCTGAGCTCCTTTCTTCAAGTCGCTTTCTTGTGAGCTGGCCGCAACACCACAGATTGCTTCAGGCCCTAATCTGGTTCCGGCACGGCACACTGAGCCTTTGGTTAATTCCCTTCCTGGTGGGAAATGAGAGTTAAATTTGCCCGTCCAGACACCTCCAGCTAGTCTCTCATTGGTTCTCCCTATTCCTGTTCATTTTCCGCAGTAATTGCAAACTGGGCCAAACAGGAGGTTAAAGGCACTGACTCTCCAAGTCGGGAGAGTGTTAGTAAAGCGTCTGGAATGTTGCACCCGAGTACCAGGGGACGAGAACGGAGACCTATTGAAACACGTCTACCGATCACACGTTTGATCATACTCTGGGTTCCACATGCATGGTTTAGCTGAAGGAAGAATCCCTTAAACCTGGAGAGTTGAGACCCGTGGAATGGGTACCATGCAATATGAATGCAAAGGGTCTTCATTTGCTCACTGAACCTCTCCAATCCTATCACTGCTGCGTTTATGCCTGTGTACACACGCTGGATTCTCTTTCAGAGACATAGCAATCCATAGGTTTTACGATACTTACTAGTCAGGTACATTCTTAGGCGTTTAATATGGGGTGTTGAGTCCATTTCGTTGAGCAAAGAGTAGGTCTTGTCTATTCCATATTTGGCTTAAGGAACTTTATCTGTGCTCATTTCAATCTCTGGTTTTATGCAGCACTCCAACTCACCTTTCCCCTTAAGCAAGCATAAGTTGTTTTTCTAAATTTGAGACCTTGTTCTGTTTTGTAATCCAGTTCTTGTGTAGCCAAGTTTACATTCCGTGTATTAGTGATATCTTATGATGTTTCTTTTTCTGTGTGACTTATTTCAGTTAGAAGCATCATACCTGAATCCACTCAGTATGCTGCTATGGGCCTGATGACATAGATGTCATTGCCGAGTGATATTGCATTGTACGTAAGTACCACAACTTCTTTATCCATTTTGCGCTTTCTGCGATATTGAACTTGTACCGTAAACGAGCCGTCCCAAACTTTGGGGTTGCTGTGTCTTTTTGATTTTAATTTCCCTAAGCTATAGGACCATAAGTGGAAGTGCCCCAGGCTCTGTTGCTTTGTTTTTTAGATGTTTCAGGAAACACCATACACTTCTCCCGAGTGGCTGTTGGCAATTTACATCCCGCCCATCAGCATAACAAGGCTCCCAGTTCTCCATGGCCTGTCCTGCCTTTCTGGATTTTACACTTTTTTCAGATGGCCCTTTTGACCAGGGGGAAGTAAGACTTCATTGTAGTGCAGATTTCCTTTGCAAGCTTGCTTGGTTGGCCAAAAAGGGCGTATGCGTTTTTTCCTGAATATATTCAGGAAAAAACGCATACGCCCTTTTCGGCCAAGTGCATCATTGTGCACGTTCTGCCTCTTTTCCTATGCTTTAAATGCAATTCCAGCCTACCTCCTGAAATCGGTTTCCTGCAATTCTGCCCCGCTCTCAAGTCCTCTTGGCAGCCTGACTTCAGTATATTTTTGGACGATAGCTGTCATTATAACTCTGCAGGTTTGTGAATTACAGTGCCCCTGAGCTCCTTTCTTCAAGGCAGTTTCTTATGAGCTGGCCGCAACACCGCAAGATTGCTTCAGGCCCTAATCTGGTTCCGGCACGGCACGCTGAGCCTTTGGTTAATTCCTCTTCCTGGTGGGAATTGAGAGTTAAATTTGCCCGTCCAGACACCTCCAGCTAGTCTCTCATTGGTTCTCCCTATTCCTGTTCATCTTCCGCAGTAATTGCAAACTGGGCCAAACAGGAGGTTAAAGGCACTGACTCTCCAAGTCAGGAGAGTGTTAGTAAAGCGTCTGGAATGTTGCACCCGAGTACCAGGGGACGAGAACGGAGACATATTGGAACACGTCTCCCGATCACACGCTTGATCATACTCTTGGTTCCACATGCATGGTTTAGCTGAAGGAAGAATCCCTTAAACCTGGAGAGTTGAGACCCGTGGAATGGGTACCATGCAATATGACTGCAAAGGGTCTTCATTTGCTCACTGAACCTCTCCAATCCTATCACTGCTGCGTTTATGTCAGTGTACACACGCTTGATTCTCTTTCGGAGACATAGCAATCCATAGGCTTTAAGATACTTACTAGTCAGGTACATTCTTAGGCGTTTAATATGGGGTGTTGAGTCCATTTCGTTGAGCAAGGAGTACCTATTGTCTATTCCATATTTGGCTTAAGGAACTTTATCTGTGCTCATTTCAATCTCTGGTTTTATGCAGCACCCCAACTCACCTTTCCCCTTAAGCAAGCATAAGTTGGTTTTCTAAATTTGAGACCCTGTTTTGTTTTGTAATCCAGTTCCTGTGTAGCCAAGTTTACATTCTGTGTATTAGTGATATCTTATGATGTTTCTTTTTCTGTGTGACTTATTTCAGTTAGAAGCATCATACCTGAATCCACTCATTATGCTGCTACGGGACTGATGACATAGATGTCATTGCTGAGTGATATTGCATTGTACGTAAGTACCACAACTTCTTTATCCATTTTGCGCTTTCTGCGATATTGAACTTGTACCATAAACGAGCCGTCCCAAACTTTGGGGTGGCTGTGTCTTTTTGATTTTAATTTCCCTAAGCTATAGGACCATAAGTGGAAGTGCCCTAGGCTCTGTTGCTTTGTTTTTTAGATGTTTCAGGAAACACCATACACTTCTCCCGAGTGGTTGTTGGCAATTTATATCCCACCCATCAGCATAACCAAGCTCCCAGTTCTCCATGGCCTGTCCTGCCTTTCTGGATTCTACACTTTTTTCAGATGGCCCTTTTGACAGGGGGGAAGTGAGACTTCATTGTAGTGCAGATATCCTTTGCAAGCTTGCTTGGTTGGCCAAAAAGGGCGTATGCGTTTTTTTCCTGAATATATTCAGGAAAAAACGCATACGCCCTTTTTGGCCAAGTGCATCATTGTCGACGTTCTGCCTCTTTTCCTATGCTTTAAATGCAATTCCAGCCTACCTCCTGAAATCGGTTTCCTGCAATTCTGCCCCTCTTTCAAGTACTCTTGGCAGTCTTACTTCAGTATATTTTTGGACGATAGCTGTCATTTATAACTCTGCAGGTTTGTGAATTACAGTGCCCCTGAGCTCCTTTCTTCAACTCGCTCTCTTGTGAGCTGGCCGCAACACCGCAGGATTGCTTCAGGCCCTAATCTGGTTCCGGCACGGCACGCTGAGCCTTTGGTTAATTCCCTTCCTGGTGGGAAATGAGAGTTAAATTTGCCCGTCCAGACACCTCCAGCTAGTCTCTCATTGGTTCTCCCTATTCCTGTTCATCTTCCGCAGTAATTGCAAACTGGGCCAAACAGGAAGTTAAAGGCACTGACTCTCCAAGTCGGGAGAGTGTTAGTAAAGCGTCTGGAATGTTGCACCCGAGTACCAGGGGACGAGAACGGAGACATATTGGAACACGTCTCCCGATCACACGTTTGATCATACTGTGAGTTGCACATGCATGGTTTAGCTGAAGGAAGAATCCCTTAAACCTTGAGAGTTGAGACCCGTGGAATGGGTACCATGCAATATGACTTCAAAGGGTCTTCATTTGCTCACCGAACCTCTCCAATCCTATCACTGCTGCGTTTATGCCAGTGTACACACGCTTGATTCTCTTTCGGAGACATAGCAATCCATAGGTTTTAAGATACTTACTAGTCAGGTACATTCTTAGGCGTTTAATATGGGGTGTTGAGTCCATTTCGTTGAGCAAGGAGTAGCTCTTGTCTATTCCATATTTGGCTTAAGGAACTTTATCTGTGCTCATTTCAATCTCTGGTTTTATGCAGCACCCCAACTCACCTTTCCCCTTAAGCAAGCATAGGTTGGTTTTCTAAATTTGAGACCCTGTTCTGTTTTGTAATCTAGTTCTTGTGTAGCCAGGTTTACATTCCGTGTATTAGTGATATCTTATGATGTTTCTTTTTCTGTGTGACTTATTTCAGTTAGAATCATCATACCTGAATCCACTCATTATGCTGCTACGGGCCTGATGACATAGATGTCATTGCCGAGTGATATTGCATTGTACGTAAGTACCACAACTTCTTTATCCATTTTGCGCTTTCTGCGATATTGAACTTGTACCGTAAACGAGGTTCTTGTAAACAGAGCCGTTCCAAACTTTGGGGTGGCTGTGTCTTTTTGATTTTAATTTCCCTAAGCTATAGGACCATAAGTGGAAGTGCCCTAGGCTCTGTTGCTTTGTTTTTTAGATGTTTCAGGAAACACTATACACTTCTCCCTAGTGGCTGTTGGCAATTTACATCCCGCCCATCAGCATAACAAGGCTCCCAGTTCTCCATGGCCTGTCCTGCCTTTCTGGATTTTACACTTTTTTCAGATGGCCCTTTTGACCGGGGGGAAGTGAGACTTCATTGTAGTGCAGATTTCCTTTGCAAGCTTGCTTGGTTGGCCAAAAAGGGCGTATGCGTTTTTTCCTGAATATATTCAGGAAAAAACGCATACGCCCTTTTTGGCCATGTGCATCATTGTGGACGTCCTGCCTGTTTTCCTATGCTTTAAATGCAATTCCAGTCTACCTCCTGAAATCGGTTTCCTGCAATTCTGCCCCACTTTCAAGTCCTCTTGGCAGCCTTACTTCAGTATATTTTTGGACGATAGCTGTCATTTATAACTCTGCAGGTTTGTGAATTACAGTGCCCCTGAGCTCCTTTCTTCAAGTCGCTTTCTTGTGAGCTGGCCGCAACACCACAGATTGCTTCAGGCCCTAATCTGGTTCCGGCATGGCACGCTGACCCTTAGGTTAATTCCTCTTCCTGGTGGGAAATGAGAGTTAAATTTGCCCGTTCAGACATCTCCAGCTAGTCTCTCATTGGTTCTCCCTATTCCTGTTCATCTTCCGCAGTAATTGCAAACTGGGCCAAACAGGAGGTTAAAGGCACTGACTCTCCATGTCGGGAGAGTGTTAGTAAAACGTCTGGAATGTTGCACCCGAGTACCAGGGGACGAGAACGGAGACATATTGGAACACGTCTCCCGTGCACACGTTTGATCATACTCTGGGTTCCACATGCATGGTTTAGCTGAAGGAAGAATCCCTTAAAGCTGGAGAGTTGAGACCCGTGGAATGGGTACCATGCAATATGACTTCAAAGGGTCTTCATTTGCTCACTGACCTCTCCAATCCTATCACTGCTGCGTTTATGTCAGTGTACACACGCTTGATTCTCTTTCGGAGACATAGCAATCCATAGGTTTTAAGATACTTACTAGTCAGGTACATTCTTAGGCGTTTAATATGGGGTGTTGAGTCCATTTCGTTGAGCAAGGATTAGCTCTTGTCTATTCCATATTTGGCTTAAGGAACTTTATCTGTGCTCATTTCAATCTCTGGTTTTAGGCAGCATCCCAACTCACCTTTCCCCTTAAGCAAGCATAAGTTGGTTTTCTAAATTTGAGACCCTGTTCTGTTTTGTAATTCAGTTCCTGTGTAGCCAAGTTTACATTCCGCGTATTAGTGATATCTTATGATGTTTCTTTTTCTGTGTGACTTATTTCAGTTAGAATCATCATACCTGAATCCACTCATTATGCTGCTACGGGCCTGATGACACAGATGTCATTGCTGAGTGATATTGCATTGTACATAAGTACCACAACTTCTTTTCCATTTTTCGCTTTCTGCGATATTGAACTTGTACCTTAAACGAGGTTCTTGTAAACAGAGCCGTCCCAAACTTTGGGGTGGCTGTGTCTTTTTGATTTTAATTTCCCTAAGCTATAGGACCATAAGTGGAAGTGCCCTAGGCTCTGTTGCTTTGTTTTTTACATGTTTCAGGAAACACCATACACTTCTCCCGAGTGGCTGTTGGCAATTTACATCCCGCCCATCAGCATAACAAGGCTCCCAGTTCTCCATGGCCTGTCCTGCCTTTCTGGATTTTACACTTTTTTCAGATGGCCCTTTTGACCGGGGGGAAGTGAGACTTCATTGTAGTGCAGATTTCCTTTGCAAGCTTGCTTGGTTGGCCAAAAAGGGCGTATGCGTTTTTTCCTGAATATATTCAGGAAAAAACGCATACGCCCTTTTTGGCCATGTGCATCATTGTGGACGTCCTGCCTGTTTTCCTATGCTTTAAATGCAATTCCCGCCTACCTCCTGAAATCGGTTTCCTGCAATTCTGCCCCACATTCAAGTCCTCTTGGCAGCCTTACTTCAGTATATTTTTGGACGATAGCTGTCATTTATAACTCTGCAGATTTGTGAATTACAGTGCCCCTGAGCTCCTTTCTTCAAGTCGCTTTCTTGTGAGCTGGCCGCAACACCGCAGGATTGCTTCAGGCCCTAATCTGGTTCCGGCACGGCACGCTGACCCTTAGGTTAATTCCTCTTCCTGGTGGGAAATGAGAGTTAAATTTGCCCGTTCAGACACCTCCAGCTAGTCTCTCATTGGTTCTCCCTATTCCTGTTCATCTTCCGCAGTAATTGCAAACTGGGCCAAACAGGAGGTTAAAGGCACTGACTCTCCAAGTTGGGAGAGTGTTAGTAAAGCGTCTGGAATGTTGCACCCGAGTACCAGGGGACGAGAACGGAGACATATTGGAACACGTCTCCCGAGCACACGTTTGATCATACTCTGAGTTCCACATGCATGGTTTAGCTGAAGGAAGAATCCCTTAAAGCTGGAGAGTTGAGACCCGTGGAATGGGTACCATGCAATATGACTTCAAAGGGTCTTCATTTGCTCACTGACCTCTCCAATCCTATCACTGCTGCGTTTATGTCAGTGTACACACGCTTGATTCTCTTTCGGAGACATAGCAATCCATAGGTTTTAAGATAATTACTACTCAGGTACATTCTTAGGCATTTAATATGGGGTGTTGAGTCCATTTCGTTGAGCAAGGAGTAGCTCTTGTCTATTCCATATTTGGCTTAAGGAACTTTATCTGTGCTCATTTCAATCTCTGGTTTTATGCAGCACCCCAACTCACCTTTCCCCTTAAGCAAGCATAAGTTGGTTTTCTAAATTTGAGACCCTGTTCTGTTTTGTAATACAGTTCATGTGTAGCCAAGTTTACATTCCGCGTATTAGTGATATCTTATGATGTTTCTTTTTCTTTGTGACTTATTTCAGTTAGAATCATCATACCTGAATCCACTCATTATGCTGCTACGGGCCTGTTGACATAGATGTCATTGCCGAGTGATATTGCATTGTACGTAAGTACCACGACTTCTTTATCCATTTTGCGCTTTCTGCGATATTGAACTTTTACCGTAAACGAGCCGTCCCAAACTTTGTGGTGGCTGTGTCTTTTTGATTTTAATTTCCCTAAGCTATAGGACCATAAGTGGAAGTGCCCCAGACTCTGTTGCTTTGTTTTTTAGATGTTTCAGGAAACACCATACACTTCTCCGGAGTGGCTGTTGGCAATTTATGTCCCGCCCATCAGCATAACAAGGCTCCCAGTTCTCGATGGCCTGGCCTGCCTTTCTGGATTTTACACTTTTTTCAGATGGCCCTTTTGACCGGGGGGAAGTGAGACTTCATTGTAGTGCAGATTTCCTTTGCAAGCTTGCTTGGTTGGCCAAAAAGGGCGTATGCGTTTTTTCCTGAATATATTCAGGAAAAAACGCATACGCCCTTTTTGGCCAAGTGCATCATTGTCGACGCTCTGCCTCTTTTCCTATGCTTTAAATGCAATTCCCGCCTACCTCCTGAAATCGGTTTCCTGCAATTCTGCCCCGCTTTCAAGTCCTCTTGGCAGCCTTACTTCAGTATATTTTTGGACGATAGCTGTCATTTATAACTCTGCAGATTTGTGAATTACAGTGCCCCTGAGCTCCTTTCTTCAAGTCGCTTTCTTGTGAGCTGGCCGCAACACCGCAGGATTGCTTCAGGCCCTAATCTGGTTCCGGCACGGCACGCTGACCCTTAGGTTAATTCCTCTTCCTGGTGGGAAATGAGAGTTAAATTTGCCCGTTCAGACACCTCCAGCTAGTCTCTCATTGGTTCTCCCTATTCCTGTTCATCTTCCGCAGTAATTGCAAACTGGGCCAAACAGGAGGTTAAAGGCACTGACTCTCCAAGTCGGGAGAGTGTTAGTAAAGCGTCTGGAATGTTGCACCCGAGTACCAGGGGACGAGAACGGAGACATATTGGAACACGTCTCCCGAGCACACGTTTGATCATACTCTGAGTTCCACATGCATGGTTTAGCTGAAGGAAGAATCCCTTAAAGCTGGAGAGTTGAGACCCGTGGAATGGGTACCATGCAATATGACTTCAAAGGGTCTTCATTTGCTCACTGACCTCTCCAATCCTATCACTGCTGCGTTTATGTCAGTGTACACACGCTTGATTCTCTTTCGGAGACATAGCAATCCATAGGTTTTAAGATACTTACTACTCAGGTACATTCTTAGGCGTTTAATATGGGGTGTTGAGTCCATTTCGTTGAGCAAGGAGTAGCTCTTGTCTATTCCATATTTGGCTTAAGGAACTTTATCTGTGCTCATTTCAATCTCTGGTTTTATGCAGCACCCCAACTCACCTTTCCCCTTAAGCAAGCATAAGTTGGTTTTCTAAATTTGAGACTCTGTTCTGTTTTGTAATCCAGTTCATGTGTAGCCAAGTTTACATTCTGTGTATTAGTGATACCTTATGATGTTTCTTTTTCTTTGTGACTTATTTCAGTTAGAATCATCATACCTGAATCCACTCATTATGCTGCTATGGGCCTGATGACATAGATTTCATTGCTGAGTTATATTGCATTGTACGTAAGTACCACAACTTCTTTATCCATTTTACACTTTCTGCGATATTGAACTTGTGCCATAAACGAGATTCTTGTAAACAGAGATGTCCCAAATTTTGGGGTGGCTGTGTCTTTTTGATTTTAATTTCCCTAAGCTATAGGACCATAAGTGGAAGTGCCCTAGGCTCTGTTGCTTTGTTTTTTAGATGTTTCAGGCAACACCATACACTTCTCCCGAGTGGCTGTTGGCAATTTACATCCCGCCCATCAGCATAACAAGGCTCCCAGTTCTCGATGGCCTGGCCTGCCTTTCTGGATTTTACACTTTTTTCAGATGGCCCTTTTGACCGGGGGGAAGTGAGACTTCATTGTAGTGCAGATTTCCTTTGCAAGCTTGCTTGGTTGGCCAAAAAGGGCGTATGCGTTTTTTCCTGAATATATTCAGGAAAAAACGCATACGCACTTTTTGGCCAAGTGCATCATTGTGGACGTTCTGCCTCTTTTCCTATGCTTTAAATGCAATTCCAGCCTACCTCCTGAAATCGGTTTCCTGCAATTCTGCCCCGCTTTCAAGTCCTCTTGGCAGCCTTACTTCAGTATATTTTTGGACGATAGCTGTCATTTATAACTCTGCAGGTTTGTGAATTACAGTGCCCCTGAGCTTCTTTCTTCAAGTCGCTTTCTTGTGAGCTGACCGCAACACCACAGATTGCTTCAGGCCCTAATCTGGTTCCGGCACGGCACGCTGACCCTTAGGTTAATTCCTCTTCCTGGTGGGAAATGAGAGTTAAATTTGCCAGTCCAGACACATCCAGCTAGTCTCTCATTGGTTCTCCCTATTCCTGTTCATTTTCCGCAGAAATTGCAAACTGGGCCAAACAGGAGGTTAAAGGCAGTAACTCTCCAAGTCGGGAGAGATTTACTAAAGCGTCTGGAATGTTGCACCCGAGTAACAGGGAACGAGAACTGAGACATATTGGAACACGTCTCCCGAGCACACGTTTGATCATACTCTGAGTTCCACATGCATGGTTTAGCTGAAGGAAGAATCCCTTAAAGCTGGAGAGTTGAGACCCGTGGAATGGGTACCATGCAATATGACTTCAAAGAGTCTTCATTTGCTCACTGACCTCTCCAATCCTATCACTGCTGCGTTTATGTCAGTGTACACACGCTTGATTCTCTTTCGGAGACATAGCAATCCATAGGTTTTAAGATACTTACTACTCAGGTACATTCTTAGGCGTTTAATATGGGGTGTTGAGTCCATTTCGTTGAGCAAGGAGTAGCTCTTGTCTATTCCATATTTGGCTTAAGGAACTTTATCTGTGCTCATTTCAATCTCTGGTTTTATGCAGCACCCCAACTCACCTTTCCCCTTAAGCAAGCATAAGTTGGTTTTCTAAATTTGAGACCCTGTTCTGTTTTGTAATCCAGTTCATGTGTAGCCAAGTTTACATTCCGCGTATTAGTGATATCTTATGATGTTTCTTTTTCTTTGTGACTTATTTCAGTTAGAATCATCATACCTGAATCCACTCATTATGCTGCTACGGGCCTGATGACATAGATGTCATTGCCGAGTGATATTGCATTGTACGTAAGTACCACAACTTCTTTATCCATTTTGCGCTTTCTGCGATATTGAACTTTTACCATAAACGAGCCGTCCCAAACTTTGTGGTGGCTGTGTCTTTTTGATTTTAATTTCCCTAAGCTATAGGACCATAAGTGGAAGTGCCCTAGGCTCTGTTGCTTTGTTTTTTAGATGTTTCAGGCAACACCATACACTTCTCCGGAGTGGCTGTTGGCAATTTACATCCCGCCCATCAGCATAACAAGGCTCCCAGTTCTCGATGGCCTGGCCTGCCTTTCTGGATTTTACACTTTTTTCAGATGGCCCTTTTGACTGGGGGGAAGTGAGATTTCATTGTAGTGCAGATTTCCTTTGCAAGCTTGCTTGGTTGGCCAAAAAGGGCGTATGCGTTTTTTCCTGAATATATTCAGGAAAAAACGCATACGCCCTTTTTGGCCAAGTGCATCATAGTCGACGTTCTGCCTCTTTTCCTATGCTTTAAATGCAATTCCCGCCTACCTCCTGAAATCGGTTTCCTGCAATTCTGCCCCGCTTTCAAGTCCTCTTGGCAGCCTTACTTCAGTATATTTTTGGACGATAGCTGTCATTTATAACTCTGCAGGTTTGTGAATTACAGTGTCCCTGAGCTCCTTTCTTCAAGTCGCTTTCTTGTGAGCTGGCCGCAACACCACAGATTGCTTCAGGCCCTAATCTGGTTCCGGCATGGCACGCTGACCCTTAGGTTAATTCCTCTTCCTGGTGGGAAATGAGAGTTAAATTTGCCAGTCCAGACACATCCAGCTAGTCTCTCATTGGTTCTCCCTATTCCTGTTCATTTTCCGCAGAAATTGCAAACTGGGCCAAACAGGAGGTTAAAGGCACTAACTCTCCAAGTCGGGAGAGATTTACTAAAGCGTCTGGAATGTTGCACCCGAGTACCAGGGAACGAGAACTGAGACATATTGGAACACGTCTCCCGATCACACGGTTGATCACACACTGGGTTCCACATGCATGGTTTAGCTGAAGGAAGAATCCCTTAAAGCTGGAGCGTGGAGACCCGTGGAATGGGTACCATGCAATATGACTTCAAAGGGTCTTCATTTGCTCACCGAACCTCTCCAATCCTATCACTGCTGCGTTTATGCCAGTGTACACACGCTTGATTCTCTTTCGGAGACATAGCAATCCATAGGTTTTAAGATACTTACTACTCAGGTACAGTCTTAGGCGTTTAATATGGGGTGTTGAGTCCATTTTGTTGAGCAAGGAGTAGCTCTTGTCTATTCCATATTTGGCTTAAGGAACTTTATCTGTGCTCATTTCAATCTCTGGTTTTATGCAGCACCCCAACTCACCTTTCCCCTTAAGCAAGCATAAGTTGGTTTTCTAAATTTGAGACCCTGTTCTGTTTTGTAATTCAGTTCCTGTGTAGCCAAGTTTACATTCCGCATATTAGTGGTATCTTATGATGTTTCTTTTTCTTTGTGACTTATTTCAGTTAGAATCATCATAACTGAATCCACTCATTATGCTGCTACGGGCCTGATGACATAGATGTCATTGCCGAGTGATATTGCATTGTACGTAAGTACCACAACTTCTTTATCCATTTTGCGCTTTCTGCGATATTGAACTTGTACCGTAAACGAGCCGTCCCAAACTTTGGGGTGGCTGTGTCTTTTTGATTTTAATTTCCCTAAGCTATAGGACCATAAGTGGAAGTGCCCCAGGCTCTGTTGCTTTGTTTTTTAGATGTTTCAGGAAACACCATACACTTCTCCAGAGTGGCTGTTGGCAATTTACATCCCGCCCATCAGTATAACAAGGATCCCAGTTCTCCATGGCCTGTCCTGCCTTTCTGGATTTTACACTTTTTTCAGATGGCCCTTTTGACCAGGGGGAAGTGAGACTTCATTGTAGTGCAGATTTCCTTTGCAAGCTTGCTTGGTTGGCCAAAAAGGGCGTATGCGTTTTTTCCTGAATATATTCAGGAAAAAACGCATACGCCCTTTTCGGCCAAGTGCATCATTGTGGACGTTCTGCCACTTTTCCTATGCTTTAAATGCAATTCCAGCCTACCTCCTGAAATCGGTTTCCTGCAATTCTGCCCCACTTTCAAGTCCTCTTGGCAGCCTTACTACAGTATATTTTTGGACGATAGCTGTCATTTATAACTCTGCAGGTTTGTGAATTACAGTGCCCCTGAGCTCCTTTCTTCAAGTCGCTTTCTTGTGAGCTGGCCGCAACACCACAGATTGCTTCAGGCCCTAATCTGATTCCGGCACGGCACGCTGACCCTTAGGTTAATTCCTCTTCCTGGTGGGAAATGAGAGTTAAATTTGCCCGTCCAGACACCTCCAGCTAGTCTCTCATTGGTTCTCCCTATTCCTGTTCATCTTCCGCAGTAATTGCAAACTGGGCCAAACAGGAGGTGAAAGGCACTGACTCTCCAAGTCGGGAGAGTGTTAGTAAAGCGTCTGGAATGTTGCACCCGAGTACCAGGGGACGAGAATGGAGACATATTTGAACACGTCTCCCGATCACACGTTTGATCATACTCTGGGTTCCACATGCATTGTTTAGCTGAAGGAAGAATCCCTTAAAGCTGGAGAGTTGAGACCCGTGGAATGGGTACCATGCAATATGACTTCAAAGGGTCTTCATTTGCTCACCGAACCTCTCCAATCCTATCACTGCTGCATTTATGCCAGTGTACACACGCTTGATTCTCTTTCGGAGACATAGCAATCCATAGGTTTTAAGATATTACTAGTCAGGTACATTCTTAGGCGTTTAATATGGGGTGTTGAGTCCATTTCGTTGAGCAAGGAGTAGCTCTTGTCTATTCCATATTTGGCTTAAGGAACTTTATCTGTGCTCATTTCAATCTCTGGTTTTATGCAGCACCCCAACTCACCTTTCCCCTTAAGCAAGCATAAGTTGGTTTTCTAAATTTGAGACCCTGTTCTGTTTTGTAATTCAGTTCCTGTGTAGCCAAGTTTATATTCCGCGTATTAGTGATATCTTATGATGTTTCTTTTTCTGTGTGACGTATTTCAGTTAGAATCATCATACCTGAATCCACTCATTATGCTGCTACGGGCCTGATGACACAGATGTCATTGCTGAGTGATATTGCATTGTACGTAAGTACCACAACTTCTTTATCCATTTTGCGCTTTCTGCGATATTGAACTT
This sequence comes from Lagenorhynchus albirostris, assembly GCF_949774975.1. NCBI lineage: Eukaryota > Metazoa > Chordata > Mammalia > Artiodactyla > Delphinidae > Lagenorhynchus > Lagenorhynchus albirostris. The sequence continues at coordinate 128,441 of NW_026783317.1, read as the reverse complement.
GTATCGTAAACGAGCCGTCCCAAACTTTGGGGTGGCTGTGTCTTTTTGAATTTAATTTCCCTAAGCTATAGGACCATAAGTGGAAGTGCCCTAGGCTCTGTTGCTTTGTTTTTTAGATGTTTCAGGAAACACCATACACTTTTCCCCAGTGGCTGTTGGCAATTTACATCCCGCCCATCAGCATAACAAGGCTCCCAGTTCTCCATGGCCTGTCCTGCCTTTCTGGATTCTACACTTTTTTCAGATGGCCCTTTTGACAGGGGGGAAGTGAGACTTCATTGTAGTTCAGATTTCCTTTGCAAGCTTGCTTGGTTGGCCAAAAAGGGCGTATGCGTTTTTTCCTGAATATATTCAGGAAAAACGCATACGCACTTTTTGGCCAAGTCCATCATTGTGGACGTCCTGCCTCTTTTCCTATGCTTTAAATGCAATTCCAGTCTACCTCCTGAAATCGGTTTCCTGCAATTCTGCCCCACTTTCAAGTCCTCTTGGCAGCCTTACTTCAGTATATTTTTGGACGATAGCTGTCATTTATAACTCTGCAGGTTTGTGAATTACAGTGCCCCTAAGCTCCTTTCTTCAACTCGATTTCTTGTGAGCTGGCCGCAACACCGCAGGATTGCTTCAGGCCCTAATCTGGTTCCGGAACGGCATGCTGAGCCTTTGGTTAATTCCTCTTCCTGGTGGGAAATGAGAGTTAAATTTGTCCGTCCAGACACCTCCAGCTAGTCTCTCATTGGTTCTCCCTATTCCTGTTCATCTTCTGCAGAAATTGCAAACTGGGCCAAACAGGAGGTTAAAGGCACTGACTCTCCAAGTCGGGAGAGAGTTAGTAAAGCGTCTGGAATGTTGCACCCGAGTACCAGGGGACGAGAACTGAGACATAATGGAACACGTCTCCCGATCACACGGTTGATCATAATCTCGGTTCCACATGCATGTTTTAGCTGAAGGAAGAATCCCTTAAACCTGGAGAGTGGAGACCCGTGGAATGGGTACGATGCAATATGACTTCAAAGGGTCTTCATTTGCTCACCGAACCTCTCCAATCCTATCACTGCTGCGTTTATGCCCCTGTACACACGCTTGATTCTCTTTCGGAGACATAGCAATCCATAGGTTTTAAATTACTTACTAGTCAGGTACATTCTTAGGCGTTTAATATGGGGTGTTGAGTCCATTTCGTTGAGCAAGGAGTAGCTCTTGTCTATTCCATATTTGGCTTAAGGAACTTTATCTGTCCTCATTTCAATCTCTGGTTATATGCAGCACCCCAACTCACCTTTCCCCTTAAGCAAGCATAAGTTGGTTTTCTAAATTTGAGAACCTGTTCTGTTTTGTAATCCAGTTCTTGTGTAGCCAAGTTTACATTCCACGTATTAGTGATATCTTATGATGTTTCTTTTTCTGTGTGACTTATTTCAGTTAGAAGCATCATACCTGAATCCACTCATTATGCTGCTACGGGCCTGATGACATAGATTTCATTGCTGAGTGACATTGCATTGTACGTAAGTACCACAACTTCTTTATCCATTTTGCGCTTTCTGCGATATTGAACTTGTACCATAAACGAGCCGTCCCAAACTTTGGGGTGGCTGTGTCTTTTTGATTTTAATTTCCCTAAGCTATAGGACCATAAGTGGAAGTGCCCTAGGCTCTGTTGTTTTGTTTTTTAGATGTTTCAGGAAACACCATACACTTCTCCAGAGTGGCTGTTGGCAATTTATATACCGCCCATCAGCATAACAAGGCTCCCAGTTCTCCATGGCCTGTCCTGCCTTTCTGGATTTTACACTTTTTTCAGATGGCCCTTTTGACCGGGGGGAAGTGAGACTTCATTGTACTGCAGATTTCCTTTGCAAGCTTGCTTGGTTGGCCAAAAAGACCGTATGCGTTTTTTCCTGAATATATTCAGGAAAAAACGCATACGCCCTTTTTGGCCAAGTGCATCATTGTCGACGTTCTCCCTGTTTTCCTATGTTTTAAATGCAATTCCAGCCTACCTCCTGAAATCGGTTTCCTGCAATTCTGCCCCGCTTTCAAGTCCTCTTGGCAGCCTGACTTCAGTATATTTTTGGACGATAGCTGTCATTTATAACTCTGCAGGTTTGTGAATTACAGTGCCCCTAATCTCCTTTCTTCAACTCGCTTTCTTGTGAGCTGGCCGCAACACCGCAGGATTGCTTCAGGCCCTAATCTGGTTCCGGCACGGCACGCTGAGCCTTTGGTTAATTCCCTTCCTGGCGGGAAATGAGAGTTAAATTTGCCCGTCCAGACACCTCCAGCTAGTCTCTCATTGGTTCTCCCTAGTCCTGTTCATCTTCCGCAGAAATTGCAAACTGGGCCAAACAGGAGGTTAAAGGCACTGACTCTCCAAGTCGGGAGAGTGTTAGTAAAGCGTCTGGAATGTTGCACCCGAGTACCAGGGGACGAGAACTGAGACATATTGGAACACGTCTCCCGATCACACGTTTGATCATACTCTGGGTTCCACATGCATGTTTTAGCTGAAGGAAGAATCCCTTAAACCTGGAGAGTTGAGACCCTTGGAATGGGTACCATGCAATATGACTTCAAAGGGTCTTCATTTGCTCACCGAACCTCTCCAATCCTATCACTGCTGCGTTTATGCCCCTGTACACACGCTTGATTCTCTTTCGGAGACATAGCAATCCATAGGTTTTAAATTACTTACTAGTCAGGTACATTCTTAGGCATTTAATATGGGGTGTTGAGTCCATTTCGTTGAGCAAGGAGTATCTCTTTCTATTCCATATTTGGCTTACGGAACTTTATCTGTGCTCATTTCAATCTCTGGTTTTATGCAGCACCCCAACTCACCTTTCCCCTTAAGCAAGCATAAGTTGGTTTTCTAAATTTGAGACGCTGTTCTGTTTTGTAATCCAGTTCTTCTGTAGCCAAGTTTACATTCCGTGTATTAGTGATATCTTATGATGTTTCTTTTTCTGTGTGACTTATTTCAGTTAGAAGCATCATACCTGAATCCACTCATTATGCTGCTACGGGCCTGATGTCATAGATGTCATTGCTGAGTGATATTGCATTGTACGTAAGTACCACAACTTCTTTATCCATTTTGCGCTTTCTGCGATATTGAACTTGTACCGTAAACGAGCCGTCCCAAACATTGGGGTGGCTGTGTCTTTTTGATTTTAATTTCCCTAAGCTATAGGACCATAAGTGGAAGTGCCCTAGGCTCTGTTGCTTTGTTTTTTAGATGTTTCAGGAAACACCATACACTTTTCCCGAGTGGCTGTTGGCAATTTACATCCCGCCCATCAGCATAACAAGGCTCCCAGTTCTCCATGGCCTGTCCTGCCTTTCTGGATTTTACACTTTTTTCAGATGGCCCTTTTGACAGGGGGGAAGTGAGACTTCATTGTAGTTCAGATTTCCTTTGCAAGCTTGCTTGGTTGGCCAAAAAGGGCCTATGCGTTTTTTCCTGAATATATTCAGGAAAAACGCATACGCCCTTTTTGGCCAAGTGCATCATTGTGGACGTCCTGCCTCTTTTCCTATGCTTTAAATGCAATTCCAGTCTACCTCCTGAAATCGGTTTCCTGCAATTCTGCCCCACTTTCAAGTCCTCTTTGCAGCCTTACTTCAGTATATTTTTGGACGATAGCTGTCATTTATAACTCTGCAGGTTTGTGAATTACAGTGCCCCTGAGCTCCTTTCTTCAACTCGCTTTCTTGTGAGCTGGCCGCAACACCGCAGGATTGCTTCAGGCCCTAATCTGGTTCCGGCACGGCACGCTGAGCCTTTGGTTAATTCCTCTTCCTGGTGGGAAATGAGAGTTAAATTTGCCCGTCCAGACACCTCCAGCTAGTCTCTCATTGGTTCTCCCTATTCTTGTTCATGTTCCGCAGAAATTGCAAACTGGGCCAAACAGGAAGTTAAAGGCACTGACTCTCCAAGTCGGGAGACTGTTAGTAAACCGTCTGGAATGTTGCACCTGAGTACCAGGGGACGAGAACTGAGACATATTGGAATACGTCTCCCGATCACACGGTTGATCATACTCTGGGTTCCACATGCATGTTTTAGCTGAAGGAAGAATCCCTTAAACCTGGAGAGTTGAGACCCGTGGAACGGGTACCATGCAATATGACTTCAAAGGGTCTTCATTTGCTCACCGAACCTCTCCAATCCTATCACTGCTGCGTTTATGTCAGTGTACACACGCTTGATTCTCTTTCGGAGACATAGCAATCCATAGGTTTTAAATTACTTACTAGTCAGGTACATTCTTAGGCATTTAATATGGGGTGTTGAGTCCATTTCGTTGAGCAAGGAGTATCTCTTTCTATTCCATATTTGGCTTAAGGAACTTTATCTGTGCTCATTTCAATCTCTGGTTTTATGCAGCACCCCAACTCACCTTTCCCCTTAAGCAAGCATAAGTTGGTTTTCTAAATTTGAGACCCTGTTTTGTTTTGTAATCCAGTTCCTGTGTAGCCAAGATTACATTCTGTGTATTAGTGATATCTTATGATGTTTCTTTTTCTTTGTGACTTATTTCAGTTAGAATCATCATACCTGAATCCACTCATTATGCTGCTACGGGCCTGATGACATAGATTTCATTGCTGAGTGATATTGCATTGTACGTAAGTACCACAACTTCTTTATCCATTTTGCGCTTTCTGCGATATTGAACTTGTACCGTAAACGAGGTTCTTGTAAACAGAGCCGTTCCAAACTTTGGGGTGGCTGTGTCTTTTTGATTTTAATTTCCCTAAGCTATAGGACCATAAGTGGAAGTGCCCTAGGCTCTGTTGCTTTGTTTTTTATATGTTTCAGGAAACACCATACACTTCTCCCGAGTGGCTGTTGGCAATTTACATCCCGCCCATCAGCATAACAAGGCTCCCAGTTCTCCATGGCCTGTCCTGCCTTTCTGGATTATACACTTATTTCAGATGGCCCTTTTGACTGGGGCGAAGTGAGACTTCATTGTAGTGCAGATTTCCTTTGCAAGCTTGCTTGGTTGGCCAAAAAGGGCGTATGCTTTTTTTCCTGAATATATTCAGGAAAAAACGCATACGCCCTTTTTGGCCAAGTGCATCATTGTGGACGTTCTGCCTCTTTTCCTATGCTTTAAATGCAATTCCAGCCTACCTCCTGAAATCGGTTTCCTGTAATTCTGCCCCGCTTTCAAATCCTCTTGGCAGCCTGACTTCAGTATATTTTTGGACGATAGCTGTCATTTATAACACTGCAGGTTTGTGAATTACAGTGTCCCTGAGCTCCTTTCTTCAAGTCGCTTTCTTGTGAGCTGGCCCCAACACCGCAGGATTGCTTCAGGCCCTAATCTGGTTCCGGCACGGCACGCTGAGCCTTTGGTTAATTCCCTTCCTGGTGAGAAATGAGAGTTAAATTTGTCCGTCCAGACACCTCCAGCTAGTCTCTCATTGGTTCTCCCTATTCCTGTTCATCTTCCGCAGTAATTGCAACCTGGGCCAAACAGGAGGTTAAAGGCACTGACTCTCCAAGTCGGGAGAGTGTTAGTAAAGCGTCTGGAATGTTGCACCCAAGTACCAGGGGACGAGAACGGAGACATATTGGAACACGTCTCCCGATCACACGGTTGATCATACTCTGGGTTCCACATGCATGGTTTAGCTGAAGGAAGAATCCCTTAAACCTGGAGAGTTGAGACCGTGGAAAGGGTACCATGCAATATGATTTCAAAGTGTCTTCATTTGCTCACCGAACCTCTCCAATATTATCACTGCTGCGTTCATGCCAGTGTACACACGCTTGATTCTCTTTCGGAGACATAGCAATCTAGAGGTTTTAAGATACTTACTAGTCAGGTACATTCTTAGGCGTTTAATATGGGGTGTTGAGTCCATTTCGTTGAGCAAGGAGTAGCTCTTGTCTATTCCATATTTGGCTTAAGGAACTTTATCTGTGCTCATTTCAATCTCTGGTTTTATGCAGCACCCCAACTCACCTTTCCCCTTAAGCAAGCATAAGTTGGTTTTCTAAATTTGAGACCCTGTTCTGTTTTGTAATCCAGTTCTTGTGTAGCCAAGTTTACATTCCGTGTATTAGTGATATCTTATGATGTTTCTTTTTCTTTGTGACTTATTTCAGTTAGAAGCATCATACCTGAATCCACTCATTATGCTGCTACGGGCCTGATGACATAGATGTCATTGCTGAGTGATATTGCATTGTACGTAAGTACCACAACTTCTTTATCCATTTTGCGCTTTCTGCGATATTGAACTTGTACAGTAAACGAGCCGTCCCAAACATTGGGGTGGCTGTGTCTTTTTGATTTTAATTTCCCTAAGCTATAGGACCATAAGTGGAAGTGCCCCAGGCTCTGTTGCTTTGTTTTTTATATGTTTCAGGAAACACCATACACTTCTCCCGAGTGGCTGTTGGCAATTTACATCCCGCCCATCAGCATAACAAGGCTCCCAGTTCTCCATGGCCTGTCCTGCCTTTCTGGATTATACACTTATTTCAGATGGCCCTTTTGACTGGGGCGAAGTGAGACTTCATTGTAGTGCAGATTTCCTTTGCAAGCTTGCTTGGTTGGCCAAAAAGGGCGTATGCTTTTTTTCCTGAATATATTCAGGAAAAAACGCATACGCCCTTTTTGGCCAAGTGCATCATTGTGGACGTTCTGCCTCTTTTCCTATGCTTTAAATGCAATTCCAGCCTACCTCCTGAAATCGGTTTCCTGCAATTCTGCCCCGCTTTCAAGTCATCTTGGCAGCCTTACTTCAGTATATTTTTGGACGATAGCTGTCATTTATAACACTGCAGGTTTGTGAATTACAGTGTCCCTGAGCTCCTTTCTTCAAGTCGCTTTCTTGTGAGCTGGCCCCAACACCGCAGGATTGCTTCAGGCCCTAATCTGGTTCCGGCACGGCACGCTGAGCCTTTGGTTAATTCCCTTCCTGGTGAGAAATGAGAGTTAAATTTGTCCGTCCAGACACCTCCAGCTAGTCTCTCATTGGTTCTCCCTATTCCTGTTCATCTTCCGCAGTAATTGCAACCTGGGCCAAACAGGAGGTTAAAGGCACTGACTCTCCAAGTCGGGAGAGTGTTAGTAAAGCGTCTGGAATGTTGCACCCAAGTACCAGGGGACGAGAACGGAGACATATTGGAACACGTCTCCCGATCACACGGTTGATCATACTCTGGGTTCCACATGCATGGTTTAGCTGAAGGAAGAATCCCTTAAACCTGGAGAGTTGAGACCGTGGAAAGGGTACCATGCAATATGATTTCAAAGTGTCTTCATTTGCTCACCGAACCTCTCCAATATTATCACTGCTGCGTTCATGCCAGTGTACACACGCTTGATTCTCTTTCGGAGACATAGCAATCTAGAGGTTTTAAGATACTTACTAGTCAGGTACATTCTTAGGCGTTTAATATGGGGTGTTGAGTCCATTTCGTTGAGCAAGGAGTAGCTCTTGTCTATTCCATATTTGGCTTAAGGAACTTTATCTGTGCTCATTTCAATCTCTGGTTTTATGCAGCACCCCAACTCACCTTTCCCCTTAAGCAAGCATAAGTTGGTTTTCTAAATTTGAGACCCTGTTCTGTTTTGTAATCCAGTTCTTGTGTAGCCAAGTTTACATTCCGTGTATTAGTGATATCTTATGATGTTTCTTTTTCTTTGTGACTTATTTCAGTTAGAAGCATCATACCTGAATCCACTCATTATGCTGCTACGGGCCTGATGACATAGATGTCATTGCTGAGTGATATTGCATTGTACGTAAGTACCACAACTTCTTTATCCATTTTGCGCTTTCTGCGATATTGAACTTGTACAGTAAACGAGCCGTCCCAAACATTGGGGTGGCTGTGTCTTTTTGATTTTAATTTCCCTAAGCTATAGGACCATAAGTGGAAGTGCCCCAGGCTCTGTTGCTTTGTTTTTTATATGTTTCAGGAAACACCATACACTTCTCCCGAGTGGCTGTTGGCAATTTACATCCCCCCATCAGCATAACAAGGCTCCCAGTTCTCCATGGCCTGTCCTGCCTTTCTGGATTTTACACTTTATTCCGATGGCCCTTTTGACCAGGGGGAAGTGAGACTTCATTGTAGTGCAGATTTCCTTTGCAAGCTTGCTTGGTTGGCCAAAAAGGGCGTATGCGTTTTTTCCTGAATATATTCAGGAAAAAACGCATACGCCCTTTTTGGACAAGTGCATCATTGTCGACGTTCTGCCTCTTTTCCTATGCTTTAAATGCAATTCCAGTCTACCTCCTGAAATCGGTTTCCTGCAATTCTGCCCCGCTTTCAAGTCCTCTTGGCAGCCTTACTTCAGTATATTTTTGGACGATAGCTGTCATTTATAACTCTGCAGGTTTGTGAATTACAGTGCCCCTGAGCTCCTTTCTTCAACTCGCTTTCTTGTGAGCTGGCCGCAACACAACAGGATTGCTTCAGGCCCTAATCTAGTTCCGGCACGGCATGCTGAGCCTTCTGTTAATTCCTCTTCCTGGTGGGAAATGAGAGTTAAATTTGCCCGTCTAGACACCTCCAGCTAGTCTCTCATTGCTTCTCCCTATTCCTGTTCATCTTCCGCAGAAATTGCAAACTGGGCCAAACAGGAGGTTAAAGGCACTGACTCTCCAAGTCGGGAGAGTGTTAGTAAAGCGTCTGGAATGTTGCACCCGAGTACCAGGGGACGAGAACGGAGACATATTTGAACACGTCTCCCGAGCACACGTTTGGTCATACTCTGAGTTCCACATGAATGGTTTAGCTGAAGGAAGATCCCTTAAAGCTGGAGAGTGGAGACCCGTGGAATGGGTACAATGCAATATGACTTCAAAGGGTCTTCATTTGCTCACCAAAGCTCTCCAATCCTATCACTGCTGCATTTATGCCAGTGTACACACGCTTGATTCTCTTTCGGAGACATAGCAATCCATAGGTTTTAAGATACTTACTAGTCAGGTACATTCTTAGGCGTTTAATATGGGGTGTTGAGTCCATTTCGTTGAGCAAGGAGTAGCTCTTGTCTATTCCATATTTGGCTTAAGGAAATTTATCTGTGCTCATTTCAATCTCTGGTTTTATGCAGCACCCCAACTCACCTTTCCCCTTAAGCAAGCATAAGTTGGTTTTCTAAATTTGAGACCCTGTTCTGTTTTGTAATCCAGTTCTTGTGTAGCCAAGTTTACATTCCGTGTATTAGTGATATCTTATGATGTTTCTTTTTCTGTGTGACTTATTTCAGTTAGAAGCATCATACCTGAATCCACTCATTATGCCTCTACGGGCCTGATGACATAGATGTCATTGCTGAGTGATATTGCATTGTACGTAAGTACCACAACTTCTTTATCCATTTTGCGCTTTCTGCGATATTGAACTTGTATAGTAAACGAGGTGTCCCAAACTTTGGGATGGCTGTGTCTTTTTTGTTTTAATTTCCCTAACCTATAGGACCATAAGTGGAAGTGCCCCAGGCTCTGTTGCTTTGTTTTTTAGATGTTTCAGGAAACACCGTACACTTCTACCGAGTGGCTGTTGGCAATTTACATCCCGCCCATCAGCATAACAAGGCTCCCAGTTCTCCATGGCCTGTCCTGCCTTTCTGGATTTTACACTTTTTTCCGATGGCCCTTTTGACCAGGGGGAAGTGAGACTTCATTGTAGTGCAGATTTCCTTTGCAAGCTTGCTTGGTTGGCCAAAAAGGGCGTATGCGTTTTTTCCTGAATATATTCAGGAAAAAACGCATACGCACTTTTTGGCCAACTGCATCATTGTCGACGTTCTGCCTCTTTTCCTATGCTTTAAATGCAATTCCAGTCTACCTCCTGAAATCGGTTTCCTGCAATTCTGCCCCGCTCTCAAGTCCTCTTGGCAGCCTTACTTCAGTATATTTTTGGACGATAGCTGTCATTTATAACACTGTAGGTTTGTGAATTACAGTGCCCCTGAGCTCCTTTCTTCAACTCGCTTTCTTGTGAGCTGGCCGCAACATCACAGATTGCTTCAGGCACTAATCTGGTTCCGACACGGCATGCTGAGCCTTTGGTTAATTCCTCTTCCTGGTGGGAAATGAGAGTTAAATTTGCCCGTTCAGACATCTCCAGCTAGTCTCTCATTGGTTCTCCCTATTCCTGTTCATCTTCCGCAGAAATTGCAAACTGGGCCAAACAGGAGGTTAAAGGCACTAACTCTCCAAGTCGGGAGAGATTTACTAAAGCGTCTGGAATGTTGCACCCGAGTACCAGGGAACGAGAACTGAGACATATTGGAACACGTCTCCCGATCACACGGTTGATCACACACTGGGTTCCACATGCATGGTTTAGATGAAGGAAGAATCCCTTAAAGCTGGAGCGTGGAGACCCGTGGAATGGGTACCATGCAATATGACTTCAAAGGGTCTTCATTTGCTCACCGAACCTCTCCAATCCTATCACTGCTGCGTTTATGCCCCTGTAAACACGCTTGATTTTCTTTCGGAGACATAGCAATCCATAGGTTTTAAATTACTTACTAGTCAGGTACATTCTTAGGCGTTTAATATGGGGTGTTGACTCCATTTCGTTGAGCAAGGAGTAGCTCTTTCTATTCCATATTTGGCTTAAGGAACTTTATCTGTGCTCATTTCAATCTCTGGTTTTATGCAGCACCCCAACTCACCTTTCCCCTTAAGCAAGCATAAGTTGGTTTTCTAAATTTGAGACCCTGTTTTGTTTTGTAATCCAGTTCTTGTGTAGCCAAGTTTAGATTCCTTGTATTAGTGATATCTTATGATGTTTCTTTTTCTGTGTAACTTATTTCAGTTGGAAGCATCGTACCTGAATCCACTCATTATGCTACTACGGGCCTGATGACATAGATGTCATTGCTGAGTGATATTGCATTGTACGTAAGTACCACAACTTCTTTATCCATTTTGCGCTTTCTGCGATATTGAACTTGTACCGTAAACGAGCCGTCCCAAACTTTGGGGTGGCTGTGTCTTTTTGATTTTAATTTCCCTAAGCTATAGGACCATAAGTGGAAGTGCCCCAGGCTCTGTTGCTTTGTTTTTTAGATGTTTCAGGAAACACCATACACTTCTCCCGAGTGGCTGTTGGCAATTTACATCCCGCCCATCAGCATAACAAGGCTCCCAGTTCTCCATGGCCTGTCCTGCCTTTCTGGATTTTACACTTTTTTCAGATGGCCCTTTTGACCGGGGGGAAGTGAGACTTCATTGTAGTGCAGATTTCCTTTGCAAGCTTGCTTGGTTGGCCAAAAAGGGCGTATGCGTTTTTTCCTGAATATATTCAGGAAAAAACGCATACGCCCTTTTTGGCCAAGTACATCATTGTCGACGTTCTGCCTCTTTTCCTATGCTTTAAATGCAATTCCAGCCTACCTCCTGAAATCGGTTTCCTGCAATTCTGCCCCGCTTTCAAGTCCTCTTGGCAGCCTGACTTCAGTATATTTTTGGATGATAGCTGTCATTTATAACTCTGCAGGTTCGTGAATTACAGTGCCCCTGAGCTTTCTTCAAGTCGCTTTCTTGTGAGCTGGCCGCAACACCGCAGGATTGCTTCAGGCCCTAATCTGGTTCCGGCACGGCACACTGAGCCTTTGGTTAATTCCTCTTCCTGGTGGGAAATGAGAGTTAAATTTGCCCGTCCAGACACCTCCAGCTAGTCTCTCATTGGTTCTCCCTATTCCTGTTCATCTTCCGCAGAAATTGCAAACTGGGCCAAACAGGAGGTTAAAGGCACTGACTCTCCAAGTCGGGAGAGTGTTAGTAAAGCGTCTGGAATGTTGCACCCGAGTACCAGGGGATGAGAACGGAGACATATTTGAACACGTCTCCCGATCACACGTTTGGTCATACTCTGGGTTCCACATGCATGGTTTAGCTGAAGGAAGAATCCCTTAAAGCTGGAGAGTTGAGACCCGTGGAATGGGTACCATGCAATATGACTTCAAAGGGTCTTCATTTGCTCACCGAACCTCTCCAATCCTATCACTGCTGCGTTTATGCCCCTGTACACACGCTTGATTCTCTTTCGGAGACATAGCAATCTATAGGTTTTAAGATACTTACTAGTCAGGTACATTCTTAGGCGTTTAATATGGGGTGTTGAGTCCATTTCATTGAGCAAGGAGTAGCTCTTGTCTATTCCATATTTGGCTTAAGGAACTTTATCTGTGCTCATTTCAATCTCTGGTTTTATGCAGCACCCCAACTCACCTTTCCCCTTAAGCAAGCATAAGTTGGTTTTCTACATTTGAGACCCTGTTCTGTTTTGTAATCCAGTTCCTGTGTAGCCAAGTTTACATTCCGTGTATTAGTGATATCTTATGATGTTTCTTTTTCTGTGTGACTTATTTCAGTTAGAATCATCATACCTGAATCCACTCATTATGCTGCTACGGGCCTGATGACATAGATTTCATTGCTGAGTGATATTGCATTGTACGTAAGTACCACAACTTCTTTATCCATTTTTCACTTTCTGCGATATTGAACTTGAACCGTAAACGAGGTTCTTGTAAACAGAGCCGTCCCAAACTTTGGGGTGGCTGTGTCTTTTTGATTTTAATTTCCCTAAGCTATAGGACCATAAGTGGAAGTGCCCCAGGCTCTGTTGCTTTGTTTTTTAGATGTTTCAGGAAACACCATACGCTTCGCCGGAGTGGCTGTTGGCAATTTACATCCCGCCCATCAGCATAACAAGGCTCCCAGTTCTCCATGGCCTGTCCTGCCTTTCTGGATGTTACACTTTTTTCAGATGGCCCTTTTGACCAGGGGGAAGTGAGACTTCATTGTAGTGCAGATTTCCTTTGCAAGCTTACTTGGTTGGCCAAAAAGGGCGTATGCGTTTTTTCCTGAATATATTCAGGAAAATACGCATACGTCCTTTTTGGCCAAGTGCATCATTGTCGACGTTCTGCCTCTTTTCCTATGCTTTAAATGCAATTCCAGTCTACCTCCTGAAATCGGTTTCCTGCAATTCTGCCCCGCTTTCAAGTCCTCTTGGCAGCCTGACTTCAGTATATTTTTGAATGATAGCTGTCATTTATAACTCTGCAGGTTTGTGAATTACAGTGCCCCTGAGCTCCTTTCTTCAACTCGCTTTCTTGTGAGCTGGCCGCAACACCGCCGGATTGCTTCAGGCCCTAATCTGGTTCCGGCACGGCACGCTGAGCCTTTGGTTAATTCCTCTTCCTGGTGGGAAATGAGAGTTAAATTTGCCCGTCCAGACACCTCCATCTAGTCTCTCATTGGTTCTCCCTATTCATGTTCATCTTCCGCAGTAATTGCAAACTGGGCCAAACAGGAGGTTAAAGGCACTGACTCTCCAAGTGGGGAGAGTGTTAGTAAAGCGTCTGGAGTGTTGCACCCGAGTAGAAAGGGACGAAAACTGAGACTCATGTGAACAAGTTCCCGATCACATGGTGGATCATACTCTGGGTTCCACATGCATGTTTTAGCTGGAGGAAAAATCCCTTAAAGCTGGAGAGTTGAGACCCGTGGAATGGGTACCATGCAATATGACTTAAAAGGGTCTTCATTTGCTCACCGAACCTCTCCAATCCTATCACTGCTGCGTTTATGCCAGTGTACACACGCTTGATTCTCTTTCAGAGACATAGCAATCCATAGGTTTTAAGATACTTACGAGTCAGGTACATTCTTAGGCGTTTAATATGGGGTGTTGAGTCCATTTCGTTGAGCAAGGAGTAGCTCTTGTCTATTCCATATATGGCTTAAGGAACTTTATCTGTGCTCATTTCAATCTCTGGTTTTATGCAGCACCCCAACTCACCTTTCCCCTTAAGCAAGCATAAGTTGCTTTTCTAAATTTGAGACCCTGTTCTGTTTTGTAATCCAGTTCCTGTGTAGCCAAGTTTACATTCCGTGTATTAGTGATATCTTATGATGTTTCTTTTTCTGTGTGACTTATTTCAGTTAGAATCATCATACCTGAATCCACCTATTATGCTGCTACGGGCCTGATGACATTGATGTCATTGCTGAGTGATATTGCATTGTACGTAAGTACAACAACTTCTTTATTCATTTTGCGCTTTCTGTGATATTGAACTTGTACTGTAAACGAGCCGTCCCAAAATTTGGGGTGGCTGTGTCTTTTTGATTTTAATTTCCCTAAGCTATAGGACCATAAGTGGAAGTGCCCCAGGCTCTGTTGCTTTGTTTTTTAGATGTTTCGGGAAACACCATACACTTCTCCCGAGTGGCTGTTGGCAATTTACATCCCGCCCATCAGCATAACAAGGCTCCCAGTTCTCCATGGCCTGTCCTGCCTTTCTGGATTTTACACTTTTTTCAGATGGCCCTTTTGACCAGGGGGAAGTGAGACTTCATTGTAGTGCAGATTTCCTTTGCAAGCTTGCTTGGTTGGCCAAAAAGGGCGTATGCGTTTTTTCCTGAATATATTCAGGAAAAAACGCATACGCCCGTTTTGGCCAAGTGCATCATTGTCGACGTTCTGCCTCTTTTCCTATGCTTTAAATGCAATTCCAGCCTACCTCCTGAAATCGGTTTCTTGCAATTCTGCCCCACTTTCATGTCCTCTTGGCAGCCTGACTTCAGTATATTTTTGGACGATAGCTGTCATTTATAACTCTGCAGGTTTGTGAATTACAGTGCCCCTGAGCTCCTTTCTTCAACTCGCTTTCTTGTGAGCTGGCCGCAACACCGCAGGATTGCTTCAGGCCCTAATCTGGTTCCGGCACGGCACGCTGAGCCTTAGGTTAATTCCTCTTCCTGGTGGGAAATGAGAGTTAAATTTGCCCGTCCAGACACCTCCAGCTAGTCTCTCATTGGTTCTCCCTATTCCTGTTCATCTTCCGCAGTAATTGCAAACTGGGCCAAACAAGAGGTTAAAGGCACTGACTCTCCAAGTCGGGAGAGTGTTAGTAAAGCGTCTGGAATGTTGCACCCGAGTACCAGGGGACGAGAACGGAGACATATTTGAACACGTCTCCCGATCACACGTTTGATCATACTCTGGGTTCCACATGCATGGTTTCGCTGAAGGAAGAATCCCTTAAACCTGGAGAGTTGAGACCCGTGGAGTGGGTACCATGCAATATGACTTCAAAGGGTCTTCATTTGCTCACCGAACCTCTCCAATCCTATCACTGCTGCGTTTATGCCAGTGTACACACGCTTGATTCTCTTTCGGAGACATAGCAATCCATAGGTTTTAAGAAACTTACTAGTCAGGTACATTCCTAGGCGTTTAATATGGGGTGTTGAGTCTATTTCGTTGAGCAAGGAGTAGCTCTTGTCTATTCCATATTTGGCTTAAGGAACTTTATCTGTGCTCATTTCAATCTCTGGTTTTATGCAGCACCCCAACTCACCTTTCCCCTTGAGCAAGCATAAGTTGGTTTTCTAAATTTGAGACCCTGTTCTGTTTTGTAATCCAGTTCCTGTGTAGCCAAGTTTACATTCTGTGTATTAGTGATATCTTATGATGTTTCTTTTTCTGTGTGACTTATTTCAGTTAGAATCATCATACCTGAATTCACTCATTATGCTGCTACGGGCCTGATGACATAGATTTCATTGCTGAGTGATACTGCATTGTACGTAAGTACCACAACTTCTTTATCCATTTTTCACTTTCTGCGATATTCAACTTGTACCGTAAACGAGGTTCTTGTAAACAGAGCCGTCCCAAACTTTGGGGTGGCTGTGTCGTTTCGATTTTAATTTCCCTAAGCTAAAGGACCATAAGTGGATGTGCCCTAGGCTCTGTTGCTTTGTTTTTTAGATGTTTCAGGAAACACCATACACTTCTCCTGAGTGGCGGTTGGCAATTTACATCCCGCCCATCAGCATAACAAGGCTCCCAGTTCTCCATGGCCTATCCTGCCTTTCTGCATTTTACAATTTTTTCAGATGGCCCTTTTGACCGGGGGGAAGTGAGACTTCATTGTAGTGCAGATTTCCTTTGCAAGCTTGCTTGGTTGGCCAAAAAGTGTGTAAGCGTTTTTTCCTGAATATATTCAGGAAAAAACGCATACGCCCTTTTTGGCCAAGTGCATCATTGTCGACGTTCTGCCTCTTTTCCTATGCTTTAAATGCAATTCCAGCCTACCTCCTGAAATCGGTTTCCTGCAATTCTGCCCTGCTTTCAAGTCCTCTTGGCAGCCTGACTTCAGTATATTTTTGGACGATAGCTGTCATTTATAACTCTGCAGTTTTGTGAATTACAGTGCCCCTGAGCTCCTTTCTTCAAGTCGCTTTCTTGTGAGCTGGCCGCAACACCACAGATTGCTTCAGGCCCTAATCTGGTTCTGGCACGGCACGCTGACCCTTAGGTTAATTCCTCTTCCTGGTGGGAAATGAGAGTTAAATTTGCCCGTCCAGACACATCCAGCTAGTCTCTCATTGGTTCTCCCTATTCCTGTTCATCTTCCGCAGAAATTGCAAACTGGGCCAAACAGGAGGTTAAAGGCACTGACTCTCCAAGTCGGGAGAGTGTTAGTAAAGCGTCTGGAATGTTGCACGCGAGTACCAGGGGACGAGAACGGAGACATATTTGAACACGTCTCCCGATCACACGTTTGATCATACTCTGGGTTCCACATGCATGGTTTAGCTGAAGGAAGAATCCCTTAAACCTGGAGAGTTGAGACCCGTGGAATGGGTACCATGCAATATGACTTCAAAGGGTCTTCATTTGCTCACCGAACCTCTCCAATCCTATCACTGCTGCGTTTATGCCAGTGTACACACGCTTGATTCTCTTTCGGAGACATAGCAATCCATAGGTTTTAATTACTTACTAGTCAGGTACATTCTTAGGCGTTTAATATGGGGTGTTGAGTCCATTTCGTTGAGCAAGGAGTAGCTCTTGTCTATTCCATATTTGGCTTAAGGAACTTTATCTGTGCTCATTTCAATCTCTGGTTTTATGCAGCACCCCAACTCACCTTTCCCCTTAAGCAAGCATAAGTTGGTTTTCTAAATTTGAGACCCTGTTCTGTTTTGTAATTCAGTTCCTGTGTAGCCAAGTTTACATTCCGCGTATTAGTGATACCTTATGATGTTTCTTTTTCTGTGTGACTTATTTCAGTTAAAATCATCATACCTGAATCCACTCATTATGCTGCTATGGGCCTGATGACATAGATGTCATTGCTGAGTGATATTGCATTGTACGTAAGTACCACAACTTCTTTATCCATTTTTCACTTTCTGCGATATTCAACTTGTACCATAAAAGAGGTTCTTGTAAACAGAGCCGTCCCAAACTTTGGGGTGGCTGTGTCTTTTTGATTTTATTTCCCTAAGCTATAGGACCATAAGTGGAAGTGCCCCAGGCTCTGTTGCTTTGTTTTTTAGATGTTTCGGGAAACACCATACACTTTCCCGAGTGGCTGTTGGCAATTTACATCCCGCCCATCAGCATAACACAGCTCCCAGTTCTCCATGGCCTGTCCTGCCTTTCTGGATTTTACACTTTTTTTCAGATGGCCCTTTTGACCGGGGGGAAGTGAGACTTCATTGTAGTGCAGATTTCCTTTGCAAGCTTGCTTGGTTGGCCAAAAAGGGCGTATGCGTTTTTTCCTCAATATATTCAGGAAAAAACGCATACGCCCTTTTTGGCCAAGTGCATCATTGTGGACGTCCTGCCTCTTTTCCTATGCTTTAAATGCAATTCCAGTCTACCTCCTGAAATCGGTTTCCTGCAATTCTGCCCCACTTTCAAGTCCTCTTGGCAGCCTTACTTCAGTATATTTTTGGACGATAGCTGTCATTTATAACTCTGCAGGTTTTTGAATTTCAGTGCCCCTGAGCTCTTTCTTCAAGTCGCTTTCTTGTGAGCTGGCCGCAACAGAACAGATTGCTTCAGGCCCTAATCTGGTTCCGGCACGGCATGCTGACCCTTAGGTTAATTCCTCTTCCTGGTGGGAAATGAGAGTTAAATTTGCCCGTCCAGACATCTCCAACTAGTCTCACATTGGTTCTCCCTATTCCTGTTCATCTTCCGCAGTAATTGCAAACTGGGCCAAACAGGAGGTTAAAGGCACTGACTCTCCAAGTCGGGAGAGTGTTAGTAAAGCGTCTGGAATGTTGCACCCGAGTACCAGGGGACGAGAACGGAGACATATTTGAACACGTCTCCCGATCACATGTTTGATAATACTCTGGGTTCCACATGCATGGTTTAGCTGAAGGAAGAATCCCTGAAAGCTGGAGAGTTGAGACCCGTGGAGTGGGTACCATGCAATATGACTTCAAAGGGTCTTCATTTGCTCACCGAACCTCTCCAATCCTATCACTGCTGTGTTTATGCCAGTGTACACACGCTTGATTCTCTTTCGGAGACATAGCAATCCATAGGTTTTAAGATACTTACTAGTCAGGTACATTCCTAGGCGTTTAATATGGGGTGTTGAGTCCATTTCGTTGAGCAAGGAGTAGCTCTTGTCTATTCCATATTTGGCTTAAGGAACTTTATCTGTGCTCATTTCAATCTCTGGTTTTATGCAGCACCCCAACTCACCTTTCCCCTTAAGCAAGCATAAGTTGGTTTTCTAAATTTGAGACCCTGTTCTGTTTTGTAATCCAGTTCCTGTGTAGCCAAGTTTACATTCCATGTATTAGTGATATCTTATGATGTTTCTTTTTCTGTGTCACTTATTTCAGTTAAAATCTTCATACCTAAATCCACTCATTATGCTGCTATGGGCCTGATGACATAGATTTCATTGCTGAGTGATATTGCATTGTACATAAGTACCACAACTTCTTTATCCATTTTGCGCTTTCTGCGATATTGAACTTGTACCGTAAACGAGCCGTCCCAAACTTTGGGGTGGCTGTGTCTTTTTGATTTTAATTTCCCTAAGGTATAGGACCATAAGTGGAAGTGCCCTAGGCTCTGTTGCTTTGTTTTTTCGATGTTTCTGGAAACACCATACACTTCTCCAGAGCGGCTGTTGGCAATTTACATCCCGCCCATCAGCAAAACAAGGCTCCCAGTTCTCCATGGCCTGTCCTGCCTTTCTGGATTTTACACTTTTTTCAGATGGCCCTTTTGACCGGGGGGCAGTGAGACTACATTGTAGTGCAGATTTCCTTTGCAAGCTTGCTTGGTTGGCCAAAAAGGGCGTATGCGTTTTTTCCTGAATATATTCAGGAAAAAACGCATACGCCCTTTTTGGCCAAGTGCATCATTGTGGACGTTCTGCCTCTTTTCCTATGCTTTAAATGCAATTCCAGTCTACCTCCTGAAATCGGTTTCCTGCAATTCTGCCCCGCTCTCAAGTCCTCTTGGCAGCCTTACTTCAGTATATTTTTGGATGATAGCTGTCATTTATAACTCTGCAGGTTTGTGAATTACAGTGCCCCTGAGCTCCTTTCTTCAACTCGCTTTCTTGTGAGCTGGCCGCAACACCGCAGGATTGCTTCAGGCCCTAATCTGGTTCCGGCACGGCACGCTGAGCCTTTGGTTAATTCCTCTTCCTGGTGGGAAATGAGAGTTAAATTTGCCCGTCCAGACACCTCCAGCTAGTCTCTCATTGGTTCTCCCTATTCCAGTTCATCTTACGCAGAAATTGCAAACTGGGCCAAACAGGAGGTTAAAGGCACTGACTCTCGAAGTGGGGAGAGTGTTAGTAAAGCGTCTGGAATGTTGCACCGGAGTACCAGGGGAGGAAAACTGAGACACATTTGAAAATGTTTCCCGATCACACGGTGGATCATAGTCTGGGTTCCACATGCACGTTTTAGCTGAAGGAAGAATCCCATAAACCTGGAGAGTTCAGACCCATGGAATGGGTACCATGCAATATGACTTCAAAGGGTCTGCATTTGCTCACCGAACCTCACCAATCCTATCACTGCTGCGTTTATGCCGCTGTACACACGCCTGATTCTCTTTCAGAGACATATAAATCCATAGGTTTTAAGATTCTTACTAGTCAGGTATATTCATAGGCGTTTAATATGTGGTGTTTTGTCCACTTCGTTGAGCAAGGTGTAGCTCTTGTCTATTACATATTTGGCTTATGGAACGGTATCTGTGCTAATTTCAATCTCTGGTTTTATGCAGCACCCCAACTCACCTTTCCTCTTAAGCAAGCATAAGTTGGTTTTTGACATTTGAGACCCTGTTCTGTTTTGTAATTCAGTTCCTGTGTAGCCAAGTTTACATTCCGTGTAGTAGTGATATCTTATGATGTTTCTATTTCTGTGTGACTTATTTCACTTAGAATCATCGTACCTGAATCCACTCATTATGCTGCTACGGGCCTGATGACATAGATTTCATTGCTGAGTGATATTGCATTGTACGTAAGTACCACAACTTCTTTATCCATTTTTCACTTTCTGTGATGTTGAACTTGTACTGTATACGAGGTTCTTTTAAACAGAGCCATCCCAAATTTTGGGGTGGCTGTGTCTTTCTGATTTTAATTTCCCTAAACTATAGGATCATAAGTGGAAGTTCCCTAGGCTCTGTTGCTTGGTTTTTTGGATGTTTCAGGAAACACCATACACTTCTCCAGAGTGGCTGTTGGCAATTTACATCCCGCCCATCAGCATAACAAGGCTCCCAGTTCTCCATGGCCTGTCCTGCCTTTCTGGATTTTACACTTTTTTCAGATGGCCCTTTTGACCGGGGGGCAGTGAGACTTCATTGTAGTGCAGATTTCCTTTGCAAGCTTGCTTGGTTGGCCAAAAAGGGCGTATGCGTTTTTTCCTGAATATATTCAGGGAAAAACGCATACGCCCTTTTTGGCCAAGTGCATCATTGTGGACGTTCTGCCTCTTTTCCTATGCTTTACATGCAATTCCCGTCTACATCCTGAAATCGGTTTCCTGCAATTCTGCCCCGCTTTCAAGTCCTCTTGTCAGCCTTACTTCAATATATTTTTGGACGATAGCTGTCATTTATAACTCTGGAGGTTTGTGAATTACAGTGCCCCTGAGCTCCTTTCTTCAACTTGCTTTCTTGTGAGCTGGCCGCAGCACCGCAGGATTGCTTCAGGCCCTAGAGTGGTTCCGGCATGGCACACTGAGCCTTTGGTTAATTCCTCTTCCTGGTGGGAAATGATTGTTAAATTTGCCCGTCCAGATACCTCCAGCTAGTCTCTCTTTGGTTCTCCCTATTCCTGTTCATCTTATGCAGAAATTGCCAACTGGGCCAAACAGGAGGTTAAAGGCACTGACTCTCCAAGTGGGGAGAGTGTTAGTAAAGCGTCTGGAATGTTGCACCCGAGTAGAAAGGGACGAAAACTGAGACACATGTGAACAAGTTTCCCGATCACATGGCGGATCATACTCTGGGTTCCACATGCATGTTTTAGCTGAAGGAAGAATCCCTTAAACCTGGAGAGTTGAGACCCATGGAATGGGTACCATGCAATATGACTTCAAAGGGTCTCCATTTGCTCAACGAAACTCACCAATCCTCTCACTGCTGCATTTATGCCGCTGTACACACGCTTAATTCCCTTTCGGAGACATATAAATCCATAGGTTTTAACATTCTTACTAGTCAGGTATATTCTTAAGCGTTTAATATGGGGTGTTGAGTCCATTTCGTTGAGAAAGGAGTAGCTCTTGTCTATTAAATATTTGGCTTATGGAACGGTATCTGTGCTAATTTCAATCTCTGGTTTTATGCAGCACCCCAACTCACCTTTCGCCTTAAGCAAGCATAAGTTGGTTTTCTACATTTGAGACCCTGTTCTGTTTTGTAATTCTGTTCCTGTGTAGCCAAATTTACATTCCGTGTAGTAGTGATATCTTATGATGTTTCTTATTCTGTGTGACTTATTTCACTTAGAATCATCGTAACTGAATCCACTCATTATGCTGCTATGGGCCTGATGACTTAGATTTCATTGCTGAGTGATATTGCATTGTACGTAAGTACCACAACTTCTTTATCCATTTTTCGCTTTCTGTGATGTGGAACTTGTACCATAAACGAGGTTCTTGTAAACAGAGCAGGCCCAAATATTGAGGTGGCTGTGTCTTTTTGATTTTAATTTCCCTAAGCTATAGGACCATAAGTGGAAGTGCCCTAGGCTCTGTTGCTTTGTTTCTGGATGTTTCAGGAAATACCATACACTTCTCCAGAGTGGCTGTTGGCAATTTACATCCCACCCATCAGCATAACAAGGCTGCCAGTTCTCCATGACCTGTCCTGCCTTTCTGGATTTTACACTTTTTTCAGATGGCCGTTTTGCCTGGGGGCCAGTGAGACTTCATTGTAGTGCAGATTTCCTTTGCAAGCTTGCTTGGTTGGCCAAAAAGGGCGTATGCGTTTTTTCCTGAATATATTCAGGAAAAAACGCATACGCCCTTTTTGGCCAAGTGCATCATTGTGGACGTTCTGCCTCTTTTCCTATGCTTTACATGCAATTCCAGCCTACCTCCTGAAATCGGTTTCCTGCAATTCTGCCTTGCTTTCAGTGCCTCTTCATAGCCTTACCTCAATATACTTTTGGAGAATTGTTGGCCTTTATAACTCTGCAGGTTTTTGAATTGCAGTTGCCCTTAGTTCCATTTTTCAGCTCTTATTTTTGTGATCTTGCCTCATATCCACAGGATATCTTCAGGCCCTATTCTTCTTCTGGGGCGCCTTGCTGTGCCTTTGGGTAATTCTTCTTCCTATGTGAAATTAGAGTGACATGTGGCCATTGAAACCGCTACAGCTATTTTCTCACTGGTTCCCCCTATTCCCATTCATCCTCCGCACTAACTGCAGACTGTGCGATACCGGAACTTAAAGGCATTGACTCTCCATGTGGGGATGTTGTTAGTAAAGTGGCTGGAATGTTGATCCGGAGCCCCAGGAGAGGAAAATGAGGTGCGTTTTAGAAACCTTTCCCGATCATATAGTATACCATCTGCTGGATTTCCCATGCATGGTTTAGCTGTAGGAAGATTCCTTTCAACCTGGAGGGTTGGGACCCTTGGAATGAGTAGCATGAAGTATTGCATTAAACTTTCGGCAGTTGCTCAACAAAGCTCACCAATCCTCTCAGCCCCAAGTGTCCAGCCTTATGTCTTATCCAGCTGTGGGTTTATATGTGGTCATTCCAGGTTGCATCACAGCCCCTGAGCGAATTTTGTAAGAATTTTTCTCTCTTTCATTGTTTCTGCGTTTTGGTTTTAAAATTTATTTCTATAATTGGGTTTAGCTCATTTTCACTGCTGTGTTTGTGCCGCTCTGCACACACTTGATTCCCTTATGGAGATATATCAATACATGGGTTTTAAGATTCTTATTACTCAGATATATTTCTCTGCGGTGTATAGGGTGTGTTGAGGCCAGTTCATTGAGCAAGGTGTAGATCTTCTCTAATACCTATTTGGTTTGTTGAACGGTATCTGTGCTAATTTCAAACTCTGGTTTTATGCATCACCCCACCTCTCCTTTCCCCTTAAGCTGACATAAGTGTGTTTTCTAAATGTGAGACACTGTTCTGTTTTGTAATTCATTTTTTGTGCAGCCATATTTATCCTCCCTCTATAAGTGATATCTTATGATATGTTTCTTTTTCTGTTTGACTTATTTCAAGTAGTATTATCAGACCTAAATCCACTCTTTATCCTTCTACTAGCCTTATTACATTGATTTCATGGTGAAGAGATATTCCATTGTACATAAGTACCACATTTTCATTATCCATTGTTCTCTTTCCTGGGATATTTAAGGTGTACTGAAGTTGAGGTTCTTGTAAACAGAGTAGCCCTAAACTGTGGTGTGCTTGTGTCTTGTTGATTTTTAGACTTCCCTAGATATACTCCCGTGATTGGAAGTGCCCTATGCTCTGTAGCTCTGTTTTTTAGATGATTTAGGAACCACCATACACTTCTCCAGAGTGGCTCTCGGCAGTTCACACACTGTCCATCAGCGTATAAAGGCTCCCTGTTCTCCATGGCCTGTCCTGCATTTCTGGTTTTTACAATTTTTTCGGATGGCCCTTTTGACCGGTGGGAAATGAGACTTCTTTGTTGTGCACATTTCCATTGCTTGCTTGCTTGGTTGCCCATAAAGTGCGTATGCGTTTTTTCCTGGATATATTCAGGAAAAAACGCATACTCCCTTTTGGGCCAACTGCATCATTGTCGAAATTCTGCCGCTTTTCATGTGCTTTAAAGACGAGTCCAATCTATCTCTTGAAATCTGTTTCTTGCAATTCTGTCTTGCATTCAGATCCTCTTCTTTGCCTTACCTCAACATATTTTTGGACGTTAGTTTTCATTTATAACTCTGCAGGTTTGTGAATTGCAGTGACCCTGAGCTCCATTTTTTAAGTTGCTCTTTTGTGAGGTGGCCTCAAAGCCGCAGGATTGCTTCAGGCCCTATTTTGGCTCTGGTGAGGCGGGCTGAGCCTTTTTTAAATCTTATTCTTAATGGGAAATTAGAGTGACATGTGCCCGTCCAAACCCCTACAACTATTCCTCATTGGTTCCCCCGCTTCCCGTTCATCCTCCTCACAATTTGCTAAATGTGTGAAACAGAAGTTTAAATGTGCTGATTCTCTAAGTGGGGAGATTCTAAGTAATGTGGCTGGAATGATGAACAGGAGCAGCAGGAGAGGATAAATGAGCTGCATTTTAGACACATCTCCCGATCACATGGTGTACAGTCCTCTGGGTTTTCCATGCATGTTTTAGCTGTAGGAAGATTCCTTGAACCTGCAGATTTGGGACCCATTGAATGGGTACCTGGTAGTATTACTTTAAAGGGTGTGCATTTCCTCACCCAACCTCACATTTCTCTTAGCGCAAACGGTTTCCAGCCTTATGTCTCATCCTGCTGTGGGTCTAGATGTGTTCAATCCATGTTGCATCACCGTCCCTGAGGAAAAGTTGTAAGAGGTTTTCTCTGTCTCTCTGTCGTTTATTTTTTTCAATTTATTACTATATTGGTTACAGCTGATTTTCAAAGCTCTGTTTCTTGCTGCTGTACATCCACTTGATTCACGTACAGAGAGACATCAATAAATTCTTTTTCAGATTCTTACCAGTCATAGATATTCTTTTCCGGTGACTTGAGTGTGCTGAGTGCAGTTCTTTTAGCTACCGTGTAGGCCTTGTTGATTATCAGTTTGGTATTTGGAATGGTATCTTTGCTAATTTCAACCTCCTGGATGATGCCTCACCCCTCCCCACCTTTTCCGTTTAGCAGCCTTACGCGTGTTTTCTACATATTTGACTATGTTTTTGTTTTGTAATTTATTTCATGTGTAGCCATTTTGGATTCCACCTTTAAGTGATATCTTATGATGTGTGTCTTTTTCTTTTTGAATTATGTCACTTAGAATGATCATACGTAACTCCTCCGGAGTTGTTACAACTGGCCATATTTCATTGATTTCCAGGCTGAGTAATATTCCACTCTACATAAGTACCACATCTCTACCCATTTTTTCCCTCCAGAGACATTTAAGTTATATCCCAGTCGAGGATCTTTTAAACAGAGAGGCGGTAAACATTGGGGTGCCTGTGTCCTCTCGATTTTTGTTTTTCCCAAGATATACGCCCATGAGTGCAAGTGCCCTATGCTCTGTGGCTCATTTTTTAGATGCTTTAGTAAACACAATACACTTCTCCAGAATGGCCGTTGGCAATATACATTTCCACTATAAGCCTCACAGGGCTCCCTCTTCTCCTTGCCCTGTCCTGCATTTCTGGTGTTTACACTTTATGAGGATGGCTCTTCTGACTGATGCGAAGTGATATCTTTTGTAGTATTGATTTCCAGTGCCCACCTCTTTGGTTGGCTAAAAAAGTGTATGCCCTTTTCTTGAATGTATACAGAAGAAAACGCATACAGCCTTTTTGGCCAACTGCAATGTTGGCAATGTTCAGCCCCTTTTCTTGTGCTTAATGGCGAGTCCTTTCTACCTCCTCAAATCCCTTTCCTGCCATTCTCCCTTGCTTACCAATCCTTTTCTCTGACTTTCCTCAAGACATTTTTCAGTGATAGATATTTTCAACTCTGCAGTTTCGTGAATTTTACTGCCCCTGAGTTCCATTGTTCAACTTGTGTTTATGGGAACTGGCCACAAAGCAGTGGGATTTCCTCAAGCCCTATATTGTTTCCATGGGCAACCCTAGCCTTTGGTCAATTCGTCTTCCTGATTGGAAATTAGAGTGACATGTGCCTGTCTGAACACCTAGGACTTGTCTCTCATTGTTCCTCATCCTTCCGCTTCATCCTCTGGACAAATTCCAAACTGTATGCAACAGGATGTTGACAGTGCTGACATCTCCAAGTGGGGAGACTGTTAGTAAAGACGCTGGAGGGGTGAACCCGAGCACCAGGAGATGAGGAGATGAGATGCCTTTTCCAAACTCTTCCCGATCAGACGGTATACCATCCTCTGGGTGTGACAGACATGTTTTAGCAGTAGGAAGAGTCCCATTCATGTAAGGAGAACACCAGGGCTTTTTCAAAATCAGTGTCTCCCCGAAACCCAAACTGGGGAGTTTTTTAAGCTACGGCTACACATATGTTCATTAAGGGCCTTGGGAAGTAGGCAGAGTCCAAACTTTAGATGATTGAAGTCTTCAGGGTCAGAAGCACTCACCACCGGCTTCCCTTAGGTTACATTTTAACTGTCATGGATAGATGATGTCAATAAAAATATCTATTCTTTTTCCGATTATTTCCCCTTATAGGTTATTGCAAAATATTGAGTGTGGTTCCCTGTGCTATCCAGTAGTTCCTTGTTGATGATCTATTTTATACATAGCAGTGTGTATGTGTGAATTCCAAACTGTTAATTTATCCCTCCTCCCACCTTTCCCCTTTGGTAATAATAAATTATAAGATTTTATACTTCTCAGAAATGGGGGAGCTGAAAGAGAGGTATCATTTTCAATGGAAAAGCATTTAAAACAAGATTGAAGCTTTAACCAAGATTATTAGATGTACATCCTTGGAAAGAAATCACTTCATTTCTCTAATATTGACCTGACAAATAAGACAAACCTTTTCACTGAACTTGCTTATAATAAAGTGATGGAAATATCAAATGGAAGTGTTAGAAACATCTTATTTTACCCGAGCCTTATAAACTGTTCTATGTTAACTACAGTTTGGCTCACACATCTGTTCATTGAAGTTACAATAGTCTCAATTTCTGTTACTGATCCTCCAGAGTGGACGCCAACAAGGGTCCCCCTGCCCAGTGTCATTGGGGCCAACAGATCGAGACTGAGTTTGGTTCACAAGCAAAGGAAACTTTATATTTTGATCAGAGAATGGAGAGGTGAGAGCATGCACTACCCCGTGGGCTGTGGGCTGGGCTGCTGTGTAGAGATCCTGTCAGAGTCAGTGGGAGGGAGGGGGCAGAGCTCTCGAGGGCCGGGTTGGCTGCAGCTCAGGCTCTATATCTCAGAGTCTGCACTGGGCCCCAGGAGCTGAGGTGTCGACCCAGCCATTCTGCACTAGGAAATCTGGTCTGAAGTGCCGGGTGTGGAACCTCTGCATGCGGGACGCTAGGAGCATGTGAAATTAGACAAAGCACAAAGGATAAAACATTCAGAGTTGACTTTATTGCCCAGATTCTATTTTTATCTCCCAGGGATTTTTAATGGGCTTTGCTGGGGACAAACCTCTCCTCTGCCTTTTGTCCCGTTCCTCATTCTTGGAGTGCTGAGTGTGCAGACCCTTCTTCTGTAACTGCTGAGTGCTGAGTTGGGAGCCCTCATACCAGGGGACGAGGGTCAGAACTTCTCCCCAGCAGCCTCCAGGTGACGTTGATTGGCCCCAGGACCCCTGCCTCCCTGCTCGTCCGCCTGAGCACCAGCATTGGAAGTGTTATAGATTCTAATGACCTTTAAGGGTCCAGGAAAGAGATGTGCAGAGACGCTGTGGGGGCCTGTTTCACCCCGCCCCACATTTGTTCGGCCACCTTAGGCTGACCGTTTCTGCCAGCCTAGATGCTCTGACCAGTAGTCTGCTCTTTCTTCAATTAGGCCCCTGAATTAACGTAAAAACAGCACCAGGTGTCAGAGCCCTGCCCGCTCAACTCCCAGACAGTCCAGGGTCAGTGGTGATCAAGGACCATGATGGCCACTGAGTCAACAGCCTTTTGAAGTAAACAGGAGTCCAGCCGGTCTTATTGGCCACCATCATCACGGTGTCTGTAGGCTTTTCTATGGTGACAGTGTGATATACGGTTCCCCCGCCAAGATTATTAGCTCCCCTCCGGGTGCAGTAAGTCCTGCAAGCAGTAGTCTACTCCTTCGGGACACACTATTGTTGTTTTATGAGAGAAACTCCAGGTCAAGTGATGTTCACACGAGTCGTCATGGTGCCCTGTTGCCCCCGGTTATCTCTCTGGATGTTGGAGTTGGAGGGCCTCCTCACTCGAGGTCGGTGTGCCCACGGAGCGAACCCTGCAACTTCAGGGCATGGTTGGTGATTAGGATCACCACGTGGGGTCCTTTTCCCTTAGGAGGGAGGTGGCCTTTTGGGCTGCTGAGTTCCAGGTTTTTAGATACCGCCAGTATCTTGGCCAGATGTGGCAGTGGGCCAAGCCCTTTGGTGACTGTAGTTTATCCTACCTGGATGGCATTCTTGCGTTGTTCCATTTCAAGTGGTCCCAGTTTTTGCACTAATTCTCCAATGGCGATTCACCTTTCACCGGGAATGGAAAGGTCAAAGGGTTTAGCTCAATTAGGGAGTTCCAGGGCAAGGGTCTGAATTGACTGCTCCTTCCATTCTTGAAAGGCCACTTCTGGATTCTGTTCAAAAGGATCATCATCTTTTCCTTTCAGTGTTTCATATAGAGGCCCAGCTAGTAGACTGTAGTTAGGGATCCAGAAGCAGCAAACCCTGGCCTCCCCAGGAACCCCTAAGCTGTCTTCTAGTTTTAGAAAGGAGTAAGGCTGCAAATGGTTTCTTCCCTTTCCTGGGATGGGCTTCTCTGACCTTGTGTGAGAATGAAGCCCAGGCAGGTCACTGCAGTCTGTGATATTTGAGCTTTCTCTTGGACAACTTCTATCCTTTATTGGCTTGGTAGTTCAGAGGCCTCCTTAGTAGGGCTGGCGATCAGAATGTCATCTGCATATTGAAGGAGGGTTTCCTTTTCCAGAGGTAGAACTTTTCGGTCTTTAGCTAAGCTTCTTTCCCCAAAGATGGTGTGGGAATTTTTGAACCCTTGGGGCAAGACGGCCCGGAAGTATTGTTTTAGTTGTATGTTGAGTCCTGCCACTCACAAGCCAAAATTTCTTGTGACTCTGGGACTAATGGAATACAAAAGAAGGCATCATTGAAGACTAATACAGAATACCATGTCCTGGTGGTTGGTAGAATGACCAGCAGGGTGTAGGAATCAGGAGCACCTGGAGGTATATCCTCGGTGGCTTCACTGACTGTCCTGACATCCTTTACCAGGTCCCCAGCAGCCCATGGGGCTCTCGTGGTCAGGCCAATCCCAGGATATGGAGCTCTTCTGGGCAGGTACCCCACCCCCAACCCAGCCCACGGGGCTCTCATGGTCAGGCCCCTCCCAGGATACAGAGCTACCCTTGCAGGTACCGTGGCAGGGCTGGGCACACAGGAACCGTGCACATAGCCCTCATTGAAGAGCACCCCCAACTCCCCTGTCGCTCAGAGCTGACACAGAGCACCTCAGAGCAGGACTTGAACTAACAAACAGCAGCTCCGACAGGTCTGTGACCCTGGGCATCACTCTGTGTGGCCTCCCTCCACCTGGTCTTCCAGAGACTTCCACTGCACCCAGGGCACCAGGCCTCTGTCTCCAACCACCACCCACCCCTCCTCTCCCTGACTCCTGGGTTCCTCTCATTAGGAGAGGGTTTTCTTGAAGTTGTCTCCCACTCATGGGCCAGATAAAATGATTAGAAAACAAGCCAAAGCTGCAGCCCCTTGTCTATCCTGACTCTCAGGAGCCCACACCTGTTCCTTGGACCTGGCCTGTTCAGCAAGTTCCATTTTCTGCAACTGTGAGCCCCTGAGTGGTGATGATTGGCTGAGCTGGGCAGCCTTACCATGCCGGCCAGCCCTCCCCAGGTGTGCCTGGGTTGAGATCAATATAAATACCACTCCAGGCAGCAAGAGCCCCTGCAGCTGTGCCTGACGCCATTTTCTCTGCCCTGTCAGCAGTCTCGGGGCTGGGCTGGTGGGAGGGAGTGAGAGGCCACGGCTTTGTGGGTGGCCCAGTGTGAGTGGGGCTCTGCTGGACTTTCTGCAGCAGTTGCCAGGCTGCCACCTGCTAAAGAAGAGGATGTGTCACCCATACCTGCTGCTGGAATTTCTCCCTGGGCAGAGGTGAGGAAGGAAAAAAGCAGTGGGGGCAGGGACAGGACGGGTATCTCAGGCAGGGAAATGGAAATCTTCCAGAAGAGCACCCAGGGCCAGGACCATCCTGGCTGGCCTGCAGGCACCAAGTCAGCTGGCATGCTGTCACTCGTGTGGCTCCATGGCCCTTCCTCTAGGCTTTCAAGTCCTTGTATATATTCAGGTGTTTTACCTGGGAAGGGTGGGAACAGTTCAGCAGCAACTGGCCTGGGGCTCAGCTCACGTTTACTCACAGATGCCTCGGCACGGTGCCCCAGCTTTGCAATGAGGACGCTTGTTGTGTGGGGGCTGCTGGCTGAATGGGAGACGATTCCCCACCACTGACCAACTTCAGAATTGTTTACAACTGGAGGAAGTGCCCTGATACGGTTTTCCTCTGAGTAACTGATGGGTTCTGTTTTTTTTTCTCTTTTTCGTTTTTGGTTCAAGGTAGATTTTATTCCTCTTTTTTGTATTTACAGATATAAGCATGGAAATAATTTATTCATATAAATACATGTATGTGAAGGGAATAATTGTTTTTTCTGTTTTATTTTTTAAATTTTAATTCTTTTTAATTTTGAATTTTATTTTATAGTTTTATACAGCAGGTTCTTATTGGTTATCTATTTTATACATATAAATGTTTACATGCCAATCCCAATCTCTCAACTCCTCCCACCACCCCCCCCAAGAGCTTTCCCCCCTTGTTGTCCATACGATTGTTGTCTACATCTGTTGCTCTATGCCTTGCAAAACGGTTAATCTGTACAGTTTTTCTAGGTTCCACATAAATGCATGAATATACAAGATTTGTTTTTCTCTTTCTGACTTACTTCACTCTGTATGACAGTCTCTAGATCCATCGACGTCTCTACAAATGACCCAGTTTCATTCCTTTCATGGCTTAGTAATATTCCATTTTATATATGTCCCACATCTTTATGCATTCGTCTGTCTGTGGGCATTTAGGTTGCTTCCATCACCTCGATATTGTAAATAGTGATGCAATGAACATTGCGGTGAATGTCTCTTTTTGATTTATGGTTTTGTCTGGGTATATGTCCAGTACTGGGATTGCTGTATCATATGGTAATTCTATTATTAGTTTCTTAAGAAACTCCATATTGTTCTCCATAGTGACTGTATCAATTTATATTCCCAACAATAGTGGAAGAGGCTTCCTTTTCTCCACACCCTTTCCAGCATTTGTTGTTTGTAGATTTTCAGATGATGCCCATTCTAACAGGTGTGAAGTGATACCTCATTGTTGAGTCCATTTCGTTGAGCAAGGGGTAGGTCTTGTCTATTACATATTTGGCTTACGGAATGGTATCTGTGCTAATTTCAATCTCTGGTTTTATGGAGCGCCCCAACTCACCTTTCCCATTAAGCAAGCATAAGTTGGTTTTCTAAACTTGAGACCCTGTTCTGTTTTGTAATTCAGTTCATGTGTAGCCAAGTTTACATTCCATGCATTAGTGATACCTTATGATGTTTCTTTTTCTGTGTGACTTATTTCACTTAGAATCATCGTGCCTCAATCCACTCATTATGCTGGTACAGGCCTGGTGACACAGATTTCATTGCTGAGTGGTATTCTGTTGTACGTAAGTACCACAACTTCTTTATCAATTATTTGTTCTCTGGGATATTTAACTTGTACTGTAGAAGAGGTTCCTGTAAACAGAGCTGTCTCATATTTTGGGGTGGCTGTGTCTTTTTTATTTTAATTTCCCTAAGCTATAGGACCATAAGTGGAAATGCCCTAGACTCTGTTGCTTTGTTTTTCAGATGTATCAGGAAACACCATACACTTCTCCAGAGTGGCTGTTGGCAATTTACATCCCGCCCATCAGCATAACAAGGCTCCTTTTTCCCCATGGCCTGTCTTGCCTTTCTGGATTTTACACTTTTCTCAGATGGCCCTTTAGACCGGGGGGAAGTGACACTTCATAGTAGTTCGGATTTCCATTGCAAGCTTGCTTGGTTTGCCAAAAAGGGCGTATGCGTTTTTTCCTGAATATATTCAGGAACAAACGCATACGTCCTTTTGTGCCAAGTGCATCATTGTCGATGTTCTGCCTCTTTTCCTATGCTTTAAATGCAAATCCAGTCTACCTCCTGAAATCGGTTTCCTGAAATTCTGCCCCGCTTTCAAGTCCTCTTGGCAGCCTTACTTCAATATATTTTTGGACGTTATCTGTCATTTATAACTCTGCAGGTTTGTGAATTACAGGGTCCCTGAGCTCCTTTCTTCAACTCACTTTCTTGTGAGCTGGCCGCAAACCCGCAAGAGTGCTTCAGGCCCTAATCTACTTCTGGCAGGGCACGCTGAGCCTTTGGTTAATTCCTCTTCCTGGTGGGAAATGAGTGTTAAATATGCCCGTCCAGACACCTACCTCACTCTCAACCCCTTGGTGATGTGGGTCCTCTGGTTTGTGGCCACCTTTGCTGGGTTCCTCACCTTTTGATGATGTGGCCCCACTAGTGTGAGGACACTCCTGTCTGGTTCTCATCCACGTGGCTATGTGGACCCCCTGGTGAGATTCTGTTCCTGGCTGTGTTCCTTACCCACCTGTGAGGGAGACCCTCTGCTGATAGGTCACTCTGCATGGCTGGCACACATTGCCTTGGTGAAGTCAGCCGTGTGGTGGCAGTTGGAGCGTGCTGGGAATCTCCTCCCCCCGGTGATGAGGGCCCTCTTGCGTCAGGCCTTAACTGCTGGGCTCACCAACTTTTCTTAGTGAGCCCAGTGATGCTTTGGCACTCCTCTTAGGATCCCATCTCCATGGGGATGTGGGCCTTCTGCTCTGAGGTCCCAACGTGTGGGTTGCTCACAGTTTCATGATGTGGGCTCTCTGCTGTTAGTTCACTCCTGCCTGCATCCCATAGCTTCTGTGCTCTCGGCCGCCTGCTGGGAGGTTCCAACTGCTGGATTCCTCACCTTTCTTATTCTTTGGGCCCTCTGTTTTTAGGCTACTCCTGCCTGCCTCACTCCCATTCCCTTTGTGATATGTGTCCTCTGATTTGAGGCCACATGTGCTGGGTTCCGCACCTTTCGATGATGTGGCCCCACTGGAGGGAAGACAGTCCTGAGTGGTTCCCATCCCCTTGCTGATGTGGGCCCTCAGGTGAGAGTCTGATCCTGGCTGGGTTCCTCACCCTTCTGTGAGGTGGGCCCTCTGCTGTGAGGTCAATCATGCCTGTCTGGCACACGTCACCTTGGCGACGTGGGCCCTCTGGTGGCAGTTGGAGTGTGCTGGGATCCTCCTCCCCTCCGTGATGAGGGCCCTCTTGCCTTAGGCCATAACTGCTGGGCTCCCCACATTTTCTGATGTGCGCCAAGTGAGTGAGGACACTCTTGCCAGGTTCCCATCCCCATGGGGATATGGGCCTTCTGCTCTGAGGTCAAAACGGCTGGCTTGCTCACAGTACCATGATGTGGGCCCTCTGCTGTGAGTTCACTCTATGTGCCCTCTGTTGTGAGGCTCCTCCTGCCTGCCTCACTGCCAGCCCCTTGGTGATGACTGTCCTATGGCTTGAGGCCACATGTGCTGCGTTCCTCACCTTTCGATGATGTGGCCCCACTCGTGTGAGGACACTCCTGCCTGGTTCCCATCCCCTTGGTGAGGTGGGCCCTCTGGCGAGAGTCTAATCCTGGCTGGGTTCCTCAACGTTCTGTGAGGTAGGCCCTCTGCTGTGAGGTCACTCCTGCCTGGCTGGCACACGTCACCTTGGAGACGTGAGCCCTCTGGTGGCAGTTGGAGCGTGCAGGGTGCCTCCTCCTCTCGGTGATGACGGCCCTCTGGCGTCAGGCCCTAAATGGTGGGCTCCCCAAATTTTCTGATGTGCGCCCAGTGGTGCGAGGACACTCCAGCCAGGTTCCCATTCCCATGGGGATGTGGGCCTTCTGCGCTGAGGTCCCAACGCCTGGGTTGCTCACAGTTTTATGATGTGGGCCCTCTGCTGTGAGTTCACTGTGGCCTGGATCCCATAGCCTCGGTGTTCTGGGCCGCCTGCTGGAAGGTCTAAATGCTGGAATCCTCACGTTTTTTATATTATGTGCCCTGTGCTGTGAGGCTACTCCTGCCTGCCTCACTCCAAGGCCCTTGGTGATGTGGGTCCTCTGGTTTGAGGACACATGTGCTGGGTTCCTCACCCTAAGATGATGAGGCCCCACTGGTGTGAGGATAATCCTGACTGGTTCCCATCCCCTTTGTGATGTGGGTCCTCTGGTGAGAGTCTGATCCTGGCTGGGTTCCTCACCCATCTGTGAGGTGGGCCCTCTACTATCAGGTAACTCTTGCCTGGCTTGCTCACCTCGCCTTGTGGACCTGAGCCCTCTGGTGGCACTTGGACCCTGCTGGGAGCCTCCTCACCTCTGTGATGAGGGCCCTCTGACGTCAGGCCCTAACTGCTGGGCTCCCCAACTTTTCTTAGTGAGCCCAGTGATGCTCAGGCACTCCTCTTAGGTTCCCATCTCCATGGGCATGTGGGCCTTCTGCTCTGAGGGTCCAACGGCTGGGTTGATCACAATTTCATGATGTGGGCTCTCTGGTGTTAGTTCACTGTGGCCTGGATCCCATAGCCTCTGTGCTCTTGGCCGCCTGCTGGGAGGTTCCAACTTCTCGATTCCTCAACTTTTGTATTCTATGGGTCCTGTGTTGTGATGCTCCTCCTGCCTGCCTCACTCGCAACCCCTTCATGATGTGGGTCTTCTGGTTTGAGGCCACATGTGCTGGGTTCCGCAACTTTCAATGATGTGGCCCCACTTGTGTGAGGACACTCTTGCCTGGTTCCCATCCCCTTGGTGATGTGGGCCCTCAGGTGAGAGTCTGATCCTGGCTGGGTTCCTCACTCTTCTGTGAGGTAGGCCCTCTGCTGTGAGGTCAATCCTGCGTGACTTGCGCACATCACCTTGGTGACGTGGGCCCTCTGTTGGCACATGGAACCTGCTGGGAGCCTCCTGCTCTCGGTGATGACAGCCCTCTAGCATCAGGCCCTAACTGCTGGGCTCCCCACGTTTTCTGATGTGAGCCCAGTGATGCCAGGACACTCCTGTCAGGTTCCCGTCCCCATGGGGATGTGGGCCTCCTGCTCTGAGGTCCCAATGGCTGGGTTGCTTAGTTTCATGACATGGGCCCTCTTCTGTGAGTTCACTGTGGCCTGGATCCCATAGCCTCGGTGCTCTGGGCCGCCTGCTGGGAGGTTCCAACTGCTGAATTCCTCACTTTTTTATTCTATGGGCCCAGTGTTCTGAGGCTACTCCTGCCTGCCTCACTCCGAGGCCCTTGGTGATGTGGGTCCTCTGGTTTGAGGACACATGTGCTGAGTACCTCACCTTTCGATGATGTGGCCCCACTGGTGTGCAGACACTCCTGCCTGGTTCCCATCCCCTTGGTGATGTGGGCCCTCTGGTGAGAGTCTGATGTTGGCTGGGTTTCTCACCCTTCTGTGAGGTGGGACCTCTGCTGTGAGGTAACTCCTCCCTGGCCTGCTCACGTTGCCCTGACAATGTGAGCCCTCAGGTGGCAGTTGGAGCCTGCTGGGAATCTCCTCCCCTCAGTTATGAGAGCTCTGGATAAAACACATATGCCCTTTTTTGCCAAGTGCATTATTTTCCAAGTTCTGTCTCTTTTCCTATGTTTTAAGAGTGACTCCCCTGTACCTTCTGAAATCGGTTTCCAGCAATTCTGCCCCGCATTCAAGTCCTCTTCGCAGCCTTACTTCAGTATAATTTTGGATGATAGCTGTCATTTATAAATCCGCAGGTTTGTGAATTACAGTGCCCCTCAGCTCCTTTCTTCAACTCGCTTTCTTGAGAGATGGCCGCAACACCGCAGGATTGCTTCAGGCCCTAGTGTGGTTCCGGCATGGCCCGCTGCGCCTTTGGTTAATTCCTCTTCCTGGTGGGAAATGAGAGTTAAATTTGCCCGTCCAGGCACCTCCAGCTAGTCTCTCATTGGTTCTCCCTATTCCTGTTCATTTCACACAGAAATTGCACTGGGCCAAACAGGAGGTTAAAGGCACTGACTCTCCAAGTGGGGAGAGTGTTAGTAAAGCATCTGGGATGTTGAACCCGAGTACCAGGGGACGAAAACTGAGACACATTTGAACACGTTTCCCGATCACACGGTGGATCATACTCTGGGTTCCACATGCATGTTTTAGCTGAAGGAAGAATCCCTTAAACCTGGAGAGTTGAGACCCATGGAATGGGTACCATGCAATATGATTTCAAAGGGTCTGCATTTGCTCACCGAACCTCTCCAATCCTATCACTGCTGCGTTTATGCCACTGTACACACGCTTGATTCTCTTTCGGAGACATATAAATCCATAGGTTTTAAGATTCTTACTAGTGAGGTATATTGTTAGGTGTTTAATATGGGGTGTTGAGTCCACTTTGTTGAGCAAGGAGTAGCTCTTGTCTATTACATATTTGGCTTATGGAACGGTATCAGTGCTAATTTCAATCTCTGGTTTTATGCAGCACCCCAACTCACCTTTCCCCTTAAGCAAGCATAAGTTGGTTTTCTACATTTGAGACCCTGTTCTGTTTTGTAATTCAGTTCCTGTGTAGCCAAGTTTACATTCCGTGTAGTAGTGATATCTTATGATGTTTCTTTTTCTGTGTGACTTATTTCACTTAGAATCATCGTACCTGAATCCACTCATTATGCTGCTAAGGGCCTGATGACATAGATTTCATTGCTGAGTGATATGCATTGTACGTAAGTACCACAACTTCTTTATCCATTTTTCGCTTTCTGCGATATTGAACTTGTACCGTAAACGAGGTTCTTGTAAACAGAGCCATCCTAAATTTTGGGGTGGCTGTGTCTTTTTGATTTTAATTTCCCTAAGCTATAGGACCATAAGTGGGAGTGCCCTAGGCTCTGTTGCTTTGTTTTTTAGATGTTACAGGAAACACCATACACTTCTCCCAAGTGGCTGTTGGTAATTTACATCCCGCCCATCAGCATAACAAGGCTCCCAGTTCTCCATGGCCTGTCCTGCCTTTCTGGATTTTACACTTTTTTCAGATGACCCTTTTGACCAGGGGGCACTGAGAGTTCATTGTAGTGCAGATTTCCTTTGCAAGCTTCCTTGGTGGGCCAAAAAGGGCGTATGCGTTTTTCCTTGAATATATTCAGGAAAAAACGCATACGCCCTGTTTGGCCAAGTGCATCATTGTGGATGTTCTGCCTCTTTTCCTATGCTTTACATGCAATTCCAGTCTACATCCTGAAATCGGTTTCCTGCAATTCTGCCCTGTTTTCAAGTCCTCTTGGCAGCCTTACTTCAATATATTTTTGGACGATAGCTGTCATTTATAACTCTGCAGATTTGTGAATTACAGTGCCCCAGAGCTCCTTTCTTCAACTCGCTTTCTTGTGAGCTGGACGCAGTACAGCAGGA
Source organism: Lagenorhynchus albirostris (assembly GCF_949774975.1). Taxonomy (NCBI): domain Eukaryota; kingdom Metazoa; phylum Chordata; class Mammalia; order Artiodactyla; family Delphinidae; genus Lagenorhynchus; species Lagenorhynchus albirostris. Next base: position 90,709 of record NW_026783317.1, on the reverse strand, counting down.
TTGCTTCAGGCCCTAGTGTGGTTCCGGCACGGCACGCTGAGCCTTTGGTTAATTCCTCTTCCTGGTGGGAAATGAGAGTTAAATTTGCCCGTCCAGACACCTCCAGCTAGTCTCTCATTGGTTCTCCCTATTCCTGTTCATTTTCCGCAGAAATTGCAAACTGGGCCAAACAGGAGGTTAAAGGCACTGACTCTCCAAGTGGGGAGAGTGTTAGTAAAGCGTCTGGAATGTTGCACTCGAGTACCAGGGGACGAAAACTGAGACACACTTGAACACGTTTCCCGAACACACGGTGGATCATACTCTGGGTTCCACATGCATGTTTTAGCTGAAGGAAGAATCCCTTAAACCTTGAGAGTTGAGACCCATGGAATGGGTACCATGCAATATAACTTCAAAGGGTCTGCATTTGCTCACCGAACCTCACCAATCCTATCACTGCTGCGTTTATGCCGCTGTACACACGCTTGATTCTCTTTCAGAGACATATAAATCCATAGGTTTTAAGATTCTTACTAGTGAGGTATATTGTTAGGTGTTTAATATGGGGTGTTGAGTCCACTTTGTTGAGCAAGGAGTAGCTCTTGTCTATTACATGTTTGGCTTATGGAATGGTATCTGTGCTAATTTCAATCTCTGGTTTTATGCAGCAACCCAACTCACCTTTCCCCTTAAGCAAGCATAAGTTGGTTTTCTACATTTGAGACCCTGTTCTGTTTTGTAATTCAGTTCCTGCGTAGCCAGGTTTACATTCCCTGTAGTAGTGATATCTTATGATGTTTCTTTTTCTGTGTGACTTATTTCACTTAGAATCATCGTACCTGAATCCACTCATTATGCTGCGGCGGGTCTATTGACATAGATTTCATTGCTGAGTGATATTGCATTGTACGTAAGTACCACAACTTCTTTATCCATTTTTCGCTTTCTGCGATATTGAACTTGTACCGTAAACGAGGTTCTTGTAAACAGAGCCGTCCTAAATTTTGGGGTGGCTGTGTCTTTTTGATTATAATTTCCCTAAGCTATAGGACCATAAGTGGAAGTGCCCTAGGCTCTGTTGCTTTGTTTTTTAGATGTTTCAGGAAACACCATACTCTTCTCCAGAGTGGCTGTTGGCAATTTACATCCCGCCCATCAGCATAACAAGGCTCCCAGTTCTCCATGGCCTGTCCTGCCTTTCTGGATTTTACACTTTTTTCAGATGGCCCTTTTGACCAGGGGACAGTTAGACTTCATTGTAGTGCAGATTTCCTTTGCAAGCTTGCTTGGTTGGCCAAAAAGGGCGTATGCGTTTTTTCCTGAATATATTCAGAAAAAAACGCATACGCCCTTTTTGACCAAGTGCATCATTTCGACGTTCTGCCTCTTTTCCTATGCTTTACATGCAATTCCAGTCTACCTCCTGAGATCGGTTTCCTGCAATTCTGCCCTGCTTTCAAGTCTTCTTGGCAGCCTTACTTCAATATATTTTTGGACGATAGCTGTCATTTATAACTCTGCAGGTTTGTGAATGACAGTGCCCCTGAGCTTCTTTCTTCAACTCGCTTTCTTGTGAGCTGGCCGCAACACCACAGGATTGCTTCAGGCCCTAGTGTGGTTCTGGCACGGCACGCTGAGCCTTTGGTTAATTCCTCTTCCTGGTGGGAAATGAGAGTTAAATTTGCCCGTCCAGACACCTCCAGCTAGTCTCTCATTGGTTTCCCTATTCCTGTTCATCTTCCGCAGAAATTGCAAACTGGGCCAAACAGGAGGTTAAAGGCACAGACTCTCTAAGTGGGGAGAGTGTTAGTAAAGCGTCTGGAATGTTGCACCCGAGTAGAAAGGGACGAAACCTGAGACACATTTGAACACGTTTCCCGATCACATGGTGGATCATACTCTGGGTTCCACATGCATGTGTTAGCTGAAGGAAGAATCCCTTAAACCTGGAGAGTTGAGACCCATGGAATGAGTACCATGCAATATGATTTCAAAGGGTCTGCATTTGCTCACCGAACCTCACCAATCCTATCACTGCTGCGTTTAAACCGCTGTACGCACGCTTGATTCTCTTTCGGAGACATATCAATCCATAGGTTTTAAGATTCTTACTAGTCAGGTATATTCTTATGCGTTTAATATGGGGTTTTGAGTCCACTTCGTTGAGCAAGGAGTAGCTCTTGTCTATTACATATTTGGCTTATGGAATGGTATCTGTGCTAATTTCAATCTCTGGTTTTATGCAGCACCCCAACTCACCTTTCCCCTTAAGCAAGCATAAGTTGGTTTTGTACATTTGAGACCCTGTTCTGTTTTGTAATTCAGTTCCTGTGTAGCCACGTTTACATTCCGTGTGTTAGTGATAAATTATGATGTTTCTTTTTCTGTGTGACTTATTTCAGTTAGAATCATCATACCTGAATCCACTCATTATGCTGTTACGGGCCTGATGACATAGATTTCATTGCTGAGTGATATTGCATTGTACGTAAGTACCGCAACTTCTTTATCCATTTTTCGCTCTCTGTGATATTGAACTTATACCGTAAACGAGCTTCTTGTAAACAGAGCCGGCCCAAACGTTGGGGTGGCTGTGTCTTTTTGATTTTAATTTCCCTAAGCTATAGGACCATAAGTGGAAGTGCCCTAGGCTCTGTTTCTTTGTTTTTTAGCTGTTTCAGGAAACACCATACACTTCTCCAGAGTGGCTGTTGGCAATTTACATCCCGCCCATCAGCATAACAAGGCTCCCAGTTCTCCATGGCCTGTCCTGCCTTTCTGGATTTTACACTTTTTTAGATGGCCCTTTTGACCAGGGGGAAGTGAGACTTCATTGTAGTGCAGATTTCCTTTGCAAGCTTGCTTGGTTGGCCAAAAAGGGCGTATGCGTTTTTTCCTGAATATATTCAGGAAAAAACGCATACGCCCTTTTTGGCCAAGTGCATCATTGTGGACGTTCTGCCTCTTTTCCTATGATTTACATGCAATTCCAGTCTATCTCCTGAAATTGGTTTTCTGCAATTCTGCCCCACTATCTAGTCCTCTTGGCAGCCTTACTTCAATATATTTTTGGACGATAGCTGTCATTTATAATTGTGCAGGTTTGTGAATTACAGTGCCCCTGAGCACCTTTCTTCGACTCGCTTTCTTGTGAGCTGGCCGCAACACTGCAGGATTTCTTCAGGCCCTAGTGTGGTTCCGGTATGGCACGCTGAGCCTTTGGTTAATTCCTCTTCCTGGTGGGAAATGAGAGTTAAATTTGCCCGTCTAGACACCTCCAGCTAGTGTCTCATTGGTTCTCCCTATTCCTGTTCATTTCCCGCAGAAATTGAAATCTGGGCCAAACAGGAGGTTAAAGGCACTGACTCTCCAAGTGGGGAGAGTGTTAGTAAAGCGTCTGGAATGTTGCACCCGAGTAACAGGGAATGAAAACTGAGACACATTTGAACACGTTTCCCTATCACACGGTGGATCATACTCTGTGTTCCACATGCATGTTTTAGCTGAAGGAAGAATCCCTTAAACATCGAGATTTGAGACCCATGGCATGGGTACCATGCAATATGACTTCAAAGGATCTGCATTTGCTCACCGATCCTTACCAATCCTATCACTGCTGCGTTTATGCCGCTGTACACACACTTGATTCTCTTTCGGAGACATATAAATCCATAGGTTTTAAGATTCTTACTAGTCAGGTATATTCTTAGGCGTTTAATATGGGGTGTTGAGTCCACTTCGTTGAGCAAGGAGTAGCTCTTGTCTATTACATATTTGGCTTATGGAACGGTATCTGTGCTAATTTCAATCTCTGGTTTTATGCAGCACCCCAACTCACCTTTCCCCTTAAGCAAGCATAAGTTGGTTTTCTGCATTTGAGACCCTGTTCTGTTTTGTAATTCAGTTCCTGTGTAGCCAAGTTTACATTCCGTGTAGTAGTAATATCTTATGATGTTTCTTTTTCTGTGTGACTTATTTCACTTAGAATCATCGTACCTGAATCCACTCATTATGCTGCTACGGGCCTGATGACATAGATTTCGTTGCTGAGTGATATTGCATCATACGTAAGTACCACAACTTCTTTATCCATGTTTCGCTCTCTGTGATATTGAACTTGTACCGTAAACGAGGTTCTTGTATACAGAGCCGGCCCAAACATTGGGGTGGCTGTGTCTTTTTGATTTTAATTTCCCTAAGCTATAGGACCATAAGTGGAAGTGCCCTAGGCTCTGTTGCTTTGTTTTTTGGATGTTTCAGGAAACACCATACACTTCTCCAGAGTGGCTGTTGGCAATTTACATCCCGCCCTTCAGCATAACAAGGCTCCCAGTTCTCCATGGCCTGTCCTGCCTTTCTGGATTTTACACTTTTTTCAGATGGCCCTTTTGACCGGGGGGCAGTGAGACTTCATTGTAGTGTAGATTTCCTTTGCAAGCTTGCTTGGTTGGCCAAAAAGGGCGTATGCGTTTTTTCCTGAATATATTCAGGAAAAAACGCATACGCCCTTTATGGCCAAGTGCATCATTGTGGACGTTCTGCCTCTTTTCCTATGCTTTACATGCAATTCCAGTCTACCTCATGAGATCGGTTTCCTGCAGTTCTGCCCCACTTTCAAGTGCTCTTGGCAGCCTTACTTCAATATATTTTTGGACGATAGCTGTCATTTATAACTCTGCAGGTTTGTGAATTACAGTGCCCCTGAGGTCCTTTCTTCAACTCGCTTTCTTGTGAGCTGGCCACAACACCGCAGGATTTCTTCAGGCCCTAGTGTGTTTTCGGAGTGGCCCGTTGAGCGTTTGGTTAATTCCTCTTCCTCGTGGGAAATGAGAGTTAAATTTGCCCGTCCTGACACCTCCAGCTAGTCTCTCATTGGTTTTCCCTCTTCCTGTTCGTCTTCCGCAGAAATTGCAAACTGGGCCAAACAGGAGGTTAAAGGCACTGACTCTCCAAGTGGGGAGAGTGTTAGTAAAGCGTCTGGAATTTGCACACGAGTACCAGGGGACGAAAACTGAGACACAGTTGAACACTTTTCCCGATCACACTGTGGATCATACTCTGGGTTCCACATGCATTTTTTTTTAACATCTTTATTGGAGTATAATTGCTTTACAATCGTGTGTTAGTTTCTGCTTTATAACAAAGTGAATCAGTCATACATAAACATATATTCCCATATGTCTTCCCTGTTGCGTCTCCCTCCCTCCCTCCCTCCCTATCCCACCCCTCCAGGCTGTCACAAAGCACCGAGCCAATATCCCTGTGCCATGCGACTGCTTCCCACTAGCTATCTACCTTACTACGTTTGTTAGTGTGTATATGCCCATGACTCTCTCTCGCCCTGTCACAGCTCACCCTTCCCCCTCCCCATAACCTCAAGTCCGTTCTCTAGGAGGTCTGTGTCTTTATTCCTGCTTTACCCCTAGGTTCTTCATGACATTTTTTTTTCTTAAATTCCATATATATGTGTTAGCATACGGTATTTGTCTTTTTCTTTCTGACTTACTTCACTCTGTATGACAGACTCTAGGTCTATCCACCTCATTACAAATAGTTCAATTTCGTTTCTTTTTATGGCTGAGTAATATTCCGTTGTATATATGTGCCACATCTTCTTTATCCATTCATCCGATGATGGGCACTTAGGTTGTTTCCATCTCCGGGCTATTGTAAATAGAGCTGCAATGAACATTTTGGTACATGACTCTTTTTGAATTTTGATTTTCTCAGGGTATATGCCCAGTAGTGGGATTGCTGGGTCATATGGTAGTTCTATTTGTAGTTTTTTAAGGAACCTCCATACTGTTCTCCATAGTGGCTGAACCAATTCACATTCCCACCAGCAGTGCAAGAGTGTTCCCTTTTCTCCACACCCTCTCTAGCATTTATTGTTTCTAGATTTTTTGATGATGGCCATTCTGACTGGTGTGAGATGATATCTCATTGTAGTTTTGATTTGCATTTCTCTAATGATTAATGATGTTGAGCATTCTTTCATGTGTTTGTTGGCAGTCTGTATATCTTCGTTGGAGAAATGTCTATTTAGGTCTTCTGCCCATTTTTGGATTGGGTTGTTTGTTTTCTTGTTATTGAGCTGCATGAGCTGCTTGTAAATTTTGGAGATTAATCCTTTGTCGGTTGCTTCATTTGCAAATATTTTCTCCCATTCTGAGGGTTGTCTTTTGGTCTTGTTTATGGTTTCCTTTGCTGTGCAAAAGCTTTGGAGTTTCATTAGGTCCCATTTGTTTATTTTTGTTTTTATTTCCATTACTCTAGGAGGTGGGTCAGAAAGGATCTTGCTCTGATTTATGTCATAGTGTGTTCTGCCTATGTTTTCCTCTAAGAGTTTGATAGTTTCTGGCCTTACATTTAGGTCTTTAATCCATTTTGAGCTTATTTTTGTGTATGGTGTTAGGGAGTAATCTAATCTCATAGTTTTACATGTACCTGTCCAGTTTTCCCAGCACCACTTATTGAAGAGGCTGTCCTTTCTCCATTGTACATTACTGCCACCTTTATCAAAGATAAGGTGTCCATATGTGCATGGGTTTATCTCTGGGCTTTCTATCCTGTTCCATTGATCTATCTTTCTGTTTTTGTGCCAGTACCATACCGTCTTGATAACTGTAGCTTTGTAGTATAGTCTGAAGTCAGGGAGCCTGATTCCTCCAGTTCCTTCTTTCGTTCTCAAGATTGCTTTGGCTATTCGGGGTCTTTTGTGTTTCCATACAAATTGTGAAATTTTTTGTTCTAGTTCTGTGAAAAATGCCAGTGGTAGTTTGATAGGGATTGCATTGAATCTATAGATTGCTTTGGGTAGTAGAGTCATTTTCACAATGTTGATTCTTCCAATCCAAGAACATGGTATAGTTTTCCATCTATTTGTATCATCTTTAATTTCTTTCATCAGTGTCTTATAATTTTCTGCATACAGGTCTTTTGTCTCCTTAGGTAGGTTTATTCCTAGATATTTTATTCTTTTTGTTGCAATGGTAAATGGGAGTGTTTTCTTGATTTCACTTTCAGATTTTTCATCATTAGTATATAGGAATGCCAGAGATTTCTGTGCATTAATTTTGTATCCTGCCACTTTACCAAATTCATTGATTAGCTCTAGTAGTTTTCTGGTAGCATCTTTAGGGTTCTCTATGTATAGGATCATGTCATCTGCAAACAGCGACAGCTTTACTTCTTCTTTTCCGATTTGGATTCCTTTTATTTCCTTTTCTTCTCTGATTGCTGTGGCTAAAACTTCCAAAACTATGTTGAATAAGAGTGGTGAGAGCGGGCAACCTTGTCTTGTTCCTGATCTTAGTGGAAATGCTTTCAGTTTTTCCCCATTGAGGATGATGTTTGCTGTGGGCTTGTCATATATGGCCTTTATTATGTTGAGGAAAGTTCCCTCTATGCCTACTTTCTGCAGGGTTTTTATCATAAATGGGTGTTGAATTTTGTCAAAAGCTTTCTCTGCATCTATTGAGATGATCATATGGTTTTTCTCCTTCAATTTGTTAATATGGTTTATCACATTGATAGATTTGCGTATATTGAAGAATCCTTGCATTCCTGGAATAAACCCCACTTGATCATGGTGTATGATCCTTTTAATGTGCTGTTGGATTCTGTTTGCTAGTATTTTGTTGAGGATTTTTGCATCTATGTTCATCAGTGATATTGGCCTGTAGTTTTCTTTCTTTGTGACATCCTTGTCTGGTTTTGGTATCAAGGTGATGGTGGCCTCGTAGAAGGAGTTTGGGAGTGGTCCTCCCTCTGCTATATTTTGGAAGAGTTTGAGAAGGATAGGTGTTAGCTCTTCTCTAAATGTTTGATAGAATTCGCCTGTGAAGCCATCTGGTCCTGGGCTTTTCTTTGTTGGAAGATTTTTAATCACAGTTTCAATTTCAGTGCTTGTGATTGGTCTGTTCATATTTTCTATTTCTTCCTGATTCAGTCTTGGCAGGTTGTGCATTTCTAAGAATTTGTCCATTTCTTCCAGATTGTCCATTTTATTGGCATAGAGTTGCTTGTAGTAATCTCTCATGATCTCTTTTATCTCTGCAGTGTCAGTTGTTACCTCTCCTTTTTCATTTCTAATTCTATTGATTTGAGTCTTCTCCCTTTTTTTCTTGATGAGTCTGGCTAGTGGTTTATCTATTTTGTTTATCTTCTCAAAGAACCAGCTTTTAGTTTTATTGATCTTTGCTATTGTTTCCTTCATTTCTTTTTCATTTATTTCTGATCTGATTTTTATGATTTCTTTCCTTCTGCTAGCTTTGGGTTTTTTTTGTTCTTCTTTCTCTAATTGCTTGAGGTGCAAGGTTAGGTTGTTTATTCGAGATGTTTCCTGCTTCTTAAGGTGGGCTTGTATTGCTATAAACTTCCCCCTTAGAACTGCTTTTGCTGCATCCCACAGGTTTTGGGTCGTTGTGTCTCCATTGTCATTTGTTTCTAGGTATTTTTTGATTTCCTCTTTGATTTCTTCAGTGATCACTTCATTATTAAGTAGTGTATTGTTTAGCCTCCATGTGTTTGTATTTTTTACAGATCTTTTCCTGTAATTGATATCTAGTCTCATGGCGTTGTGGTCAGAAAAGATACTTGATACAATTTCAATTTTCTTAAATTTACCAAGGCTTGATTTGTGACCCAAGATATGATCTATCCTGGAGAATGTTCCATGAGCACTTGAGAAAAATGTGTATTCTGTTGTTTTTGGATGGAGTGTCCTATAAATATCAATTAAGTCCATCTTGTTTAATGTATCATTTAAAGCTTGTGTTTCCTTATTTATTTTCATTTTGGATGATCTGTCCATGGGTGAAAGTGGGGTGTTTAAGTCCCCTACTATGAATGTGTTACTCTCGATTTCCCCTTTTATGGCTGTTAGTATTTGCCTTATGTATTGAGGCGCTCCTATGTTGGGTGCATAAATATTTACAATTGTTATATCTTCTTCTTGGATCGCTCCCTTGATCATTATGTAGTGTCCTTCTTTGTCTCTTTTAATAGTCCTTATTTTAAAGTCTATTTTGTCTGATATGAGAATTGCTACTCCAGCTTTCTTTTGGTTTCCATTTGCATGGAATATCTTTTTCCATCCCCTTACTTTCAGTCTGTATGTGTCTCTAGGTCTGAAGTGGGTCTCTTGTAGACAGCATATATAAGGGTCTTGTTTTTGTATCCATTCAGCTAATCTGTGTCTTTTGGTGGGAGCATTTAGTCCATTTACATTTAAGGTAATTATCGATATGTATGTTCCTATTCCCATTTTCTAAATTGTTTTGTGTTCGTTATTATAGGTCTTTTCCTTCTCTTGTGTTTCTTGCCTAGAGAAGATCCTTTAGCATTTGTTGTAAAGCTGGTTTGGTGGTGCTGAACTCTCTCAGCTTTTGCTTGTCTGTAAAGGTTTTAATTTCTCCATCAAATCTGAATGAGATCCTTGCTGGGTAGAGTAGTCTTGGCTGCAGGTTTTTCTCCTTCATCACTTTCAGTATGTCCTGCCACTCCCTTCTGGCTTGTAGGGTTTCTGCTGAGAGATCAGCTGTTAACCTTATGGGGATTCCCTTATGTGTTATTTGTTGTTTTTCCCTTGCTGCTTTTAATATGCTTTCTTTGTATTTAATTTTTGACAGTTTGATTAATATGTGTCTTGGCGTATTTCTCCTTGTATTTATCCTGTATGGGACTCTCTGTGCTTCCTGGACTTGATTAACTATTTCCTTTCCCATATTAGGGAAGTTTTCAACTATAATTTCTTCAAATATTTTCTCAGTCCCTTTCTTTTTCTCTTCTTCTTCTGGAACCCCTATAATTCAAATGTTGGTGCGTTTAATGTTGTCCCAGAGGTCTCTGAGACTGTCCTCAGTTCTTTTCATTCTTTTTTCTTTATTCTGCTCTGCAGTAGTTATTTCCACTATTTTATCTTCCAGGTCACTTATCTGTTCTTCTGCCTCAGTTATTCTGCTATTGATCCCATCTAGAGTATTTTTAATTTCATTTATTGTGTTGTTCATCGTTGCTTGTTTCATCTTTAGTTCTTCTAGGTCCTTGTTAACTGATTCTTGCATTTTGTCCATTCTATTGTCCATTCTATCTCCAAGATTTCGGATCAACCTTACTATCATTATTCTGAATTCTTTTTCAGGTAGACTGCCTATTTCCTCTTCATTTGTTAGGTCTGGTGCATTTTTATCTTGCTCCTTTATCTGCTGTGTGTTTTTCTGTTTTCTCATTTTGCTTATCTTACTGTGTTTGGGGTCTCCTTTTTGCAGGCTGCAGGTTCGTAGTTCCTCCTGTTTTTGATGTCTGTCTCCAGTGGCTAAGGTTGCTTCAGTGGGTTGTGTAGGCTTCCTGGTGGAGGGGACTAGTGCCTGTGTTGTGGTGGATGAGGCTGGATCTTGTCTCTCTAGTGGGCAGGTTCACGTCTGGTGGTGTGTTTTGGGGTGTCTGTGGCCTTATTATGATTTTAGACAGCCTCTCTGCTAATGGGTGGGGTTGTGTTCCTGTTTTGCTAGTTGTTTGGCACAGGTTGTCCAGCACTGTGGTTTGCTGGTCGTTGAGTGAAGCTGGGTGCTGGTGTTAAGATGGAGGTCTCTGGGAGATTTTTGCTGTTTGATATTATGTGGAGCTGGGAGGTCTCTTGTGGACCAGTGTCCTGAAGTTGGCTCTCCTACCTCAGAAGCAGAGCCCTGACTCCTGGCTGGAGCACCAAGAGCCTTTCATCCACACGGCTCAGAATAAAAGGGAGAAAAAGTAGAGGGAATTAGTAGAAGTATGAGGAAAGAGAGAAGGAAAGGAGCGAAGGAAGGAGGGAAGGAAGGAAGGAAGGAAGAAAGAAAGAAAGAAGCAAAGAAGGAAAGAAGGCAAGAAGGAACGAAAGGAGGGAGGGAGGGAGGAAGGAAGGAAGGAAGGAGGGAAAGAAGGAAAAACAGAAAGAAAGAAGATACAGTAAAAATAAAATAAAGTATAATAAAGTTATTGAATTAAAAAATTCTTATTTAGGAAAAAAAAAGGGACGGATAGAACCTTAGGACAAATGTTGGAAGCAAAGCTATACAGACAAAATCTTACACAGAAGCGTACACATACACCCTCACTAAAAGAGGTAAAGGGGGAAAATCATAAATCTTGCTGTCAGAGACCACCTCCTCAATTTGGGATGATTCATTGTCTAAAGGAGGGAAGGAAGGAAGGAAAGAAAGAAAGAAAAAGAAAGGACGAGGGTAAAGTATAATAACGTTCTTAAAATTAAAATTGATTATTAAGAAAAAAATTTTAAGAAAAAACCATGAAGGGATAGAACCCTAGGACAAATGGTGGAAGCAAGACTATACAGACAAGATCTCACACAGAAGCATACACATACACATTCACAAAAAGAGGAATAGGGAAAAAAATCATAGATCTTGCTCCCAAAGTCCACCTCCTTAATTTGGGATGATTGGCTGTCTATTCATGTATTCCACAGATGCAGGGTACATCAAGTTGATTGTGGAGCTTTAATCCGCTGCTTCTGAGGCTGCTGGGAGAGATTTCCCTTTCTCTTCTTTGTTCTCACAGCTCACAGGGGCTCAGCTTTGGATTTGGCCCTGCCTCTGTGTGTAGGTCGCTGGAGGGCGTCTGTTTTTTGCTCAGACAGGACGGGGTTAAAGGAGCCGCTGATTCGGGGGTTCTGGCGTACTGAGGCCGGTGGGGAGGGAGGGGCATGGAATGCGGGGTGGGCCTGCGGCGGCAAAGTCCGGCGTGACCCTACACCAGCCCGAGGCCCGCCGTGTGCTCTCCCGGGGAAGTCGTCCCCGGATCCCGGGAACCCGGCAGTGGCGGGCTGCACAGGCTCTGCGGAAGAGGGGCGTGGAGAGCGACCTGTGCTCGCACACAGGCCCCTTGGTGGTGGCAGCAGCAGCCCCAACGTCTCCCGCCCGCCTCTGGGGTCCGCGCCTCCAGCCGTGGCTCGCGCCCGTCTCTGGGGTCCGCGCCCTCAGCCGCGGCTCGCGCCCGTCTCTGGGGTCCGCGCCCTCAGCCGCGGCTCGCGCCCGTCTCTGGGGTCCGCGCTTTCAGCCGCGGCTCGCGCCCGTCTCTGGGGTCCGCGCTTTCAGCCGCGGCTTGCGCCCGTCTCTGGGGTCCGCGCTTTCAGCCACGGTTCGTGCCCGTCTCTGGAGTTCCTTTAAGCAGCGTTCTTAAACCCCTCTCCTCAAGCACCAGGAAACAAAGAGGGAAGAAAAAGTCTCTTGCCTCTTCGGCAGGTGCAGACTTTTCCCCGGACTCCCTCCCAGCTAGCTGTGGTGCACTAACCCCTTCAGGCTATGTTCAAGCCGCCAACCCCAGTCCTCTCCCTGCTCTCCGTCCGAAACTGAAACCCGAGCCTCAGAGCCTCAGCTCGCAGCCCTGCCCGCCCCAGCGGGTGAGCAGACAAGCCTCTCGGGCTGGTGAGTGCCGGTCGGCACCAATCCTCTGCGCGGGAATCTGCCCGCTTTGCCCTGCGCACCCGTTGCTGTGCACTCCTCCTCAGGTTCGAAGCTCCCCCCTCCGCCTCCCGCAGTCTCTGCCTGCGAAGGGGCTTCCTAGTGTGTGGAAACTTTTCCTCCTTCACAGCTCCCTCCCACTGGTGCAGGTGCCGTCCCTATCCTTTTGTCTCAGTTTATTCTTTTTTTATTTTGCCCTACCCAGGTACGTGGGGAGTTTCTTGCCTTTTGGGAGGTCTGAGGTCTTCTGCCAGCCTTCAGTAGGTGATCTGTAGGAGTTGTTCCACATGTAGATGTATTTAAGGTGTATCTGTGGGGAGGAAGGTGATCTCCGCATCTTACTCTTTCGCCATCTTACTGCTCCTGGATCAATCCATAGGTTTTAAGATTCTTACTAGTCAGGTATATTCTTAGGCGTTTAATATGGGGTGCTGAGTCACTTCGTTGAGCAAGGAGTAGCTCTTGTCTATTACATATTTGGCTTATGGAACGGTATGTGTGCTAATTTCAATCTCTGGTTTTATGCAGCACCCCAACTCACCTTTCCCCTTAAGCAAGCATAAGTTGGTTTTCTACATTTGAGACCCTGTTCTGTTTTGTAATTCAGTTCCTGTGTAGCCAAGTTTACATTCCATGAATTAGTGATATCTTATGATGTTTCTTTTTCTGTGTGACTTATTTCACTTAGCATCATCGTAAATGAATCCACTCATTATACTGCTACGGGCCTGATGACATAGATTTCATTGCTGAGTGATATTGCATTGTACGTAAGTACCACGACTTCTTTATCAATTTTTCGCTTTCTGTGATATTGAACTTGTACCGTAAACGAGGTTCTTGTAAACAGAGGCATCCCAAATTTGGGGTGGCTGTGTCTTTTTGATTTTAATTTCCCTAAGCTATAGGACCATAAGTGGAAGTGCCCTAGGCTCTGTTGCTTTGTTTTTTAGATATTTCAGGAAACACCATACACTTCTCCAAGGTGGCTGTTGGCAATTTACATCCCGCCCATCAGCATAACAAGGCTCCCAGTTCTCCTTGGCCTGTCCTGCCTTTGTGGATTTTACACTTTTTCAAATGGCCCTTTTGACTGTGGGTAAGTGAGACTTCATTTTAGTGCAGATTTCTTTTGCAAGCTTGCTTGGTTGGCCAGAAATTGCGTATGCCTTTTTTCCTGAATATATTCAGGAAAAAAGGCATACGCCCTTTTTGGCCAAGTGCATCATTGTGGACGTTCTGCCTCTTTTCCTATGCTTTAAATGCAATTCCAGTCTACCTCTTGAGATCGGTTTCCTGCAATTCTGCCCCGCTTTCAAGTCCTCTTGGCAGCCTTACTTCAATATATTTTTGGATGATAGCTGTCATTTATAACTCTGCAGGTTTGTGCATTAGAGTGCCCCTGAGCTCCTTTCTTCAACTCTCTTTCTTGTGAGCTGGCCGCAACACCGCAGGATTGCTTCAGCCCCTAGTATGGTTCCGGCATGGCACGCTGAGCCTTTGGTTAATTCCTCTTCCTGGTGGGAAATGAAAGTTAAATTTGCCCATCCAGACACCTCCAGCTAGTCTCTCATTGGTTCTCCCTATTCCTGTTCATCTTCCACAGAAATTGCAAACTGGCACAAACAGGAGCTTAAAGGCACTGACTCTCCAAGTGGGGACAGTGTTAGTAAAGCGTCTGGAATGTTGCACCCGAGTACCAGGGGACGAAAACTGAGACACATTTGAACACGTTTCCCGATCACACGGTGGATCATACTCTGGGTTCAACATGCATGTTTAGCTGAAGGAAGAATCCCTTAAACCTGGAGAGTTGAGACCCATGGAATTGGTACCATGCAATATGACTTAAAAGGGTCTACATTTGCTCACCGAACCTCAACAATCCTATCACTGCTGCGTTTATGCCGCTGTACACACGCTTGATTCTCTTTCGGAGACATAGCAATCCATAGGTTTTAAGATTCTTACTAGTCAGGTATATTCTTAGGCGTTTAATATGGGGTCTTGAGTCCACTTCGTTGAGCAAGGAGTAGCTCTTCTCTATTACATATTTGGCTTCTGGAACGGTATCTGTGCTAATTTCAATCTCTGGTTTTATGCAGCACCCCAACTCATCTTTCCCCTTAAGCAAGCATAAGTTGGTTTTCTACATTTGAGACCCTGTTCTGTTTTGTAATTCAGTTCCTGTGTAGCCAAGTTTACATTCCCTGTAGTAGTGATATCTTATGATGTTTCTTTTTCTGTGTGACTAATTTCACTTAGAATCATCGTACCTGAATCCACTCATTATGCTGCTACGGGCCTGATGACATAGATTTCATTGCTGAGTGATATTGCATTGTACGTAAGTACCACAATTTCTTTATCCGTTCTTCGCTTTCTGTGATATTGAACTTGTACCGTAAACGAGGTTCTTGTAAACAGAGGCATCCCAAACATTGGGGTGGCTGTGTCTTTTTGATTTTAATTTCCCTAAGCTATAGGACCATAAGTGGAAGTGCCCTAGGCTCTGTTGCTATGTTTTTAGATGTTTCAGGAAACACCATACACTTCTCCAGAGTGGCTGTTGGCAATTTACATCCCGCCCATCAGCATAACAAGGCTCCCAGTTCTCCATGGCCTGTCCTGCCTTTCTGGATTTTACACTTTTTTCAGATGGCCCTTTTGACCGGGGGGAAGTGAGACTTCACTGTAGTGCAGATTTCCTTTGCAAGCTTGCTTGGTTGGCCAAAAAGGGCGTATGCCTTTTTTCCTGAATATATTCAGGAAAAAACGAATACGCTCTTTTTGGCCAAGTGCATCAATGTGGACGTTCTAACTCTTTTCCTATGCTTTAAATGCAATTCGAGTCTACCTCTTGAGATCGGTTTCCTGCAATTCTGCCCCACTTTCAAGTCCTCTTGGCAGCCTTACTTCAATATATTTTTGGAGGATAGCTGTCATTTATAACTCTGCAGGTTTGTGAATTACAGTGCCCCTGAGCTCCTTTCTTCAACTCTCTTTCTTGTGAGCTGGCCGCAACACCGCAGGATTGCTTCAGCCCCTAGTACGGTTCCGGCATGACACGCTGAGCCTTTGGTTAATTCCTCTTCCTGGTGGGAAATGAGAGTTAAATTTGCCTGTCCAGACACCTCCAGCTAGTCTCTCATTGCTTCTCCCTATTCCTGTTCATCTTCCACAGAAATTGCAAACTGGCACAAACAGGAGCTTAAAGGCACTGACTCACCAAGTGGGGAGAGTGTTAGTAAAGCGTCTGGAATGTTGCACCCGAGTACCAGGGGACGAAAACTGAGACACATTTGAACACGTTTCCCGATCACGTGGTGGATCATACTCTGGGTTCCACATGCATGTTTAGCTGAAGGAAGAATCCCTTAAACCTGGAGAGTTGAGACCCATGGAATGGGTACCATGCAATATGACTTCAAAGGGTCTGCCTTTGCTCACCGAACCTCACCAATCCTATCACTGCTGCGTTTATGCCACTGTACACACGCTTGATTCTCTTTCGGAGACATAGCAATCCATAGGTTTTAAAATTCTTACTAGTCAGGTATATTCTTAGGCTTTTAATATGGGGTGTTGAGTCCACTTCGTTGAGCAAGGAGTAGCTCTTGTCTATTCCATATTTGGCTTAAGGAACTTTATCTGTGCTCATTTCAATCTCTGGTTTTATGCAGCACCCCAACTCACCTTTCCCCTTAAGCAAGCATAAGTTGGTTTTCTAAATTTGAGACCCTGTTCTGTTTTGTAATCCAGTTCCTGTGTAGCCAAGTTTATATTCCGTATATTAGTGATATCTTATGATGTTTCTTTTTCTGTGTGACTTATTTCAATTAGAATCATCGTACCTGAATCCACTCATTATGCTGCTACGGGCCTGATGACATCGATTTCATTTCTGAGGGATATTGCATTGTACGTAAGTACCACAACTTCTTTATCCATTTTTCGCTTTCTGCGATATTGAACTTGTACCGTAAACGAGGTTCTTGTAAACAGAGCCGTCCCAAATTTTGGGGTGGCTGTGTCTTTTTTATTTTAATTTCTCTAAGCTATAGGACCATAGGTGGAATTGCCCTAGGCTCTGTTGCTTTGTTTTTTAGATGTTTCAGGAAACATCATACACTTCTCCCCAGTGGCTCTTGGTAATTTACATCCCGCGCCTCACATAACAAGGCTTCCAGTTCTCCATGGCCTGTCCTGCCTTTCTGGATTTTACACTTTTTTCAGATGGCCCTTTTGACCGGGGGGAAGTGAGACTTCACTGCAGTGCAGATTTCCTTTGCAAGCTTGCTTGGTTGGCCAAAAAGGGCGTATGCGTTTTTCCTGAATATATTCAGGGAAAAACGCATACGCCCTTTTTGGCCAAGTGCATCATTGTCGACGTTCTGCCTCTTTTCCTATGCTTTAAATGCAATTCCAGTCTACCTCCTGAAATCGGTTTCCTGCAATTCTGTCCCGCTTTCAAGTCCTCTTGGCAGCCTGACTTCAGTATATTTTTGGACGATAGCTGTCATTTATAACTCTGCAGGTTTGTGAATTACAGTGCCCCTGAGCTCCTTTCTTCAACTCGCTTTCTTGTGAGCTGGCCGCAACACTGCAGGATTGCTTCAGGCCCTAATCTTGTTCCGGCTGGCATGCTGAGCCTTTGGTTAATTCCTCTTCCTGGTGGGAAATGAGAGTTAAATTTGCCCATCCAGACACCTCCAGCTAGTCTCTCATTGGTTCTCCCTATTCCTGTTCATCTTCCGCAGAAATTGCAAACTGGGCAAACAGGAGGTTAAAGGCACTGACTCTCCAAGTCGGGAGAGTGTTAGTAAAGCATTTGGAATGTTGCACGCGAGTACCAGGGGAAGAGAAATGAGACATATTTGAACACGTCTCCCGATCACACGTTTGATCATACTCTGGGTTCCACATGCATGTTTTAGCTGAAGGAAGAATCCCTTAAACCTGGAGAGTTGAGACCCATGGAATGGGTACCATGCAATATGACTTCAAAGGGGCTTCATTTGCTCACCGAACCTCTCCAATCCTATCACTGCTGCGTTTATGGCCCTCTACACACGCTTGATTCCCTTTCAGAGACGTAGCAATCCATAGGTTTTAAGATACTTACTAGTCAGCTACATTCTTAGGCATTTAATATGGGGTGTTGAGTCCATTTCATTGAGCAAGGAGTAGCTCTTGTCTATTCCATATTTGGCTTAAGGAACTTTATCTGTGCTCATTTCAATCTCTGGTTTTATGCAGCACCCCAACTCACCTTTCCCCTTAAGCAAGCATAAGTTGGTTTTCTAAATTTGAGACGCTGTTCTGTTTTGTAATTCAGTTCCTGTGTAGCCAAGTTTACATTCCGTGTAGTAGTCATATCTTATGATGTTTCTTTTTCTGTGTGACTTATTTCACTTACAATCATCGTACCTGAATCCACTCATTATGCTGCTACGGGCCTGATGACATAGATTTCATTGCTGAGTGATATTGCATTGTACGTAAGTACCACAATATCTTTATCCATTTTTCGCTTTCTGCGACATTGAACTTGTACCGTAAACGAGGTTCTTGTAAACAGAGCCGTCCCAAACTTTGGGGTGGCTGTGTCTTTTTGATTTTAATTTCCCTAAGCTATAGGACCATAAGTGGAAGTGCCCTAGGCGCTGTTGCTTTGTTTTTTAGATGTTTCAGGAAACATCATACACTTCTCCCGAGTGGCTGTTGGCAATTTACATCCCGCCCATCAGCATAACAAGGCTCCCAGTTCTCCATGGCTTGTCCTGCCTTTCTGGATTTTACACTTTTTTCAGATGGCCCTTTTGACCGGGGGGAAGTGAGACTTCATTGTAGTGCAGATTTCCTTTGCAAGCTTGCTTGGTTGGCCAAAAAGGGCGTATGCGTTTTTTCCTGAATATATTCAGGGAAAAACGCATACGCCCTTTTTGGCCAAGGGCATCATTGTTGACGTTCTGCCTCTTTTCCTATGCTTTAAATGCAATTCCCGCCTACCTCCTGAAATCGGTTTCCTGCAATTCTGCCCCGCTTTCAAGTCCTCTTGGCAGCCTTACTTCAGTATATTTTTGGACGATAGCTGTCATTTATAACTCTGCAGGTTTGTGAATTACAGTGTCCCTGAGATCCTTTCTTCAACTCGCTTTCTTGTGAGCTGGCCGCAACACTGAAGGATTGCTTCAGGCCCTAATCTGGTTCCGGCATGGCACGCTGAGCCTTTTGTTAATTCCTCTTCCTGGTGGGAAATTAGAGTGAAATGTGACCGTCCAAACACCTACAGCTAGTCTCTCATTGCTTCTCCCTATTCCCGTTCAACCTCTGCAGAAACTGCTAACTGTGCTAAACAGGAGTTTTAAGGCACAGACTCTCCACGTGGGGAGATTTTTAGTAAAGCATCTGGAATGGCGAACCCGTGTACCAAGGGACAAAAAATGAAATGCATTTTAGAAACGTTGCCCAATCACATGGTGTACAATCCTCTGGGTTTCTCATGCATGTTTTAGCTGTAGGAAGAATCCCTTAAACCAGGAGTGTTGAGACCCCTGGAATGGGTAGCATACAGTATTACTTCAAAGGGTCTCCATTTTCTCACTGAACCTCACCAATCCTCTCAGCCCCAAATGTCCTGCCTTATGTCTCACCCAGCTGTGGGTGTAGATGTGGTAAATCCAAGTTTCATCACAAGCCCTGAACGAATTATTTAAGAACTTTCTCTCCTTCACTGTCTTTGTTTTTGAAATTTATTTTAATAATGGGGTTTAGTTTATTTTCATGGCTGTGTATACTGCTCTACACACACCTGATTCTCTTACGGAGACATATAAATACATATGTTTTAATATTCTTATTGTCAGATATATTCCTCTGCAGTGAATAGGCGGTGTTGTGTCTAATTCGTTGAGCAAGGAGTATATCTCGTCTATTACATATTTGGCTTATGGAATAGTATCTGTGCTAATTTCAATCTCTGGTTTTACGTAGCACCCCAACTCATCATTCCCCTTAAGAAAGCATAAGTTTGTTTTCTAAATGTGAGACTCTGTTCTGTTTTGTAATTCAGTTCATGTGTAGCCAAGTTTACATTCCCTCTATAAGTGATATCTTATGATAAGTTTCTTTCTCTGTGTGACTTATTTCCTTTGAATCATTGTACCTAAATCCATTCATTATGCTTGTACGGGCCAGACGTCATTGATTTCATTGCTGAGTGATGTTCCATTGTACGTAAGTATGAAAACATCTTTATCCATTTCTCTCTTTCAAGGATATTTAATTTGTTCCATAGTCGAGACTCTTGTAAACAGAGCAGCCCTAAACTTTGGGGTGGTTGTTTCTTGTTATTTTAATTTTCCTGAGTTATAGTGCTATAAGTAGGTTTAGGGTTAGGGTTAAGGTTAGGGTTAGGGAACGGGTATGGTTTAGGATGCCACAATGGTTTAGGGTGAGCGAAAGTGTTAGGGTACAGGTCAGTGTTAGTGTACCATTTAGGATTAGGTTAAGTGTTAGGGTAATGCTTCAGGTTGGGGTTATGGTTAGGGAATGGGGACGGTTTAGGGTAGAGGTTAGGGTACGACAACAGTTTAGGGATAGCGTACATGTAAGGGTAAGGGCTAGTGTTAGCGTACGGGTTAGGATTAGGGGACGGGTTAGGGTAAGGCTTCGGGTAAGGGTTAGGGTTAGCGTTAGGGATAGGGGACGGTGACCGTTTAGGGAACAGATTAGGGTATGACAATGGTCAAGAGTCAGCATTCGTGTTAGGGTATGAGTTAGAGTTAGCGTATGGGTTAGGATTAGGGGACTGGATAGGGTAAGACTTCGGGTAAGGGTTAGGGATAGGGTTAGGGGACGGGGAAAGTTTAGGGTACAGGTTAGGGTACGACAAGAGTTTAGGGTGAGCGTACGTGTTAGGCTATGGGTTAGTGTTAGAATACGGGTTAGAATTCGGGGACGGGTTAGGGTAAGGCTTCAGGTAAAGTTTAAGGTTAGGATTAGGGGACTGGGAAGGTTTAGGGTACAGGTTAGGGAACGACGATTGTTTAGGGTGAGTGTACATGTTAGGGCATGGGTTAGTGTTAGCATATGGGTTAGGATTAGGGGACAGGTTAAGGTAAGGCTTCGGGTAAAGGTTAGGCTTAGGGTTAGGGGACGGGGAAGGTTTAGGGTACAGTTTAGGGTACGACAATGGTTTAGGGTGAGTGTACGTGTTAGGGTACGGGTTAGTTTAGCGTATGGGTTAGGATTAGGGGACGGGTTAGGGTAAGGCTTCAGGTAAGGGTTAAGGTTAGGAGAGGGGGACAGTTTAGGGTACAGGTTAGGGTGTGACAGCGGTTTAGGGTGACCGTACGTGTTAGGGTATGGGTTAGTGTCAGCGTACGGGTTAGGATTAGGTGACGGGTTAGGGTAAGGTTTCAGGTAAGGGTTAGGGTTAGGGTTAGGGACAGGGACAGCTTAGGGTACAGATTAGGGTACTACAACGGTTTACGGTGAGTGTACGTGTTAGGATAAGACTTAGTGTTAGCGTATGGCTTAGGATTAGGGGACGAGTTAGGGTAAGGCCTCGGGTAAGTGTTAGGGTTAGGGGACAGGGTCAGATTAGGGTACAGTTTAGGGTACGACAATGGTTAAGGGTGAGCGTTCGTGTTAGGGTATAGGATAGTGTCAGCGTACGGGTAAGGATTAGGAGAAAGTTTAGGGTATGGCTTCCAGTAAGGGGTACGGTTAGGGTTAGGCAATGGAGACGGTTTAGGGCACAGGTTAGGGTACAACAAAGGTTTAGGGTGAGCATAAGTGTTAGGGTATGGGTTAGTGTTAGCGTATGGGTTAGAATTAGGGGATGGGTTAGGGTAAGGGTTCAGGTAAGGGTTAGGGTTAGATTTAGGGTTAGGGTTAGGGGATGGGGATGGTTTAGGGGACAGGTTAGGATATGACAACGGTTTCGGGTGAGCGTACGTGTGAGGGCACGGGTTAGTTTTAGCGTACGGGTTAGGATTATTGGACGGTTTAAAGTAAGGCTTCGGGTAAGTGTTAGGGTTAGGGTTAGGGTTAGGGGACCGGGACGGTTTAGGGTACAGGTAAGGGTATGAAAACAGTTTAGGGTGAGCGTAAGTGTGACGGCACGAGTTAGTGTTAACGTATGGGTTAGAATTAGGGGACCAGTTAGGGTGAGGATTAGGGTTAGGGTTAAGGGACGGGGACGGTTTAGGGTTAGTGTTAGGGTTAGGGGATGGGGACATTTTAGAGGACAGGTTAAGGTACGACAGCAGTTTAGGGTGAGCGTACGTGTGAGGGCATGGGTTAGTGTTAGCGTACGGGTTAGGAATAGGGGACGGGTGAGGGGAAGGCTTCGGGGAAGGGCTAGGGTTAGGGTTCGGGCTAGGGATAGGATTAGGGGATGGGGACGGTTTAGGGTCCAAGTGAAGGTACGACAACGGTTTAAGGGGAGCGTACGTGTGAGGGCATGGGTTTGTGTTCCCGTACGGGGTAGGATTCGGGGACGGGTGAGGGGAAGGCTTCGGGGAAGAGTTTAGTTTAGCGTTCGGGCTAGACTTAGGGTTAGGTGACGGGGATGGTTTAGGGTCCAGGTGAGGGTACGACAACAGTTTAGGGGGAGCGTACATGTGAGGGCACGTATTAGTGTTAGCATATTGGTTAGGATAAGGGGACGGGTGAGGAGAAGGATTCGGGGAAGTGTTAGGGTTAGGGATCGGCCTAGGGTTAGGGTTAGGGTTCGGGCTAGGGTTAGGGTCCAGGTGAGGGTAAAACAACGGTTTAGGGGGAGCGTACGTGTGAGGGCACGCGTTAGTGTTAGCGTACGGGTTAGGGTTAGGGGAAGGGTGAGGGCAAGGCTTCGGGGAAGCGTTAGGGTTAGGTTTCGGACTACGGTTAGGGTTAGGGAACGGGGACGTTTTAGCGTCCAGGTGAAGGTACGACAACGGTTTAGGGGGAGCGTACGTGTAAGGGCACGGGTTAGTGTTAGCGTACGGGTTAGGTTTAGGCGACGGGTGAGGGGAAGGCTTCGGGGAAGGGTTAGGGTTAGGGTTTGACCTAGGGTTAGGGTTAGGGGACGGGGACGGTTTAGGGTCCAGGTGAGGGTACGAGAACGGTTTAGGGGGAGTGTACGTGTGAGGGCACGGGTTAGTGTTAGCGTACGGGTTAGGATTAGGGGACGGGTGAGGGGAAGGCTTCGGGGAAGTGTTAGGGTTAGGGTTCAGTGTAGGGTTAGGGATAGGATTTTGGCTAGGTTTAGGGTCCAGCTGAGGGTACGACAACGGTTAAGGGGGAGCATACGTGTTAAGGGCACAGGTTAGTGTTAGCATATGTGTTAGGATTATGGGACGTGTGAGGGGAAGGCTTCGGGGAAGTGTTAGGGTTAGGGTTCGGTCTAGGGTTAGGGTTAGGATTCGGGCTAGGGTTAGGATGCAGGTGAGGGTACGACAATGGTTTAGGGGGAGCGTACGTGTGAGGGCAAGGGTCAGTGTTAGTGTACGGGTTAGGATTAGGTGACGGTTGAGGGGAAGGCTTCGAGGAAGGGTTAAGGTTAGGGTTCGGAGTAGGGTCAATGTTAGGGGACGTGGACGGTTTAGGGTCCAGGTGAGGGTACGACAACGGTTTAGGGAAAGCGTACGTTTGAGGGCACCGGTAACTGATAGGGTACGGGGTAGGATTAGGGGACGGGTGAGGGGAAGGCTTCGGGGAAGGGTTAGGTTTAGGGTTCGGGCTAGGGTTAGGGTTAGGGGACGGGGACGGTTTAGGGTCCAGGTTAGGGTATGACAACGGTTCAGGGAGAGCGTACGTGTTAGGGCACGGGTTAGGTTTAGCATACGGGTTAGGATTAGGGGACAGGTGTGTGGAAGGCTTCGAGGAAGGCTTAGGGTTAGGGTTCGGGCTAGGGTTAGGGTTAGGGGACGGGGACGGTTTAGAGTCCAGTTGAGGGTACGACAAATGTTCACGGGGAGCGTACGTGTGAGGGCATGGGTTAGTGTTAGCGTACAGCTTAGGATTAGGGGACGGGTGAGGGGAAGGGTTCGGGGAAGTGTTAGTGTTAGGGTTCGTGCTAGGGTTAGGGTTAGGGGACAGGGAGAGTTTAGGGTCCAGGTGAGGGTACGACAACGGTTTAGGGGGAGCGTACATGTGAGGGCACGGGTTTGTGTTTGCGTAGGGCTTAGGATTAGGGGACGGGTGAGGGGAAGGCTTCGGGGAAAGGTTAGGTTTTGGGTTCGGGCTAGGGTTAGGGTTAGGGTACGGGGATGGTTTAGGGTCCAGGTGAGAGTATGACAAAGGTTTACGGGTAGCGTAAGTGTGAGGGCACGGGTTCGTGTTACCATACGGGTTAGGATTAGGGGACGGGTGATGGGAAGGCTTTGCGGAAATGTTAGGGTTAGGGTTCGGGCTAGGGTTAGGGTTAGGGGACGGGGACTGTTTAGGGTCCTGGTGATGGTACGACAACGGTTCAGGGGGAGCATACGTGTGAGGGCACGGGTTAGTGTTAGCGTACGGGTAAGGATTCGGTGACGGTTGAGGTGAAGTCTTCGGGGAAGGGTTAGGTTTAGGGTTCGTTTTATGGTTACGGTTAGGGGACGGGGACGGTTTAGGGTCCAGGTGAGGGTAGGACAACGGTTTAGGGTGAGCGTACGTGTGAGGGCACAGGTTAGTGTTAGCATATGGGTTAGGATTAGGGTACGGGTGAGGGGAAGGCTTCGGGGACGTGTTAGGTTTAGGGTTCGGTGTAGGGTTAGGGTTAGGATTCGGGCTAGGGTTAGGGTCCAGGTGAGGGCACGACAACGGTTTAGGGGGAGCGTACGTGTGAGGGCATGGGTTAGTGTTAGCGTACGGGTTAGAATTAAGGGACGGGTGAGGGGAAGGCTTTGGGGAAGGGTTAGGGTTAGGGTTCGGGCTAGGGTTAGGGTTAGGTTACGGGGACGGTTTAGGGTTCAGGTGAGGGTACGACAATGGTTTAGGGGTAGCGTACATGTGAGGGCACGGGTTAGTGTTTGTGTACGGGTTAGGATTAGGGGACGGGTGAGGAAAAGGCTTCGGGGAAGGGTTAGGGTTAGTGTTCGGGCTAGGGTTAGGGTTAGGGTACGGGGTCGGTTTAGGGTCCAGGTGAGGGTATGACAACAGTTCAGGGGGAGCGTACGAGTGAGGACACAGGTTAGTGTTAGCGTACGGGGTAGAATTAGGGGACGGGTGAGGGGAAGGCTTCGGGGATGGGTTAGGGTTAGGATTTGGGCTAGGGTTAGGGTTAGGGGACGGGGACAGTTTAGGGTCCAGGTGAGGGTACGCCAAATGTACACGGGGAGCGAACGTGTGAGAGCAAGGGTTAGTGTTAGCGTACGGGTTAGGATAAGGGGACAGCCTAGGGTAAGGGTACGGGTAAGGGTTAGGGTTATTGTTAGGGTTAGGGTTAGGGGATGGGGATGGTTTAGGGTCCAGGTCAGGGTACGATAATGGTTTAGGGTGAGCATACGTGTGAGGGCATGGGTTAGTTTCAGCGTACGGCTTAGGATTATGGGACGGTTTACAGTAAGGCTTCGGTTAAGTGTTAGGGTTAGGGTTAGGGTTAGGGTTAGGGCTCCGGGATGGTTTAGGGTACAGGTAAGGGTATGAAACAGTTTAGGGTGAGCTTACGTGTGAGGGTACGAGTTAGTGTTAACGTATGGGTTAGGATTAGGGGACCAGTTAGGGTGAGGATTAGGGTTAGGGTTAAGGGACGGGGACGGTTTAGGGTCCAGGTGAGGGTACGACATCAGTTCAGGGGGAGCGTACAAGTGAGGACACCGGTTAGTGTTAGCGTACGGGGTAGAATTAGGGGACGGGTGAGGGGAAGGCTTCGGGGAAGGGTTAGGCTTAGGGTTCGGGCTAGGGTTAGGGTTAGGGGACGGGGACGGTTTAGGGTCCAGGTGAGGGTACGACAACGGTTTAGGGTGAGCTTACGTGTGAGGGCACGAGTTAGTGTTAACATATGGGTTAGGATTAGGGGACCAGTTAGGGTGAGGATTAGGGTTAGGGTTAAGGGACGGGGACATTTTAGGGGACAGGTTAGGGTACGACAGTGGTTTAGGGTGAGCGTACGTGTGAGGGCATGGGTTAGTGTTAGCGTACGGGTTAGGATTAGGGGACGGGTGAGGGGAAGGTTTAGGGTTAGGGTTCGGGCTAGGGTTAGGGTTAGGGGACGGGGACGGTTTAGGATTCAGGTGAGGGTACGACAACGGTTTAGGGGGAGCGTACGTGTGAGGACACTTGTTAGTATTAGCGTATGGGTTAGGATTAGGGGAAGGGTGAGGGGAAGGCTTCGGTGAAGGGTTAGGGTTAGGGTCCGGGCTAGGGTTAGGGTTAGGGGACGGGGACGGTTTAGGGGATAAGTTAGGGTACGACAACGGTTTCGGGTGAGCGTACGTGTGAGGGCATGGGTTAATGTTAGTGTACGGGTTAGGATTAGGGGACTGGTTAGTGTAAGGCTTCAGATAAGGGTTTGTGTTAGGGTTAGGTTTAGGGGATGGGGAAGGTTTAGGGTACAGGTTAGGGTACGACAAGGATTTAGGGTGAGTGTACGTGTGTGGGCATGGGTTAGTGTTAGCGTACGGGATAGGATTAGGGGACGGGTTAGTGTACGTCTTCGGGTAAGTGTTAGTGTAAGTATTAGGGTAAGGGTTAGGGGATGGGGACGGATTAGGGGACAGTTTTGGGTACAAAAACAGTTTAGGGTGAACATATGTGTGAGGGCACGGGTTAGTGTTAGCGTACGGGATAGGATTAGGGGACGGGTTAGGGTAAGGCTTCGGGTAAGTGTTAGGGTTAGGGTTAGGGTTAGGGGACGGGGAAGGTTTAGGGGACAGGTTAGTGCACGACAACGGTTTAGGGTGAGTGTACGTGTGAGGGCACGGGTTAGTGTTAGCCTACGGGTTAGGGTTAGGGGACGGGTTAGGGTAAGGTTTCGGGTAAGTGTTAGGGTTAGGGTTAGGGTTACGGGACGGGGACGTTTTAGGGGACAGGTTCGGGTATGACAATGGTTTAGGGTGAGCGTAAGTGTGAGGGCATGTGTTACTGTTAGCGTACGGGTTAGGATTAGGGGACGGGTTAGGTTAAGGCTTCGGGTTAGCATTTGGGTTAGGGGACAGGGACGGTTTAGGGGACAGGTTAGGGTACGACAACGGTTTAGGGTGAGTGTACGTGTCAGGGCACAGGTTAGTGTTAGCGTACGGTTTGGGATTAGGGGAATGGTTACGGTAAGGCTTCTGGTAAGGCTTAAGGTTAGGATTAGGGTTAGGGGACGGGGATGGTTTAGGTGACTGGTTAGGGTACGATAATGGTTTAGGGTGAGCGTACGTGTGAGGGCACGGGTTAGTGTTAGCGTACGGGTTAGGATTAGGGGACGGGTTAGGGAAGGGTATGGGTAAGGGTTAGGGTTAGTGTTAGGGTTAGGGTTAGGGGACGCGGATGGTTTAGGGGACAGGTTAGGGTACGAAAACTGTTTAGGGTGAGCGTAAGTGTGAGGGCATGGGTTAGTTTTATCGTACGGGATAGGATTATGGGACGGTTTAAAGTAAGGCTTCGGGTAAGTGTTAGGTTTAGGGTTAGGGTTATGGTTAAGGGACCGGGACGGTTTAGGGTACAGGTGAGGGTATGTCAACGGTTTAGGGGGAGCGTACGTGTGAGGGCACGGGTTAGTGTTAGCGTACGGGTTAGGATTAGGGGACGGGTGAGGGGAAGGCTTCGGGGAAGGATTAGGGTTAGGGATCGGGCTAGGGTTAGGTGTAGGGGACGGGGACGGTTTACGGTGAAAGTTAATGTACGACAACGGTTAAGGGGGAGCGTACGTGTGAGGGCACAGGTTAGTGTTAGCGTATGGGTTAGGATTAGGGGACGGGTGAGGGTAAGGCTTCGGGGAAGTGTTAGTGTTAGGGTTCGGTGTAGTCTTAGGGTTAAGATTCGGGCTAGGTTTAGGGTCCAGGTGAGTGTACGACAACGGTTTAGGGGGAGCGTTCGTGTGAAGGCATGGATTAGTGTTAGCGTACCGGTTAGGATTAGGGGATGGGTGAGGGGAAGGCTTCGGGGAAGGGTTAGGGTTAGGGTTAGGGTTAGGGGACGGGGACGGTTTAGGGTCCAGGTAAGGGTACGACAACGGTTTAGGGAGAGCGTACGTGTGAGGGCACGGGTTAGTGTTAGCGTACGGGTTAGGATTATGGGACGGGTGAGGGGAAGGCTTGGGTGAAGTGTTAGGGTTAGGCTTCGGTGTAGGGTTAGGCTTAGGATTCGGGCTAGGTTTAGGGTCCAGGTCCGGGTACGACAACGGTTTAGGGGGAGCGTACGTGTGAGGGCACGCGTTAGTGTTAGCGTACGGCTTAGGGTTAGGGGACGGGTGAGGGGAAGGCTTCGGGGCAGGGTTAGGGTTAGGGTTCGGGCTAGGGTTAGGGTTAGGGGACAGGGACGGTTTAGGGTCCAGGTAAGGGTACGACAACGGTTTAGGGAGAGCGTACGTGTGAGGGCACGGGTTAGTGTTAGCATATGTGTTAGGATTAGGGGACGAGTGAGGGGAAGGCTTCGGGGAACTGTTAGGGTTAGGGTTCGGGATTGCGTTAGGGTTAGGGGATGGGGAATGTTTAGGGTCCATGTGAGGGTACGAAACAGTTCAGGGCGAGAGTACGTGTGAGAGCACGGGTTAGTGTTAGCGTACGGGTTAGGATTGGGGACGGGTGAGGGGAAGGCTTCGAAGAAGGGTTAGGGTTAGGGTTCATGCTAGGGTTACGGTTAGGGGACGGGGACAGTTTAGGGTCCAGGTGAGGGTACAACAACCGATTAGGGGGAGCGTACCTGTGAGGGCACGGATAAGTGTTAGCGTACGGGTTAGGAATATGGGACGGGTGAGGGGAAGACTTAAGAGAAGGAGTAGGGTTAGGGTTCGGGGTAGGTTTAGGGTTAGGGGACGGGGACGGTTTAGGGTCCAGGTGAGGGTACGACAACGGTTTAGGGGGAGCGTACATGTGACGGGACGGGTTAGCGTTAGCATACTGGTTAGGATTAGGGGACGGCTGAGGGGAAGGCTTCGGGGAAGTGTTAGGGTTAGGTTTCGGGCTAGGGTTAGGGTTAGGGGATGGGGAAGGGTTACGGTCCAGGTGAGGGTACGAAAAAGGTTTAGGGGGAGCGTACGTGTGAGGGCACGGGTTAGTGTTTGCGTGCGGATTAGCATTAGATGACGGGTGAGGGGAAGGCTTCAGGGAAGGGTTAGGGTTCGGGCTAGGGTTACGGTTAGAGGACGGGGACGGTTTAGGGTCCAGGTCAGGGTACGAAAACGGTTTAGGGGGACCGTACATGTGAGGTCACGGGTTAGTGTTAGCGTACGGCTTAGGATAGGGGACAGGTGAGGGGAAGGCTTCGGGGAAGTGTTAGGGTTAGGGTTCGTGCTAGGGTTAGGGTTAGGGGACGGGGACGGTTTAGGGTCCAGGTGAGGGTACGACAACGGTTTAGGGGGAGCGTACATTTGAGGGCACTGGTTAGTGTTAGCGTACGGGTTAGGATTAGGGGACGGGTGAGGGGAAGGCTTCGCGGAAGGGTTATGGTTAGGGTTCGGGCTAGGGTCAGGGTTATGGGACGGGGAAGGTTTAGGGTCTAGGTGAGGGTACGACAACGGTTTAGGGGGAGGGTAGGTGTGAGGGCACGGGTTAGTGTTAGTGTACGGGTTAGGATTAGGGGACGTGTGAGGAGAAGGATTCGAGGAAGCGTTAGGTTTAGGGTTCAGGCTAGGGTTATGGTTAGGGAACGTGGACGGTTTCGGGTCCAGGTGATGGTACGACAACGGTTTAGGGGGATTGTACGTGTGAGGGCATGGGTTAGTGTTAGCGTATGTGTTAGGATTAGAGGACGGGTGAGGGGAAGGCTTCGGGGAAGGGTTAGGGTTAGGGTTCGGGCTAGGGTTTGGTTTAGGGGATGGGGACGGTTTAGGGTGCAGGTGAGGGTACGACAACGGTTTAGTGGGAGCGTACGTGTGAGGGCACGGGTTAGTGTTAGCATACGGCTTAGGATTAGGGAACGGGTGAGGGGAAGGCTTCGGGGAAGTGTTAGGGTTAGGGTTCGGTATAGGGTTAGGGTTAGGATTCGGGCTAGGTTTAGGGTCCAGGTGAGGGTACGACAACGGTTTAGGGGGAGCGTACGTGTGAAGGCACGGATTAGTGTTAGCGTACGGTGTAGGTTTTGGGGACGGGAGAGGGGAAGGCTTCGGGGAAGATTTAGGGTTCGGACTAGGGTTAAGGTTAGGGGACAGGGACGGTTTAGGGTTCAAGTGAGGGTACGACAGCGGTTTAGGGGGAGCGTACGTTTTAAGGCATAGGTTAGTGTTAGCGTACAGGTTAGGATTAGGGGACGGGTGAGGGGAAGGCTTCAGGGAAGAGTTAGGGTTAGGGTTTGGGCTAAGGTTAGGGTTTGGGGACGGGGATGGTTTTGGGTCCAGGTGAGGTTACGAGAAAGCTTTAGGGGGAGCGTACGTGTGAGGGCACAGGTTAGTGTTAGCGTACGGGTTAGGATTATGGGACGTGTGAGGGGAAGGCTTCGGGGAAGTATTAGGATTAGGGTTCGGGTTAGGGTTAGGGGACGGGGACGGTTTAGGGTCCAGGTGAGGGTACGACAGCGGTTCAGGAGGAGCGTACGTGTGAGGGCACGGATTAGTGTTAGCGTACGGGTTAGGATGAGGGGACGGGTGAGGGGAAGGCTTCACGGAAGGGTTAGGGTTAGGGTTCGGGCTAGGGTTAGGGGTGGGAATGGGGATGGTTTAGGGTCCAGGTGTGGGTACAACAACACTTTAGGGGGAGCGTATGTGTGAGGGCACGGGTTAATGTTAGCGTACGGGATAGGATTAGGAGATGTGTGAGGGGAAGGATTTGAGGAAGGGTTAGGGTTAGGGTTCGGGCTAGGGTTAGGGTTAGGGGACGGGGACGGTTTAGGGTCCAGGTGAGGGTACGACAACGGTTCAGGGGGAGCGTACGTGTGAGGGCATGGGTTAGTGTTAGCGTATGGGTTAGGATTAGGGGACGGGTGAGGAGAAGACTTCGGGGAAGGGTTAGGGTTAGGGTTCGGGCTAGGGCTAGGGTTAGGGGACGGGGACGGTTTAGGGTCCAGGTGAGGGTACGACAACGGTTTAGGGGGAGCGTACGTGTGAGGGCACAGAATAGTGTTAGCATATGGGATAGGATTAGGGGACGGGTGAGGAGAAGGCTTGGGTGAAGTGTTAGAGTTAGGCTTCGGTGTAGGGTTAGGGTTAGGATTCGGGCTAGGTTTAAGGTCCAGGTGAGAGTACGACAACAGTTTAGGGGGAGCGTACATGTGAGGGCATGGTGTAGTGTTAGCGTACGGGTTAGGATTGGGGACGGGTGAGGGGAAGCCATCGAAGAAGGGTTAGGGTTAGGGTTCGGGCTAAGGTTAGGGTTAGGGGACGGGGACGGTTTAGGGTCCAGGTGAGGGTACAACAACCGATTAGGGGGAGCGTACGTGTGAGGGCACAGATTAGTGTTAGCGTACGGGTTAGGATTAGGGGATGGGTGATGGGAAGGCTTCGGGGAAGGGTTAGGGTTCGGGCTAAGGTTAGGGTTTGGGGACGGGGACAGTTTAGGGTCGAGGTTAGGGTACGAAAACGGTTTAGGGCTAGCGTAAATGTGAGGGCACGGGTTAGTGTTAGCGTATGGCTTAGGATTAGGGGACGGGTGAGGGGTAGGCTTCGGGGAAGGTTTAGGGTTAGGGTTCGGGCTAGGTTTCGGGTTAGGGTACGGGGAAGGTTTAGGGTCCAGGTGAGGGTACGACAACAGTTTAGGGGGAGCGTACGTGTGAGGGCACGGGATAGTGTTCGCGTACGGGTTAGGATTAGGGGACGGGTGAGGGGACGGCTTAAGGGAAGGGTTAGGGTTAGGGTTTGGGCTAGGGTTAGGGTTAGGGGACGGGGACAGTTTAGGGTCCAGGTGAGGGTAGGACAGCGGTTCAGGGGGAGCGTACGTTTGAAGGCATGGGTTAGTGTTAGCGTACGGGTTAGGATTAGGGGACGCGTGAAGGGAAGGCTTCGGGGAAGGTTAGGGTTAGGGTTCGGGCTAGGGTTAGGGTTAGGGTAGGGGACGGTTTAGGGTCCAGGTGAGGGTACGACAACGGTTTATTTGGAGCGAATGTGTGAGGGTATTGGTTAGTGTTAGCGTACGGGTTATGATTAGGGATGGGTGAGGGGAAGGCTTCGGGGAAGGGTTAAGTTCGGGTTCTGGCTACGGTTAGGGTTAGGGGACGGGGACGGTTTAGGGTCCAGGTGAGTGTACGACAACGGTTGAGGGGGAGCGTTCGTGTGAAGGCACGGGTTAGTGTTAGCGTACGGGTTAGGATTAGGGGACGGTTGAGGGGAAGGCTCGGGGAAGGGTTAGTGTTAGGGTTCGGGCTAGGGTTAAGGATAGGGGACGGGGACGGTTTAGGGTCCAGGTGAGTGTACGGCAAGGGTTTAGGGGGAGCGTACGTGTGAGGGCACGGGTTAGTGTTAGTGTACGGGTTAGGATTAGGGGACGGGTGAGGGGAAGGCTTCGGGGAAGTGTTAGGGTTAGGGTTCGGTGTAGGGTTAGGGTTAGGATTCAGGCTAGGTTTAGGGTCCAGGTGAGGGTACGACAACGGTTTAGGGGGAGCGTACGTTTGAAGGCATGGGTTAGTGTTAGCGTACGGGTTATGATTAGGGATGGGTGAGGGGAAGGCTTCGGGGAAGGGTTAAGTTCGGGTTCTGGCTACGGTTAGGGTTAGGGGACGGGGACGGTTTAGGGTCCAGGTGAGTGTACGACAACGGTTGAGGGGGAGCGTTCGTGTGAAGGCACGGGTTAGTGTTAGCGTACGGGTTAGGATTAGGGGACGGTTGAGGGGAAGGCTCGGGGAAGGGTTAGTGTTAGGGTTCGGGCTAGGGTTAAGGATAGGGGACGGGGACGGTTTAGGGTCCAGGTGAGTGTACGGCAAGGGTTTAGGGGGAGCGTACGTGTGAGGGCACGGGTTAGTGTTAGTGTACGGGTTAGGATTAGGGGACGGGTGAGGGGAAGGCTTCGGGGAAGTGTTAGGGTTAGGGTTCGGTGTAGGGTTAGGGTTAGGATTCAGGCTAGGTTTAGGGTCCAGGTGAGGGTACGACAACGGTTTAGGGGGAGCGTACGTTTGAAGGCATGGGTTAGTGTTAGCGTACGGGTTAGGATTAGGGGACGTGTGAAGGGAAGGCTTCGGGGAACGTTAGGTTTAGGGTTCGGGCTAGGGTTAGGGTTACGGGACGGGGACGGTTTAGCGTCCAGGTGAGTGTATGACAACGGTTTAGAGGGAGCGTACGTGTGTGGTCATGGGTTACTGTTAGCGTACGGCTTAGGATAGGGGACAGGTGAGGGGAAGGCTTCGGGGAAGGGTTAGGTTTAGGGTTTGGGCTAGGGTTAGGGTTAGGGGATGGGGACGGTTTAGGGTCCAGGTGAGGGTATGACAAGGGTTTATTGGGAGCGTACGTGTGAGGGCAGTGGTTAGTGTTAGCGTACGTGTTATGATTAGGGACGGGTGAGGGGAAGGCTTCGGGGAAGTGTTAAGTTCGGGTTCTGGCTACGGTTAGGGTTAGGGGACGGGGACGGTTTAGGGTCCAGGTGAGTGTACGACAATGGTTGAGGGGGAGCGTATGTGTGAGGACACAGGTTAGTGTTAGCGTACGAGTTAGGATTAGGGGACGGGTGAGGGGAAGGCTTCGGGGAAGGGTTAGGGTTCGGACTAGTGTTAAGTTTAGGGGACGGGGACGGTTTAGGGTCCAAGTGAGGGTACAACAACGGTTTAGGGGGAGCGTACGTTTGAAGGCATGGGTTAGTGTTAATGGATGGGTTAGGATTATGGGACGGGTGAGGGGAAGGCTTCGGGGAAGGGTTAGGTTTAGGGTTCGGGCTAGAGTTAGGGTTAGGGACGGGAACGGTTTAGGGTTCAGGTGAGGGTACGACAACGGTTTAGGGGGAGCGTATGTGTGAGGACACAGGTTAGTGTTAGCGTACGAGTTAGGATTAGGGGACGGGTGAGGGGAAGGCTTCGGGGAAGTGTTAGGGTTAGGGTTCGGTCTAGTTTTAGGGTTAGGGGACGGGGACGGTTTAGGGTCCAGGTGAGGGTACGACAATGGTTTAGGGGGAGCGTACGTGTGTGGGCACAGGTTAGTGTTAGCATATGGGTTAGGATTAGGGGACGGGTGAGGAGAAGGCTTGGGTGAAGTGTTAGGGTTAGGGTTTGGTGTAGGGTTAGGGTTAGGATTCGGGCTAGGTTTAGGGTCCAGGTAAGGGTACGACAACGGTTTAGGGGGAGCGTACGTGTGAGGGCACGCGTTTGTGTTAGTGTACGGGTTAGGGTTAGGGGACCGGTGAGGGGAAGGCTTCGGGGAAGGGTTAGGGTTAGGGTTCGGGCTAGGGTTAGGGGACGGGGACGGGGACGGTTTAGGGTCCAGGTGAGGGTACAACAACCGATTAGCGGGAGCGTAAGTGTGAGGGCACGGATTAGTGTTAGCGTACGGGTTAGGAATATGGGACGGGTGAGGGGAAGACTTCAGAGAAGGAGTAGGGTTAGGGTTCGGAGTAGGTTTAGGGTTAGGGGACGGGGACGGTTTAGGGTCCAGGTGAGGGTACGACAACGGTTTAGGGGGAGCGTACATGTGAGGGCACGGGTTAGCGTTAGCATACGGGTTAGGATTAGGGGACGAGTGAGGGGAAGGCTTCGGGGAAGTGTTAGTGTTAGGTTTCGGGCTAGGGTTAGGGTTAGGGGACAGGGACGGCTTACGGTCCAGGTGAGGGTACGAAAAAGGTTTAGTGAGAGCGTACGTGTGAGGGCACGGGTTAGTGTTAGCGTGCGGATTAGCATTATGTGACGGGTGAGGGAAAGGCTTCAGGGAAGGGTTAGGGTTCGGGCTAGGTTTAGGGTTAGGGGACAGGGATGGTTTAGGGTCCAGGTCAGGGTACGACAACGGTTTGGGGGAGCGTACGTTTGAAGGAATGGATTAGTGTTAGCGTACAAGTTAGGATTAGGGGACGGGTGAGGGGAAGGCTTCGGGGAAGCGTTAGGGTTAGGGATGGGCTAAGGTTAGGGTTAGTGGACGGGGACGGTTTAGGGTCCATGTGAGGGTACGACAATGGTTTAGGGTGAGCGTACATTTGAGGGCACGGGTTAGTGTTAGCGTACGGGTTAGGATTAAGGGCCGGGTGAGGGGAAGGCTTCGGTGAAGTGTTAGGGTTAGGTTTCTGGCTAGGGTTAGTGTTAGGGGACGGGGACGGTTTAGGGTCCAGGTGAGGATACAACAAACGTTTAGGGGGAGCGTACGTGTGAGGGCACGAGTTAGTGTAAGCGTACGGCTTAGGATTAGGGGACGGGTATGTGGAAGGCTTCGGGGAAGGGTTATTGTTAGGGTTCGGGCTAGGGTTAGGTTTAGGGGACGGGGACGGTTTAGGGTCCAGGTGAGGGTACGACAACCGTTTAGTGGGAGCATACGTGTGAGGGCACGAGTTAGTGTTAGCGTAAAGGTTAGGATTAGGGGACCGTGACGGAAATGTTATGGGGAAGGGTTAAGTTTCGGGTTAGGGCTAGGGTTAGGGTTAGGGTACGGGGACGGTTTAGGGTCCAGGTGAGAGTACGACAACGGTTTAGGGGGAGCGTACTTGTGAGGGAACGGATTAGTGTTAGCGTACGGGATAGGATTAGAGGCCGGGTGAGGGGAAGGCTTCGTTGAATGATTAGTGTTAGGGTCCGAGCTAGGGTTATGGATAGGGGACGGGGACGATTTAGTGTCCAGGTGAGGGTAGGACATCGGTTTAGGGGGAGCGTACGTGTGAGGACACGGGTTACTGTTAGCGTACGGGTTAGGATTAGTGGACGGGTGAGGGGAAGACTTCGGGGAAGGGTTAGGTTTAGGGTTCGGGCTACGGTTAGGGTTAGGGGACGGGCACGGTTTAGGGTCCAGGTTAGGGTACGACAACGATTTAGGGGCAGCATACGTGTGAGGGCACGGGTTAGTGTTAGCATACGGTTTAGGTTTAGGGGACGGGTGAGGGGAATGCTTCGGGGAAGGGTTAGGGTTAGGGTTCGGGCTAGGGTTAGGGTTAGGGGACGGGGACGGTTTAGGGTCAAGGTGAGGGTACGACAACGGTTTAGGGGGAGCGTACATGTGAGGGCATGGGTTAGTGTTAGCATACGGGTTAGGATTAGAGGATGGGTTACGGGAAGGCTTCGGGGATGTGTTAGGAATAGGGTTCGGGCTAGGGTTAGGGTTTGGGGACGGGGACGGTTTAGGGTCCAGGTGATGGTACGACAACGGTTTAGGGGGAGTGTATGTGTGAGGGCATGGTTAGTGTTAGCGTACTGGTTAGGATTAGGGAACGGGTGAGGGGAAGGCTTCGGGGAATGGTTAGGGTTTGGGTTCGGGCTAGGGTTAGGGTTAGGGGACGGGGATGGTTTAGGGTCCAGGTGAGTGTATGACAATGGTTTAGGGTGAGCGTACGTGTGAAGGTACAGTTTAGAGTAAGCGTACGGGTTAGGAGTAGGGGACGGGTGAGGGGAAGGCTTCGGCGAAGGGTTAGGTTTAGGGTTCGGGCTAGGGTTAGGGGACGGGGACGGGGACGGTTTAGGGTCCAGGTGAGAGTACGACAACGGTTTAGGGGAAGGTACGTGTGAGGGCACGGGTTAGTGTTTGCGTACGGGTTACGATTAGGGGACGGGTGAGGGTAAGGCTTCGGGGAAGGGTTAGTGTTAGGTTTCGGGCTAGGGTTAGGGTTAGGGGACGGCGACGGTATAGGGTCTAGGTGAGGGTATGACAACGGCTTAGGGGGAGGGTACGTGTGAGGGCACGGGTTAGTGTTAGCGTACGGGATAGGATTAGGGGACGGGTGAGGAGAAGGCTTCGAGGAAGCGTTAGGGTTAGGGTTCGGGCTAGGGTTAGGGTTAGGGGACGTGGACGGTTTAGGGTCCAGGTGAGTGTACGACAACGGTTTAGGGGGAGCGTATGTGTGAGGGCACGTGTTAGTGTTAGCGTACGGGTTAGGTTTAAGGGACGGGTAAGGGGAAGGCTTCGGGGAAGGGATAGGGTTAGTGTTCGGGCTAGGGTTAGGGTTAGGGGACGGGGACGGTTTAGGGTCCAGGTGAGGGTACGACAACGGTTTAGGGGGAGCGTACATGTGAGGGCACGGTTTAGTGTTAGCGTACGGGTTAGGATTAGGGAAGGGGTGAGGGGAAGGCTTCGGGGAAGTGTTAGGGTTAGGTTTCGGGCTAGGGTTAGGGTTAGGGGACAGGGACGGCTTACGGTCCAGGTGAGGGTACGAAAAAGGTTTAGTGAGAGCGTACGTGTGAGGGCACGGGTTAGTGTTAGCGTACGGGTTAGAATTAGGAGACGTGTGAGGGTAAGGCTTCGGGTAAGTGTCAGGGCTAGTGTTCGGGCTAGGGTTAGGGTTAGTGGGCGGGGACGGTTTAGAGTCCAGGTGAGGGTACGACAACGGTTCAGGGGGAGCGTACGTGTGAGGCCACGGGTTAGTGTTAGCGTACGGGGTAGGATTAGGGGACGGGTGAGCGGAAGGCTTCGGGGAAGGGTTAGGGTTAGGGTTCCGGCTAGGGTTAGGGTTAGGGGACGGGGACGGATTAGGGCCCAGGTGAGGGTACGACAATGGTTTAGGGGGAGCTTACGTGTGAAGGCATGGGTTAGTGTTAGCGTACGTGTTATGATTAGGGAACAGGTGAGGGGAAGGCTTCGGTGAAGTGTTAGGGTTAGGGTTCGGTGTAGGGTTAGGCTTAGGATTCGGGCTAGGTTTAGGGTCCAGGGGAGGGTACGACAACGGTTTAGGGGGAGCGTACGTATGACGGCACGCGTTAGTGTTAGCGTACGGGTTAGGGTTATGGGACGGGTGAGGGGAAGGCTCCGGGGAAGTGTTATGGTTAGGGTTCGGGCTAGGGTTAGGTTTAGGGGACAGGGACGGTTTAGGGTCCAGGTAGGGTACGACAACGGTTTAAAGGGAAGCGTACGTTTGAGGGCACGGGTTAGTGTTAGCATACGGGTTAGTATTAGGGGCGGGTGAGGGCAACGCTTCGGCGAAGTGTTAGATTTAGGTTTCGGGCTAGGGTTAGGGCTAGGGGACGGGGACGGTTTAGGTTCCAAGTGAGGGTACGACAACGGTTTAGGGGGAGCGTACGTGTGAGGGCACTGGTTAGTGTTAGCGTACAGGTTAGGATTAGGGGACGGGTGAGGGGAAGGCTTCGGGGAAGGGTTAAGTTTCGGGTTCTGGCTAGGGTTAGGGTTAGGGGACGGGGATGGTTTAGGGTCCAGGTGAGGGTACGACAACGGTTTATGGGGAGCATACGTGTGAGGGCATGGGTTAGTGTTAGCATACGGGTTAGATTAGGGGACGGTTGAGGGGAAGGCTTCGGGGAAGGGTTAGTGTTAGGGTTCGGGCTAGGGTTAGGTATAGGGGATGGGGACGGTTTAGGGTCCAGGTGAGGGTACGACAACGGTTTAGGGGGAGCGTACGTGTGAGCGCACAGGTTAGTGTTAGCGTAAGGATTAAGGTTAGGGGATGGGTGAGGGGAAGGATTCGGGGAAGGGTTAGGGTTAGGGTTCGGGCTAGGGTTAGGTTTAGGGGACGGGGACTGTTTAGGGTCCAGGTTAGGGTACGACAACGGTTCAGGGGCAACGTACGTGTTAGGGCAAGGGTTAGGTTTAGCGTACGGTTTAGGATTAGGGGACAGGCGAGTGGAAGGCTTCGGGGAAGGCTTAGGGTTATTGTTCGGGCTAGGTTAGGGTTCGGGGACGGGGACGGTTTAGGGTCCAGGTGAGGGTACGACAAAAGTTCAGGGGGAGCGTACGAGTGAGGGCACGTATTAGTGTTAGCATATTGGTTAGGATTAGGGGAAGGGTGAGGAGAAGGCTTCGGGAAAGGGTTAGGGTTACGGATCGGCCTAGGGTTAGGGTTAGGGTTCGGGCTAGGGTTAGGGTCCAGGTGAGGGTAAAACAACGGTTTAGGGGGAGAGTACGTGTGAGGGCATGGGTTACTGTTAGCGTACGGGTTAGGATTCGGGGACGTGTGAAGGGAAGGCTTCGGGGAAGTGTTATGTTTAGGGTTCGGGCCAGGGTTAGGGTTAGGGGACGGGGACGGTTTAGGGTCCAGGTGAGGGTACGACAGCGGTTCAGGGGGAGCGTAAGTGTGAGGGCATGGATTAGTGTTAGCGTACAGAGTAGGATTAGTGGACGTGTGAGGGGAAGGCTTCGGGGAAGGGTTAGGGTTAGGGTTCGGGCTAGGTTTAGGGTTAGGGGACGGGGACGGTTTAGGGTCCAGGTGAGGGTACGAGAGCGGTTCAGGGGGAGCGTACGTGTGAGGGCACGGATTAGTTTTAGCATACGGGGTAGGATTAGGGGACGGGTGAGGGGAAGGCTTCGCGGAAGGTTTACGGTTAGGGTTCGGGCTAGGGTTAGGGATAGGGGCCGGGGATGTTTTAGGGTCTAGGTGAGGGTACGACATCGGTTTAGGGGGAGCGTACGTGAGAGGGCACGGGTTAGTGTTAGTGTACGGGTTAGGATTAGGGGACGGGTGAGGAGAAGGCTTCGGGGAAGTGTTAGGGTTAGGGTTCGGGCCAGGGTTAGGGTTAGGATTCTGGCTAGGTTTAGGGTCCAGGTGAGGGCACGACAGCGGTTTAGGGGGAGCGTACGTGTGAGAGCACGCGTTAGTGTTAGCGTACGGGTTAGGGTTAGGGGACGGGTGAGGGGAAGGCTTCGGTAAATGTTAGGGTTAGGGTTCGGGCTAGGGTTAGGGGACGGGGACGATTTAGGGTCCAGGTGAGGGTAGGACAACGGTTTAAGGGGAGCGTACGTGTGAGGGCATGGGTTACTGTTAGCGAACGGGTTAGGATTTGAGGACGGGTGAGGGGAAGGCTTCGAGAAGTGTTAGGTTTAAGGTTCGGGCTAGGGTTAGGGTTAGGGGACGGGGACGGTTTAGGGTCCAGATGAGGGTACGACAATGGTTTAGGGTAGTGTACGTGTGAGGGCATGGGTTAGTGTTAGTGTACGTGTTAGGATTAGGGGACGGGTGAGGGGAAGGCTTCTGGGAAGGGTTAGGGTTAGGGTTCGGGCTAGGGTTAGGGTTAGGGGACGGGGACGGTTTAGGGTCCAGGTGAGGGTACGACAACAGTTTAGGGGGAGCATACATGTGAGGGCATGTGTTAGTGTTAGCGTACGGGTTTGGATTAGAGGACGGGTGAGGGGAATGCTTCGGGGAAGTGTTAGGTTTAGGGTTCGGGCTAGGGTTAGGGTTAGCGGACGGGGATGGTTTAGGGTCCAGGTGAGTATAGGACAACGGTTTAGGGGGAGCGTACGTGTGAGGGCATGGGTTACTGTTAGCGTACGGGTTAGGATTAGGGGACGGGTGAGGTGAAGGCTTCGGGAAGGGTTAGGGTTAGGGTTCGGGCTACGGTTAGGGGATGGGGACGATTTAGGGTCCAGGTGAGGGTACGACAACGGTTTAGGGGGAGTGTACGTGTGAGTGCACGGGTTAGTGTTAGCGTACGGGTTAGCATTAGGGGACGGATGAGGGGAAGGCTTCGGGATGGGTTAGGGTTAGGGTTCGTGCTAGGGTTTTTGTTACGAGACGGGGACGGTTTATGGTGCAGGTGAGGGTACGACAACGGTTTAGGTGTAGCGTACGTGTGAGGACACGGGTTTGTGTTAACGTATGGGTTAGGATTAGGGGACGGGTGAGGGGAAGGCTTCGGGGAAGTGTTAGGGTTAGGGTCAGGGCTAGAGTTAGTGTTAGGGGACGGGGACAGTTTAGGGTCCAGGTGAGGGTACGACAACGGTTTAGGGGGAGCGTATGTGTGATGGCACGGGTTAGAGTTAGCGTACGGGTTAGGATTAGGGGACCGGTGAGGGGAAGGCTTCAGGGAAGGGTTAGGGTTAGGGTTCGTGCTAGGGTTAGGGTTAGGTGACGGGGACAGTTTAGGGTCCAGGTGAGGGTAGGACAACGGTTTAGGGGGAGCATACGTGTGAGGGCATGGGTTACTGTTAGTGTACGGGTTAGGATTAGGGGACGGGTGAGGGGAAGGCTTCAGGGAAGTGTTAGGGTTAGGGTTCAGACTAGGGTTAGTGTTAGGGGACGGGAACGGTTTAGGGTCCAGGTGAGTGTACGACAACACTTTAGGGTGAGCGTACGCGTGAGGGCATGGATTAGTGTTAGAGTACGAGTTAGGATTAGAGGACGGGTGAGGGGAAGGCTTCGGCGAAGGGTTAAGTTTAGGGTTCTGTCTAGGGTTAGGTTTAGTGGACGGGGACGGTTTAGGGTCCAGCAGACGGTACGACAACGGTTTAGGGGGAGCGTACGTGTGAGGGCACGGGTTACTGTTAGCGTACGGCTTAGGATATGGGGACGGGTGAGGGGAAGGCTTTGGGGAAGTATTAGGGTTAGGTTTCGGGCTAGGATTTGGGTTAGGGGACGGGCACGGTTTAGGGTCCAGGTGAGGGTACGACAACGGTTTAGGGGGAGCGTACGTGTGAGGGCACGGGTTAGTGTTAGCGTACGGGTTAGGATTAGGGGACGGTAGAGGGGAAGGCTTCGTGGAAGTGTTAGGTTTAGGGTTCGAGCTAGGGTTATGGTTAGGGGACGGGGACGGTTTAGGGTCCAGGTGAGGGTACGACAACGCTTTAGGGG
Organism: Lagenorhynchus albirostris; assembly: GCF_949774975.1. Classification (NCBI taxonomy): domain Eukaryota; kingdom Metazoa; phylum Chordata; class Mammalia; order Artiodactyla; family Delphinidae; genus Lagenorhynchus; species Lagenorhynchus albirostris. Next base: position 49,590 of record NW_026783317.1, on the reverse strand, counting down.
GAGCGTACGTGTGAGGACACGGTTTATTGTTAGCGTACGGGTTAGGATTAGTGGACGGGTGAGGGGAAGGCTTCGGGGAAGGGTTAGGGTTAGGGTCCGGGCTAGGGTTAGGGTTAGGGGATGGGGACGGTTTAGGGTCCAGGTGAGGGTACGACAACGGTTTAGGGGGAGCGTACATGTGAGGGCACAGGTTAGTGTTAGCATATGCGTTAGGATTAGGGGACGCGTGAGGGGAAGGCTTCGGGGAAGTGTTAGGGTTAGAGTTCGGTGTAGGGCTACGTTTAGAATTCGGGCTAGGGTTAGGGTCACGGTGAGTGTACGACAACCGTTTAAAGGGAGCGTACGTGTGAGGGCACGGGTTAGTGTTAGCATACGTGTTAGGATTAGGGGACTAGTGAGGGGAAGGCTTCGGAGAAGGGTTAGGTATAGGGTTCGGGTTAGGGTTAGGGTTAGGGGAAGGGGACGGTTTAGGGTACAGGTGAGGGTACGACAACAATTTAGGGGGAGCGTACGTGTGAGGGCATGGGTTAGTGATATCGTACAGTTTAGGATTAGGGGACGGGTGAGGGGAAGGCTTCGGGGAAGGGATAGGGTTAGGGTTCCGGTTAGGGTAAGGGTTAGCGGACGGGGACGATTTAGGGTCCTGGTGAGTGTACGACAATGGTTTAAGGGGAGCGTACATGTGAGGGCACGGGTTAGTGTTAGCGTACGGGTTAGGATTAGGGGACGGGTGAGGGGAGGGCTTCGGGGAAGGGTTAGGGTTAGGGTTTGGGCTAGGGTTAGGGTTAGGGGACAGGGACGGTTTAGCGTCCAGGTGAGTGTACGACAACGGTTTAGGGGGAGCGTACGTATGAGGGCACGGGTTAGTGTTCGCATACGGCTTAGGATTAGTGGACGGGTGAGGAGAAGGCTTCGGGGAAGAGTTAGGGTAAGGGATCAGCCTAGGGTTAGGGTTAGGGTTTGGGCTAGAGTTAGGGTTAGGGGACGGGGATGGTTTAGGGTCCAGGTGAGGGTATGACAATGGTTTAGGGGGAGCGTACGTGTGAGGGCACGGGTTAGTGTAGGCATATTGGCTAGGATTAGGGGACGGGTGAGGCGAAGGCTTCGGGGAAGGGTTAGGGTTAGGGATCGGCCTAGGGTTAGGGTTAGGGTTCGGGCTACGGTTAGGGTCCAGGTGAGGGTACGCCAACGGTTTAGGGGCAGCATACGTGTGAGGGCACGGTTTAATGTTAGCGTATGGGTTAGAATTAGGAGACGTGTGAGGGTAAGGCTTCGGGGAAGGGTTAAGGTTAGGGTGCGGACTAGGGTTAGGGTTAGGGGACGGGAACCATTTAGGGTCCAGATGAGTGTACGAAAACGGTTTAAGGGGAGCGTACGTGTGAGGGCACGGGTTACTGTTAGCGTAAGGGTTAGGATTAGGGGACAGGTGAGGGGAAGGCTTCGGGGAAGGATTAGGGTTAGGGATCGGGCTAGGGTTAGGTGTAGGGGACGGGGACGGTTTACGGTGAAAGTTAATGTACGACAACGGTTAAGGGGGAGCGTACGTGTGAGGGCACAGATTAGTGTTAGCGTATGGGTTAGGATTAGGGGACGGGTGAGGGTAAGGCTTCGGGGAAGTGTTAGTGTTAGGGTTCGGTGTAGTCTTAGGGTTAAGATTCGGGCTAGGTTTAGGGTCCAGGTGAGTGTACGACAACGGTTTAGGGGGAGCGTTCGTGTGAAGGCATGGATTAGTGTTAGCGTACCGGTTAGGATTAGGGGACGGGTGAGGAGAAGGCTTCGAGGAAACGTTAGGGTTAGGTTTCGGGCTAGGGTTAGGGTTAGGGGACGTGGACGGTTTAGGGTCCAGGTGAGGGTACGAAAACGGTTTAGGGGGAGCGTACGTGTAAGGGAACGGGTTAGTGTTAGCGTACAGGTTAGGTTTAGGGGACGGGTGAGGGGAAGGCTTCGGGGAAGGTTTAGGGTTAGGGTTTGGGCTAGGGTTAGGGGACGGGGACGGTTTAGGGTCCAGGTGAGGGTACGACAACGGTTTAGGGGGAGTGTACGTGTGAGGGCACGGGTTAGTGTTAGCGTATGGGTTAGGATTAGGTGACGGGTGAGGGGAAGGCTTCAGGGAAGTGTTAGTGTTAGGGTTCGTTGTAGGGTTAGAGTTAGGATTCGGGCTAGGTTTAGGGTCCAGGTGAGGGTACGACAACGGTTTAGGGGGAGCGTACGTTTGAAGGCATGGGTTAGTGTTAGCGTACAGGTTAGGATTAGGGGACGGGTGAGGGGAAGGCTTCGGGGAAGGGTTAGGGTTAGGGTTCGGGCTAGGGTTAGGGTTAGGGGACGGGGACGGTTTAGGGTCCAGGTGAGGGTACGACAACGGTTTAGGGGGAGTGTACGTGTGAGGCCACAGGTTAGTGTTAGCGTATGGGTTAGGATTAGGTGACGGGTGAGTGGAAGGCTTCAGGGAAGTGTTAGTGTTAGGGTTCGTTGTAGGGTTAGAATTAGGATTCGGGCTAGGTTTAGGGTCCAGGTGAGGGTACGACAACGGTTCAGGGGGAGCGTACGTGTGAAGGCATGGATTAGTGTTAGCGTACGGGTTAGGATTAGGGGACGAGTGAGGGGAAGGCTTCGGGGAAGGGTTAGGGTTCGGACTAGGGTTAAGGTTAGGGGACAGGGACGGTTTAGGGTCCAGGTGAGGGTACAACAACGGTTTAGGGAGAGCGTACGTGCAAGGGCATGGGTTAGTGTTAGCGGACGGGTTAGGATTATGGGATGGGTGAGGGGAAGGCTTCGGGGAAGGGTTAGGGTTAGGGTTCGGGCTAGGGTTCGGGTTAGGGTACGGGGACAGTTTAGGGTCCAGGTTAGGGTACGACAATGGTTTAGGGGGAGCGTACGTGTGAGGGCACGGGTTAGTTTTAGCGTACGAGTTAGGATTAGGGGACGAGTGAGGGGAAGGCTTGAGTGAAGTGTTAGGGTTAGGGTTCGGTGTAGGTTTAGGCTTAGGATTCGGGCTAGGTTTAGGGTCCAGGTCAGGGTACGACAACGGTTTAGGGTGAGCGTACGTGTGAAGGCACGCGTTAGTGTTAGCGTACGGCTTAGGGTTAGGGGACGGGTGAGGGGAAGGCTTCGGGGAAGGGTTAGGGTTAGGGTTCGGGCTAGGGTTAGGGTTAGGGGACGGGGACGGTTTAGGGTCCAGGTAAGGGTACGACAACGGTTTAGGGGGAGCGTACGTGTGAGGGCACGGGTTAGTGTTAGCGTATGGGTTAGGATTAGGGGAAGGGTGAGGGGAAGGCTTCGGGAAAGGGTTAGGGTTAGGGTTCGGGGTTGGGTTAGTGTTAGGGGACGGTGAAGGTTTAGGGTCCATGTGAGGGTACGAAACAGTATAGGGGGAGAGTACGTGTGAGAGCACGGGGTAGTGTTAGCGTACGGGTTAGGTTTGGGGACGGGTGAGGGGAAGGCTTCGAAGAAGGGTTAGGGTTAGGGTTCGAGTTAGGGTTAAGGTTAGGGGACGGGGACGGTTTAGGGTCCAGGTGAGGGTACAACAACCGATTAGGGGGAGCGTACGTGTGAGGGCACGGATAAGTGTTAGCGTACGGGTTAGGAATATGGGACGGGTGAGGGGAAGACTTAAGAGAAGGAGTAGGGTTAGGGTTCGGGGTAGGTTTAGGGTTAGGGGACGGGGACGGTTTAGGGTCCAGGTGAGGGTACGACAACGGTTTAGGGGGAGCGTACGTGTGAGGGCACGGGTTAGTGTTAGCGTGCGGAGGATTAGATGACGGGTGAGGGGAAGGCTTCAGGGAAGGGTTAGGGTTCGGGCTAGGGTTACGGATAGAGAACGGGGCCGGTTTAGGGTCCAGGTCAGGGTACGACAACGGTTTAGGGGTAGCGTACATTTGAGGGCACGGGTTAGTGTTAGCGTACGGGTTAGGATTAGGAGACGGTTGAGGTGAAGGCATTGGGGGAAGGGTTAGGGTTAGGGTTCGGGCTAGGGTTAGCGTTAGGGGACGGGGATGGTTTAGGGTCCAGGTGAGGGTACGACAACGGTTTAGGGGGAGCGTACGTGTGAGGGCATGGGTTAGTGTTAGCGTACGGGTTAGGATTAGGGGACGGGTGAGGGGAAGGTTTCGGGGAAGTGTTAGGGTTAGGTTTCGGGCTAGGGTTAGGGTTAGGGGACGGGGATGGTTTACCATCCAGGTGAGGGTACGAAAAAGGTTTAGGGGGAGCGTACGTGTGAGGGCATGGGTTAGTGTTAGCGTACGGATTAGGATTAGCGGACAGGTAAGTGTAAGGCTTCGGGGAAGTGTTACGGTTAGGGTTCGGTGCAGGGTTAGGGTTAGGATTCGGGCTAGGTTTAGGGTCCAGGTGAGTGTACGACAACGGTTTAGGGGGAGCGTTCGTGTGAAGGCAAGGATTAGTGTTAGCGTACGGGTTACGATTAGGGGACGGGTGAGGAGAAGGCTTCGAGGAAACGTTAGGGTTAGGTTTCGGGCTAGGGTTAGGGTTAGGGGACGTGTTCGGTTTAGGGTCCAGGTGAGGGCACGAAAACGGTCTACGGGGAGTGTACGTGTAAGGGAACGGGTTAGTGTTAGCGTACAGGTTAGGTTTAGGGGACGGTAGAGGGGAAGGCTTCGGGGAAGGGTTAGGGTTAGGGTTTGGGCTAGGGTTAGGGTTAGGGGACGGGGACGGTTTAGGGTCCAGGTGAGGGTACGACAACGGTTTAGGGGGAGTGTACGTGTGAGGGCACGGGTTAGTGTTAGCGTAAGGGTTAGGATGAGGTGACGGGTGAGGGGAAGGCTTCGGGGAAGTGTTAGTGTTAGGGTTCGTTGTAGGGTTAGAGTTAGGATTCGGGCTAGGTTTAGGGTCCAGGTGAGGGTACGACAACGGTTTAGGGGGAGCGTACGTTTGAAGGCATGGGTTAGTGTTAGCGTACAGGTTAGGATTAGGGGACGGGTGAGGGGAAGGCTTCGGGGAAGGGTTAGAGTTAGGGTTCGGGCTAGGGTTAGGGTTAGGGGATGGGGACGGTTTAGGGTCCAGGTAAGTGTACGACAACGGTTTAGGGAGAGCGTACGTGTGAGGGCACGGGTTAGTGTTAGCATATGTGTTAGGATTAGGGGACGAGTGAGGGGAAGGCATCGGGGAACTGTTAGGGTTAGGGTTCGGGATTGCGTTAGGGTTAGGGGACGTGGAAGAGTTACGGTCCAGGTGAGGGTACGAAAAAGGTTTAGGGGGAGCGTACGTGTGAGGGCACGGGTTAGTGTTTGCGTGCGGATTAGCATTAGATGACGGGTGAGGGGAAGGCTTCAGGGAAGGGTTAGGGTTCGGGCTAGGGTTACGGTTAGAGGACGGGGACGGTTTAGGGTCCAGGTCAGGGTACGAAAACGGTTTAGGGGGACCGTACATGTGAGGTCATGGGTTAGTGTTAGCGTACGGCTTAGGATAGGGGACAGGTGAGGGGAAGGCTTCGGGGAAGGGTTAGGGTTAGGGTTCGTGCTAGGGTTAGGGTTAGGGGACGGGGACGGTTTAGGGTCCAGGTGAGGGTACGACAACAGTTTAGGGGGAGCGTACGTTTGAGGGCACTGGTTAGTGTTAGCGTACGGGTTAGGATTAGGGGACGGTTGAGGGGAAGACTCGGGGAAGCGTTAGTGTTAGGGTTCGGGCTACGGTTAGGGATAGGGTATGGGGAAGGATTAGGGTCCAGGTGAGTGTACGACAATGGTTTAGGGGGAGCGTACGTGTGAGGGCAAGGGTTAGTGTTAGCGTACGGGTTAGGATTAGGGGACGGGTGAGGGGAAGGCTTCGCGGAAGGGTTACGGTTAGGGTTCGGGCTAGGGTCAGGGTTATGGGACGGGGAAGGTTTAGGGTCTAGGTGAGGGTACGACAACGGTTTAGGGGGAGGGTAGGTGTGAGGGCACGGGTTAGTGTTAGTGTATGGGTTAGGATTAGGGGACGTGTGAGGAGAAAGATTCGAGGAAGCGTTAGGTTTAGGGTTCAGGCTAGGGTTAGGGTTAGGGGACGTGGACGGTTTCGGGTCCAGGTGATGGTACGACAACGGTTTAGGGGGATTGTACGTGTGAGGGCATGGGTTAGTGTTAGCGTATGGGTTAGGATTAGAGGACGGGTGAGGGGAAGGTTTCGGGGAAGGGTTAGGTTTAGGGTTTGGGCTAGGGTTAGGGTTAGGGATGGGAACGGTTTAAGGGTTCAGGTGAGGGTACAACAACGTTTTAGGGGGAGCGTTCGTGTGAGGGCACAGTTTAGTGCTAGCGTACAGGTTAGGATTAGGGGACGTGTGAGGGGAAGGCTTCTGAGAAGTGTTAGGGTTAGGGTTAGGGCTAAGTTTAGGGTTAGGGGACGGGGACGGTTTAGGGTCCAGGTGAGTGTACGACAATGGTTTAGGGGAAGCGTACGTGTGAGGGCACGGGTTAGTGTTTGCGTACGGCTTAGGATTAGGGGACGTGTGAGGGGAAGGCTTCGGGGAAGGGTTAGGGTTAGGGTTCGGACTAGGGTTAGGCTTAGGGGTCGGGGACGGTATAGGGTCTAGGTGAGGGTGCGACAAAGGTTTAGTGGGAGGGTACGTGTGAGGGCACGGGTTAGTGTCAGCGTACGGGATAGGATTAGGGGACGGGTGAGGAGAAGACTTCGAGGAAGGGTTAGGGTTAGGGTTCGGGCTAGGGTTAGGGTTAGGGGACGGGGACGGTTTAGGGTCCAGGTGAGGGTACGACAACGGTTCAGGGGAGCGTACGTGTGAGGGCACGGGTTAGTGTTAGTGTATGGGTTAGGATTAGGGGACGGGTGAGGTGAAGGCTTCGGGGAAGGGTTAGGGTTAGGGTTCGGGCTAGGGCTAGGGTTAGGGGACGGGGACGGTTTAGGGTCCAGGTGAGGGTACGACAACGGTTTAGGGGGAGCGTACGTGTGAGGGCACAGAATGTGTTAGCATATGGGATAGGATTAGGGGACGGGTGAGGAGAAGGCTTGGGTGAAGTGTTAGAGTTAGGCTTCGGTGTAGGGTTAGGGTTAGGATTCGGGCTAGGTTTAGGGTCCAGGTCAGGGTACGACAACGGTTTAGGGGGAGCGTACGTGTGAGGGCACGCGTTTGTGTTAGTGTACGGGTTAGGGTTAGGGGACCGGTGAGGGGAAGGCTTCGGGGAAGGGTTAGGGTTAGGGTTCGGGCTAGGGTTAGGGGACGGGGACGGGGACGGTTTAGGGTCCAGGTGAGGGTACAACAACCGATTAGGGGGAGCGTAAGTGTGAGGGCACGGATTAGTGTTAGCGTACGGGTTAGGAATATGGGACGGGTGAGGGGAAGACTTCAGAGAAGGAGTAGGGTTAGGGTTCGGAGTAGGTTTAGGGTTAGGGGACGGGGACGGTTTAGGGTCCAGGTGAGGGTACGACAACGGTTTAGGGGGAGCGTACATGTGAGGGCACGGGTTAGCGTTAGCATACGGGTTAGGATTAGGGGACGGGTGAGGGGAAGGCTTCGGGGAAGTGTTAGGGTTAGGTTTCGGGCTAGGGTTAGGGTTAGGGGACAGGGACGGCTTACGGTCCAGGTGAGGGTACGAAAAAGTTTTAGTGGGAGCGTACGTGTGAGGGCACGGGTTAGTGTTAGCGTGCGGATTAGCATTATGTGACGGGTGAGGGGAAGGCTTCAGGGAAGGGTTAGGGTTCGGGCTAGGCTTAGCGTTAGGGGACAGGGATGGTTTAGGGTCCAGGTAAGGGTACGAGAACGGTTTGGGGGAGCGTACGTTTGAAGGAATGGATTAGTGTTAGCGTACAAGTTAGAATTAGGGGACGGGTGAGGGGAAGGCTTCGGGGAAGTGTTAGGGTTAGGGTTTGGGCTAAGGTTAGGGTTAGGGGACGGGGACGGTTTAGGGTCCAGGTGAGGATACGACAAAGGTTTAGGGGGAGTGTACGTGTGAGGACACAGGTTAGTGTTAGCGTACTTGTTAGGATTAGGGGACGTGTGAGGGGAAGGCTTCGGGGAAATGTTAGGATTAGGGTTCGGGTTAGGGTTAGGGTTAGGGGACGGGGAAGGTTTAGGGTCCAGGTGAGGGTACGACAGCAGTTCAGGGGGAGCGTACGTGTGAGGGCACAGATTATTGTTAGCGTACGGTATAGGATTAGGGGACGGTTGAGGGGAACGCTTCGCGGAAGGGTTAGGGTTAGGGTTCGGGCTAGGGTTAGGGTTAGGGGATGGGGACGGTTTAGGGTCCAGGTGAGGGTACGACAATGGTTTAGGGGGAGCTTACGTGTGAGGGCATGGGTTAGTTTTAGCGTACGTGTTATGATTAGGGAACGGGTGAGAGGAAGGCTTCGGGGAAGTGTTAGGGTTAGGGTCGGTGTAGGGTTACTGTTAGGATTCGGGCTAGGTTTAGGGTCCAGGTGAGGGTACGACAACGGTTTAGGGGGAGCGTACGTGTGAAGGCATGTATTAGTGTTAGCGTACGGGTTAGGATTAGGGGATGGGTGAGGGGAAGGCTTCGGGGAAGGGTTAGGGTTAGGGATCGGCCTAGGTTTAGGGTTAGGGTTCGGGCTACGGTTAGGGTCCAGGTGAGGGTACGCCAACGGTTTAGGGGCAGCATACGTGTGAGGGCATGGTTTAATGTTAGCGTACGGGTTAGAATTAGGAGACGTGTGAGGGTAAGGCTTCGGGGAAGGGTTAGGGTTAGGGTTCGTGCTAGGGTTAGGGTTAGGGGACGGGGACGGTTTAGGGTCCAGGTGAGGGTACGACAACAGTTTAGGGGGAGCGTACGTTTGAGGGCACTGGTTAGTGTTAGCGTACGGGTTAGGATTAGGGGACGGTTGAGGGGAAGACTCGGGGAAGCGTTAGTGTTAGGGTTCGGGCTACGGTTAGGGATAGGGTATGGGGAAGGATTAGGGTCCAGGTGAGTGTACGACAATGGTTTAGGGGGAGCGTACGTGTGAGGGCAAGGGTTAGTGTTAGCGTACGGGTTAGGATTAGGGGACGGGTGAGGGGAAGGCTTCGCGGAAGGGTTACGGTTAGGGTTCGGGCTAGGGTCAGGGTTATGGGACGGGGAAGGTTTAGGGTCTAGGTGAGGGTACGACAACGGTTTAGGGGGAGGGTAGGTGTGAGGGCACGGGTTAGTGTTAGTGTATGGGTTAGGATTAGGGGACGTGTGAGGAGAAAGATTCGAGGAAGCGTTAGGTTTAGGGTTCAGGCTAGGGTTAGAGTTAGGGGACGTGGACGGTTTCGGGTCCAGGTGATGGTACGACAACGGTTTAGGGGGATTGTACGTGTGAGGGCATGGGTTAGTGTTAGCGTATGGGTTAGGATTAGAGGACGGGTGAGGGGAAGGTTTCGGGGAAGGGTTAGGTTTAGGGTTTGGGCTAGGGTTAGGGTTAGGGATGGGAACGGTTTAAGGGTTCAGGTGAGGGTACAACAACGTTTTAGGGGGAGCGTTCGTGTGAGGGCACAGTTTAGTGCTAGCGTACAGGTTAGGATTAGGGGACGTGTGAGGGGAAGGCTTCTGAGAAGTGTTAGGGTTAGGGTTAGGGCTAAGTTTAGGGTTAGGGGACGGGGACGGTTTAGGGTCCAGGTGAGTGTACGACAATGGTTTAGGGGAAGCGTACGTGTGAGGGCACGGGTTAGTGTTTGCGTACGGCTTAGGATTAGGGGACGTGTGAGGGGAAGGCTTCGGGGAAGGGTTAGGGTTAGGGTTCGGACTAGGGTTAGGCTTAGGGGTCGGGGACGGTATAGGGTCTAGGTGAGGGTACGACAAAGGTTTAGTGGGAGGGTACGTGTGAGGGCACGGGTTAGTGTCAGCGTACGGGATAGGATTAGGGGACGGGTGAGGAGAAGACTTCGAGGAAGGGTTAGGGTTAGGGTTCGGGCTAGGGTTAGGGTTAGGGGACGGGGACGGTTTAGGGTCCAGGTGAGGGTACGACAACGGTTCAGGGGAGCGTACGTGTGAGGGCACGGGTTAGTGTTAGTGTATGGGTTAGGATTAGGGGACGGGTGAGGTGAAGGCTTCGGGGAAGGGTTAGGGTTAGGGTTCGGGCTAGGGCTAGGGTTAGGGGACGGGGACGGTTTAGGGTCCAGGTGAGGGTACGACAACGGTTTAGGGGGAGCGTACGTGTGAGGGCACAGAATGTGTTAGCATATGGGATAGGATTAGGGGACGGGTGAGGAGAAGGCTTGGGTGAAGTGTTAGAGTTAGGCTTCGGTGTAGGGTTAGGGTTAGGATTCGGGCTAGGTTTAGGGTCCAGGTCAGGGTACGACAACGGTTTAGGGGGAGCGTACGTGTGAGGGCACGCGTTTGTGTTAGTGTACGGGTTAGGGTTAGGGGACCGGTGAGGGGAAGGCTTCGGGGAAGGGTTAGGGTTAGGGTTCGGGCTAGGGTTAGGGGACGGGGACGGGGACGGTTTAGGGTCCAGGTGAGGGTACAACAACCGATTAGGGGGAGCGTAAGTGTGAGGGCACGGATTAGTGTTAGCGTACGGGTTAGGAATATGGGACGGGTGAGGGGAAGACTTCAGAGAAGGAGTAGGGTTAGGGTTCGGAGTAGGTTTAGGGTTAGGGGACGGGGACGGTTTAGGGTCCAGGTGAGGGTACGACAACGGTTTAGGGGGAGCGTACATGTGAGGGCACGGGTTAGCGTTAGCATACGGGTTAGGATTAGGGGACGGGTGAGGGGAAGGCTTCGGGGAAGTGTTAGGGTTAGGTTTCGGGCTAGGGTTAGGGTTAGGGGACAGGGACGGCTTACGGTCCAGGTGAGGGTACGAAAAAGTTTTAGTGGGAGCGTACGTGTGAGGGCACGGGTTAGTGTTAGCGTGCGGATTAGCATTATGTGACGGGTGAGGGGAAGGCTTCAGGGAAGGGTTAGGGTTCGGGCTAGGCTTAGCGTTAGGGGACAGGGATGGTTTAGGGTCCAGGTAAGGGTACGAGAACGGTTTGGGGGAGCGTACGTTTGAAGGAATGGATTAGTGTTAGCGTACAAGTTAGAATTAGGGGACGGGTGAGGGGAAGGCTTCGGGGAAGTGTTAGGGTTAGGGTTTGGGCTAAGGTTAGGGTTAGGGGACGGGGACGGTTTAGGGTCCAGGTGAAGATACGACAAAGGTTTAGGGGGAGTGTACGTGTGAGGGCACAGGTTAGTGTTAGCGTACTTGTTAGGATTAGGGGACGTGTGAGGGGAAGGCTTCGGGGAAATGTTAGGATTAGGGTTCGGGTTAGGGTTAGGGTTAGGGGACGGGGAAGGTTTAGGGTCCAGGTGAGGGTACGACAGCAGTTCAGGGGGAGCGTACGTGTGAGGGCACAGATTAGTGTTAGCGTACGGTATAGGATTAGGGGACGGTTGAGGGGAACGCTTCGCGGAAGGGTTAGGGTTAGGGTTCGGGCTAGGGTTAGGGTTAGGGGATGGGGACGGTTTAGGGTCCAGGTGAGGGTACGACAATGGTTTAGGGGGAGCTTACGTGTGAGGGCATGGGTTAGTTTTAGCGTACGTGTTATGATTAGGGAACGGGTGAGAGGAAGGCTTCGGGGAAGTGTTAGGGTTAGGGTCGGTGTAGGGTTACTGTTAGGATTCGGGCTAGGTTTAGGGTCCAGGTGAGGGTACGACAACGGTTTAGGGGGAGCGTACGTGTGAAGGCATGTATTAGTGTTAGCGTACGGGTTAGGATTAGGGGATGGGTGAGGGGAAGGCTTCGGGGAAGGGTTAGGGTTAGGGATCGGCCTAGGTTTAGGGTTAGGGTTCGGGCTACGGTTAGGGTCCAGGTGAGGGTACGCCAACGGTTTAGGGGCAGCATACGTGTGAGGGCATGGTTTAATGTTAGCGTACGGGTTAGAATTAGGAGACGTGTGAGGGTAAGGCTTCGGGGAAGGGTTAGGGTTAGGGTGCGGACTAGGGTTAGGGTTAGGGGACGGGAACCATTTAGGGTCCAGATGAGTGTACGAAAACGGTTTAAGGGGAGCGTACGTGTGAGGGCACGGGTTACTGTTAGCGTAAGGGTTAGGATTAGGGGACAGGTGAGGGGAAGGCTTCGGGGAAGGATTAGGGTTAGGGATCGGGCTAGGGTTAGGTGTAGGGGACGGGGACGGTTTACGGTGAAAGTTAATGTACGACAACGGTTAAGGGGGAGCGTACGTGTGAGGGCACAGGTTAGTGTTAGTGTATGGGTTAGGATTAGGGGACGGGTGAGGGTAAGGCTTCGGGGAAGTGTTAGTGTTAGGGTTCGGTGTAGTCTTAGGGTTAAGATTCGGGCTAGGTTTAGGGTCCAGGTGAGTGTAAGACAACGGTTTAGGGGGAGCATTCGTGTGAAGGCATGGATTAGTGTTAGCGTACCGGTTAGGATTAGGGGACGGGTGAGGAGAAGGCTTCGAGGAAACGTTAGGGTTAGGTTTCGGGCTAGGGTTAGGGTTAGGGGACGTGGACGGTTTAGGGTCCAGGTGAGGGTACGAAAACGGTTTAGGGGGAGCGTACGTGTAAGGGAACGGGTTAGTGTTAGCGTACAGGTTAGGTTTAGGGGACGGGTGAGGGGAAGCCTTCGGGGAAGGTTTAGGGTTAGGGTTTGGGCTAGGGTTAGGGTTAGGGGACGGGGACGGTTTAGGGTCCAGGTGAGGGTACGACAACGGTTTAGGGGGAGTGTACGTGTGAGGGCACGGGTTAGTGTTAGCGTATGGGTTAGGATTAGGTGACGGGTGAGGGGAAGGCTTCAGGGAAGTGTTAGTGTTAGGGTTCGTTGTAGGGTTAGAGTTAGGATTCGGGCTAGGTTAAGGGTCCAGGTGAGGGTACGACAACGGTTTAGGGGGAGCGTACGTTTGAAGGCATGGGTTAGTGTTAGCGTACAGGTTAGGTTTAGGGGACGGGTGAGGGGAAGGCTTCGGGGAAGGGTTAGGGTTAGGGTTCGGGCTAGGGTTAGGGTTAGGGGACGGGGACGGTTTAGGGTCCAGGTGAGGGTACGACAAAGGTTTAGGGGGAGTGTACGTGTGAGGGCACAGGTTAGTGTTAGCGTATGGGTTAGGATTAGGTGACGGGTGAGTGGAAGGCTTCAGGGAAGTGTTAGTGTTAGGGTTCGTTGTAGGGTTAGAATTAGGATTCGGGCTAGGTTTAGGGTCCAGGTGAAGGTACGACAACGGTTTAGGGGGAGCGTACGTGTGAAGGCATGGATTAGTGTTAGCGTACGGGTTAGGATTAGGGGACGAGTGAGGGGAAGGCTTCGGGGAAGGGTTAGGGTTCGGACTAGGGTTAAGGTTAGGGGACAGGGACGGTTTAGGGTCCAGGTGAGGGTACAACAACGGTTTAGGGAGAGCGTACGTGCAAGGGCATGGGTTAGTGTTAGCGGACGGGTTAGGATTATGGGATGGGTGAGGGGAAGGCTTCGGGGAAGGGTTAGGGTTAGGGTTCGGGCTAGGGTTCGGGTTAGGGTACGGGGACGGTTTAGGGTCCAGGTTAGGGTACGACAATGGTTTAGGGGGAGCGTACGAGTGAGGGCACGGGTTAGTTTTAGCGTACGAGTTAGGATTAGGGGACGAGTGAGAGGAAGGCTTCGGGGAAGGGTTAGGGTTCGGACTAGGGTTAAGGTTTGGGGACGGGGACGGTTTAGGGTCCAGGTGAGGGTATGACAACGGTTTAGGGGGAGCGTACGTTTGAAGGCATGGGTTAGTGTTAGCGTACAGGTTAGGATTAGGGGACGGGTGAGGGGAAGGCTTCGGGGAGGGGTCAGGGTTAGGGTTCAGGCTAGGGTTAGGGTTAGGGGACGGGGACGGTTTAGGGTCCAGGTGAGGGTACGACAATGGTTTAGGGAGAGCGTACGTGTGAGGGCACGGGTTAGTGTTAGCGTACGGGTTAGGATTATGGGACGGGTGAGGGGAAGGCTTCGGGAAAGTGTTAGGGTTAGGGTTCGGGATTGGGTTAGTGTTAGGGGATGGTGAAGGTTTAGGGTCCATGTGAGGGTACGAAACAGTTTAGGGGGAGAGTACGTGTGAGAGCACGGGGTAGTGTTAGCGTACGGGTTAGGTTTGGGGACGGGTGAGGGGAAGGCTTCGAAGAAGGGTTAGGGTTAGGGTTCGAGTTAGGGTTAAGGTTAGGGGACGGGGACGGTTTAAGGTCCAGGTGAGGGTACAACAACCGATTAGGGGGAGCGTACGTGTGAGGGCACGGATAAGTGTTAGCGTACGGGTTAGGAATATGGGACGGGTGAGGGGAAGACTTAAGAGAAGGAGTAGGGTTAGGGTTCGGGGTAGGTTTAGGGTTAGGGGACGGGGACGGTTTAGGGTCCAGGAGAGGGTACGACAATGGTTTAGGGGAAGCGTACGTGTGAGGGCACCGGTTAGTGTTAGCATACGGGTTAGGATTAGGGGACGGGTGAGGGGAAGGCTTCGGGGAAGTGTTAGGGTTAGGTTTCGGGCTAGGGATAGGGTTAGGGGAAGAGGATGGGTTACGGTCCAGGTGAGGGTACGAAAAAGGTTTAGGGGGAGCGTACGTGTGAGGGCACGGGTTAGTGTTAGCGTGCGGAGGATTAGATGACGGGTGAGGGGAAGGCTTCAGGGAAGGGTTAGAGTTCGGGCTAGGGTTACGGATAGAGAACGGGGACGGTTTAGGGTCCAGGTCAGGGTACGACAACGGTTTAGGGGTAGCGTACATTTGAGGGCACGGGTTAGTGTTAGCGTACGGGTTAGGATTAGGAGACGGTTGAGGTGAAGGCATTGGGGAAGGGTTAGGGTTAGGGTTCGGGCTAGGGTTAGCGTTAGGGGACGGGGATGGTTTAGGGTCCAGGTGAGGGTACGACAACGGTTTAGGGGGAGCGTACGTGTGAGGGCATGGGTTAGTGTTAGCGTACGGGTTAGGATTAGGGGACGGGTGAGGGGAAGGTTTCGGGGAAGTGTTAGGGTTAGGTTTCGGGCTAGGGTTAGGGTTAGGGGACGGGGATGGTTTACCATCCAGGTGATGGTACGAAAAAGGTTTAGGGGGAGCGTACGTGTGAGGGCATGGGTTAGTGTTAGCGTACGGATTAGGATTAGCGGACAGGTAAGGGTAAGGCTTCGGGGAAGTGTTACGGTTAGGGTTCGGTGCAGGGTTAGGGTTAGGATTCGGGCTAGGTTTAGGGCCCAGGTGAGTGTACGACAACGGTTTAGGGGGAGCGTTCGTGTGAAGGCAAGGATTAGTGTTAGCGTACGGGTTAGGATTAGGGGACGGGTGAGGAGAAGGCTTCGAGGAAACGTTAGGGTTAGGTTTCGGGCTAGGGTTAGGGTTAGGGGACGTGTTCGGTTTAGGGTCCAGGTGAGGGTACGAAAACGGTCTAGGGGGAGTGTACGTGTAAGGGAACGGGTTAGTGTTAGCGTACAGGTTAGGTTTAGGGGACGGGTGAGGGGAAGGCTTCGGGGAAGGGTTAGGGTTAGGGTTTGGGCTAGGGTTAGGGTTAGGGGACGGGGACGGTTTAGGGTCCAGGTGAGGGTACGACAACGGTTTAGGGGGAGTGTACGTGTGAGGGCACGGGTTAGTGTTAGCGTAAGGGTTAGGATTAGGTGACGGGTGAGGGGAAGGCTTCGGGGAAGTGTTAGTGTTAGGGTTCGTTGTAGGGTTAGAGTTAGGATTCGGGCTAGGTTTAGGGTCCAGGTGAGGGTACGACAACGGTTTAGGGGGAGCGTACGTTTGAAGGCATGGGTTATTGTTAGCGTACAGGTTAGGATTAGGGGACGGGTGAGGGGAAGGCTTTGGGGAAGGGTTAGGGTTAGGGTTCGGGCTAGGGTTAGGGTTAGGGGACGGGGACGGTTTAGGGTCCAGGTAAGTGTACGACAACGGTTTAGGGAGAGCGTACGTGTGAGGGCACGGGTTAGTGTTAGCGTACGGGTTAGGATTATGGGACGGGTGAGGGGAAGGCTTGGGTGAAGTGTTAGGTTTAGGGTTCGGTGTAGGGTTAGGCTTAGGATTCGGGCTAGGTTTAGGGTCCAGGTCAGGGTACGACAACGGTTTAGGGGGAGCGTACGTGTGAGGGCACGCGTTAGTGTTAGCGTACGGCTTAGGGTTAGGGGACGGGTGAGGGGAAGGCTCCGGGGAAGGGTTATGGTTAGGGTTCGGGCTAGGGTTAGGTTTAGGGGACGGGGACGGTTTAGGGTCCAGGTAGGGTACGACAACGGTTTAAAGGGAAGCGTACGTTTGAGGGCACGGGTTAGTGTTAGCATACGGGTTAGTATTAGGGGCGGGTGAGGGCAACGCTTCGGCGAAGTGTTAGAGTTAGGTTTCGGGCTAGGGTTAGGGCTAGGGGACGGGGACGGTTTAGGGTCCAAGTGAGGGTACGACAACGGTTTAGGGGGAGCGTACGTGTGAGGGCACTGGTTAGTGTTAGGGTACGGGTTAGGATTAGGGGACGGGTGAGGGGAAGGCTTCGGGGAAGGGTTAAGTTTCGGGTTCTGGCTAGGGTTAGGGTTAGGGGACGGGGACGGTTTAGGGTCCAGGTGAGGGTACGACAACGGTTTATGGGGAGCATACGTGTGAGGGCATGGGTTAGTGTTAGCATACGGGTTAGATTAGGGGACGGTTGAGGGGAAGGCTTCGGGGAAGGGTTAGTGTTAGGGTTCGGGCTAGGGTTAGGTATAGGGGACGGCGACGGTTTAGGGTCCAGGTGAGGGTACGACAACGGTTTAGGGGGAGCGTACGTGTGAGCGCACAGGTTAGTGTTAGCGTAAGGATTAAGGTTAGGGGATGGGTGAGGGGAAGGATTCGGGGAAGGGTTAGGGTTAGGGTTCGGGCTAGGGTTAGGTTTAGGGGACGGGGACTGTTTAGGGTCCAGGTTAGGGTACGACAACGGTTCAGGGGCAACGTACGTGTTAGGGCAAGGGTTAGGTTTAGCGTACGGGTTAGGATTAGGGGACAGGCGAGTGGAAGGCTTCGGGGAAGGCTTAGGGTTATTGTTCGGGCTAGGTTAGGGTTCGGGGACGGGGACGGTTTAGGGTCCAGGTGAGGGTACGACAAAAGTTCAGGGGGAGCGTACGAGTGAGGGCACGTATTAGTGTTAGCATATTGGTTAGGATTAGGGGAAGGGTGAGGAGAAGGCTTCGGGAAAGGGTTAGGGTTATGGATCGGCCTAGGGTTAGGGTTAGGGTTCGGGCTAGGGTTAGGGTCCAGGTGAGGGTAAAACAACGGTTTAGGGGGAGAGTACGTGTGAGGGCACGCGTTAGTGTTAGTGTACGGGTTAGTATTAGGGGACGGGTGAGGGGAAGGCTTCGGGGAAGTGTTAGGGTTATGGTTCTGGCTAAGGTTAGGGTTAGGGGACGGGGATGGTTTATGGTCCAGGTGATGGTACGACAAAGGTTTAGAGGGAGCGTACGTGTGAGGGCACAGGTTAGTGTTAGCGTACGGGTTAGGATTATGGGACGTGTGAGTGGAAGGCTTCGGGGAAGTATTAGGATTAGGGTTCGGGTTAGGGTTAGGGTTAGGGGAAGGGGACAGTTTAGGGACCAGGTGAGGGTACGACAGCGGTTCAGGGGGAGCGTACGTGTGAGGGCACGGATTAGTGTTAGCGTACGGGGTAGGTTTAGGGGACGGTTGAGGGGAAGGCTTCGCGGAAGGGTTAGGGTTAGGGTTCGGGCTAGGGTTAGGGTTACTGGATGGGGACAGTTTAGGGTCCAGGTGAGGGAACGACAATGGTTTAGGGGGAGCGTACGTGTGAGGGCACGGGTTAGTGTTAGCGTACGGGTTAGGATTAGGGAACGGATGAGGGGAAGGCTTCTGAGAAGTGTTAGGGTTAGGGTTCGGTGTAGAGTTAGTGTTAGGATTCGGGCTAGGTTTAGGGTCCAGGTGATGGTACGACAACGGTTTAGGGGGAGCGTACGTGTGAAGGCACGGATTAGTGTTAGCGTACGGGTTAGGATTAGGGGACGGGTGAGGGGAAGGCTTCGGGGAAGGGTTAGTGTTCGGACTAGTGTTAAGGTTAGGGGACGGGGATGGTTTAGGGTCCAGGTGAGGGTACGACAACGGTTTAGGGGGAGCGTACGTTTGAAGGCATGGGTTAGTGTTAGCGTACGGGTTAGGATTAGGGGACGGGTGAGGAGAAGGCTTCGGGGAAGTGTTAGGGTTAGGGATTAGGGCTAAGGTCAGGGTTAGGGGACGGGGACGGTTTAGGGTCCAGGTGAGGGTACGACAATGGTTTAGGGGGAGCGTACGTGTGAGGGCACAGGTTAGTGTTAGTGTACGGGTTAGGATTAGGGGACGTGTGAAGGGAAGGCTTCGGGGAAGTGTTATGGTTAGGGTTCGGGCCAGGGTTAGGGTTAGGGGACGGGGACGGTTTAGGGTCCAGGTGAGGGTACGACAGCGGTTCAGGGGGAGCGTAAGTGTGAGGGCACGGATTAGTGTTAGCGTACAGAGTAGGATTAGTGGACGGGTGAGGGGAAGGCTTCGGGGAAGGGTTAGGGTTAGGGTTCGGGCTAGGTTTAGGGTTAGGGGACGGGGACGGTTTAGGGTCCCGGTGAGGGTACGAGAGCGGTTCAGGGGGAGCGTACGTGTGACGGCACGGATTAGTTTTAGCATACGGGGTAGGATTAGGGGACGGGTGAGGGGAAGGCTTCGTGGAAGGGTTACGGTTAGGGTTCGGGCTAGGGTTAGGGATAGGGGCCGGGGATGTTTTAGGGTCTAGGTGAGGGTACGACATCGGTTTAGGGGGAGCGTACGTGAGAGGGCACGCGTTAGTGTTAGCGTACGGGTTAGGATTAGGGGACGGGTGAGGAGAAGGCTTCGGGGAAGTGTTAGGGTTAGGGTTCGGGCCAGGGTTAGGGTTAGGATTCTGGCTAGGTTTAGGGTCCAGGTGAGGGCACGACAGCGGTTTAGGGGGAGCGTACGTGTGAGAGCACGCGTTAGTGTTAGCGTACGGGTTAGGGTTAGGGGACGGGTGAGGGGAAGGCTTCGGGAAATGTTAGGGTTAGGGTTCGGGCTAGGGTTAGGGAACGGGGACGATTTAGGGTCCAGGTGAGGGTAGGACAACGGTTTAAGGGGAGCGTACGTGTGAGGGCATGGGTTACTGTTAGCGAACGGGTTAGGATTTGAGGACGGGTGAGGGGAAGGCTTCGAGAAGTGTTAGGGTTAAGGTTCGGGCTAGGGTTAGGGTTAGGGGACGGGGACGGTTTAGGGTCCAGGTGAGGGTATGACAACGGTTTAGGGGGAGCATACATGTGAGGGCATGTGTTAGTGTTAGCGTACGGGTTTGGATTAGAGGACGGGTGAGGGGAATGCTTCGGGGAAGTGTTAGGTTTAGGGTTCGGGCTAGGGTTAGGGTTAGCGGACGGGGATGGTTTAGGGTCCAGGTGAGTATAGGACAACGGTTTAGGGGGAGCGTACGTGTGAGGGCATGGGTTACTGTTAGCGTACGGGTTAGGATTAGGGGACGGGTGAGGTGAAGGCTTCGGGAAGGGTTAGGGTTAGGGTTCGGGCTAGGGTTAGGGGATGGGGACGATTTAGGGTCCAGGTGAGGGAACGACAATGGTTTAGGGGGAGCGTACGTGTGAAGGCACGGATTAGTGTTAGCGTACGGTGTAGGTTTTGGGGACGGGAGAGGGGAAGGCTTCGGGGAAGATTTAGGGTTCGGACTAGGGTTAAGGTTAGGGGACGGGGACGGTTTAGGGTCCAAGTGAGGGTACGACAACGGTTTAGGGGGAGCGTACGTTTTAAGGCATAGGTTAGTGTTAGCGTACAGGTTAGGATTAGGGGACGGGTGAGGGGAAGGCTTCAGGGAAGAGTTAGGGTTAGGGTTTGGGCTAAGGTTAGGGTTTGGGGACGGGGACGGTTTTGGGTCCAGGTGAGGTTACGAGAAAGCTTTAGGGGGAGCGTACGTGTGAGGGCACAGGTTAGTGTTAGCGTACGGGTTAGGATTATGGGACGTGTGAGGGGAAGGCTTCGGGGAAGTATTAGGATTAGGGTTCAGGTTAGGGTTAGGGGACGGGGACGGTTTAGGGTCCAGGTGAGGGTACGACAGCGGTTCAGGAGGAGCGTACGTGTGAGGGCACGGATTAGTGTTAGCGTACGGGTTAGGATGAGGGGACGGGTGAGGGGAAGGCTTCACGGAAGGGTTAGGGTTAAGGTTCGGGCTAGGGTTAGGGGTGGGAATGGGGATGGTTTAGGGTCCAGGTGTGGGTACAACAACACTTTAGGGGGAGCGTATGTGTGAGGGCACGGGTTAATGTTAGCGTACGGGATAGGATTAGGAGATGTGTGAGGGGAAGGATTCGAGGAAGGGTTAGGGTTAGGGTTCGGGCTAGGGTTAGGGTTAGGGGACGGGGACGGTTTAGGGTCCAGGTGAGGGTACGACAACGGTTCAGGGGGAGCGTACGTGTGAGGGCATGGGTTAGTGTTAGCGTATGGGTTAGGATTAGGGGACGGGTGAGGAGAAGGCTTCGGGGAAGGGTTAGGGTTAGGGTTCGGGCTAGGGCTAGGGTTAGGGGACGGGGACGGTTTAGGGTCCAGGTGAGGGTACGACAACGGTTTAGGGGGAGCGTACGTGTGAGGGCACAGAATAGTGTTAGCATATGGGATAGGATTAGGGGACGGGTGAGGAGAAGGCTTGGGTGAAGTGTTAGAGTTAGGCTTCGGTGTAGGGTTAGGGTTAGGATTCGGGCTAGGTTTAAGGTCCAGGTGAGGGTACGACAACAGTTTAGGGGGAGCGTACATGTGAGGGCATGGTGTAGTGTTAGCGTACGGGTTAGGATTGGGGACGGGTGAGGGGAAGCCTTCGAAGAAGGGTTAGGGTTAGGGTTCGGGCTAAGGTTAGGGTTAGTGGACGGGGACGGTTTAGGGTCAAGGTGAGGGTACAACAACCGATTAGGGGGAGCGTACGTGTGAGGGCACAGATTAGTGTTAGCGTACGGGTTAGGATTAGGGGATGGGTGATGGGAAGGCTTCGGGGAAGGGTTAGGGTTCGGGCTAAGGTTAGGGTTTGGGGACGGGGACAGTTTAGGGTCGAGGTTAGGGTACGAAAACGGTTTAGGGCTAGCGTACATGTGAGGGCACGGGTTAGTGTTAGCGTACGGGTTAGGATTAGGGGACGGGTGAAGGGTAGGCTTCGGGGAAGGTTTAGGGTTAGGGTTCGGGCTAGGTTTCGGGTGAGGGTACGGGGAAGGTTTAGGGTCCAGGTGAGGGTACGACAACAGTTTAGGGGGAGCGTACGTGTGAGGGCACGGGATAGTGTTCGCGTACGGGTTAGGATTAGGGGACGGGTGAGGGGACGGCTTAAGGGAAGGGTTAGGGTTAGGGTTTGGGCTAGGGTTAGGGTTAGGGGACGGGGACAGTTTAGGGTCCAGGTGAGGGTAGGACAACGGTTTAGGGGGAGCGTACGTGTGAGGACACGGGTTTGTGTTAACGTATGGGTTAGGATTAGGGGACGGGTGAGGGGAAGGCTTCGGGGAAGTGTTAGGGTTAGGGAGAGGGCTAGAGTTAGTGTTAGGGGACGGGGACAGTTTAGGGTCCAGGTGAGGGTACGACAACGGTTTAGGGGGAGCGTACGTGTGATGGCACGGGTTAGAGTTAGCGTACGGGTTAGGATTAGGGGACGGGTGAGGGGAAGGCTTCGGGGAAGTGTTAGGGTTAGAGTTCGGTGTAGGGCTACGTTTAGAATTCGGGCTAGGGTTAGGGTCACGGTGAGTGTACGACAACCGTTTAAAGGGAGCGTACGTGTGAGGGCACGGGTTAGTGTTAGCGTACGTGTTAGGATTAGGGGACTAGTGAGGGGAAGGCTTCGGAGAAGGGTTAGGTATAGGGTTCGGGTTAGGGTTAGGGTTAGGGTAAGGGGACGGTTTAGGGTACAGGTGAGGGTACGACAACAATTTAGGGGGAGCGTACGTGTGAGGGCATGGGTTAGTGATATCGTACAGTTTAGGATTAGGGGACGGGTGAGGGGAAGGCTTCGGGGAAGGGTTAGGGTTAGGGTTCCGGTTAGGGTAAGGGTTAGCGGACGGGGACGATTTAGGGTCCTGGTGAGTGTACGACAATGGTTTAAGGGGAGCGTACATGTGAGGGCACGGGTTAGTGTTAGCGTACGGGTTAGGATTAGGGGACGGGTGAGGGGAGGGCTTCGGGGAAGGGTTAGGGTTAGGGTTTGGGCTAGGGTTAGGGTTAGGGGACAGGGACGGTTTAGCGTCCAGGTGAGGGTACGACAACGGTTTAGGGGGAGCGTACGTATGAGGGCACGGGTTAGTGTTCGCATACGGCTTAGGATTAGTGGACGGGTGAGGAGAAGGCTTCGGGGAAGAGTTAGGGTAAGGGATCAGCCTAGGGTTAGGGTTAGGGTTCGGGCTAGAGTTAGGGTTAGGGGACGGGGATGGTTTAGGGTCCAGGTGAGGGTATGACAATGGTTTAGGGGGAGCGTACGTGTGAGGGCACGGGTTAGTGTAGGCATATTGGCTAGGATTAGGGGACGGGTGAGGAGAAGGCTTCGGGGAAGGTTTAGGGTTAGGGATCGGCCTAGGGTTAGGGTTAGGGTTCGGGCTACGGTTAGGGTCCAGGTGAGGGTACGCCAACGGTTTAGGGGCAGCATACGTGTGAGGGCACGGTTTAATGTTAGCGTACGGGTTAGAATTAGGAGACGTGTGAGGGTAAGGCTTCGGGGAAGGGTTAGGGTTAGGGTGCGGACTAGGGTTAGGGTTAGGGGACGGGAACCATTTAGGGTCCAGATGAGTGTACGAAAACGGTTTAAGGGGAGCGTACGTGTGAGGGCACGGGTTACTGTTAGCGTACGGGTTAGGATTAGGGGACTGGTGAGGGGAAGGCTTCGGGGAAGTGTTACGGTTAGGGTTCGGTGCAGGGTTAGGGTTAGGATTCGGGCTAGGTTTAGGGTCCAGGTGAGTGTACGACAACGGTTTAGGGGGAGCGTTCATGTGAAGGCAAGGATTAGTGTTAGCGTACGGGTTAGGATTAGGGGACGGGTGAGGAGAAGGCTTCGAGGAAACGTTAGGGTTAGGTTTCGGGCTAGGGTTAGGGTTAGGGGACGTGTTCGGTTTAGGGTCCAGGTGAGGGTACGAAAACGGTCTAGGGGGAGTGTACGTGTAAGGGAACGGGTTAGTGTTAGCGTACAGGTTAGGTTTAGGGGACGGGTGAGGGGAAGGCTTCGGGGAAGGGTTAGGGTTAGGGTTTGGGCTAGGTTTAGGGTTAGGGGACGGGGACGGTTTAGGGTCCAGGTGAGGGTACGACAACGGTTTAGGGGGAGCGTACGTTTGAAGGCATGGGTTAGTGTTAGCGTACAGGTTAGGATTAGGGGACGGGTGAGGGGAAGGCTTTGGGGAAGGGTTAGGGTTAGGGTTCGGGCTAGGGTTAGGGTTAGGGGACGGGGACGGTTTAGGGTCCAGGTAAGGGTACGACAACGGTTTAGGGAGAGCGTACGTGTGAGGGCACGGGTTAGTGTTAGCGTACGGGTTAGTATTATGGGACGGGTGAGGGGAAGGCTTGGGTGAAGTGTTAGGGTTAGGGTTCGGTGTAGGGTTAGGCTTAGGATTCGGGCTAGGTTTAAGGTCCAGGTCAGGGTACGACAACGGTTTAGGGGGAGCGTACGTGTGAGGGCACGCGTTAGTGTTAGCGTACGGCTTAGGGTTAGGGGACGGGTGAGGGGAAGGCTCCGGGGAAGGGTTATGGTTAGGGTTCGGGCTAGGGTTAGGTTTAGGGGACGGGGACGGTTTAGGGTCCAGGTAGGGTACGACAACGGTTTAAAGGGAAGCGTACGTTTGAGGGCACGGGTTAGTGTTAGCATACGGGTTAGTATTAGGGGCGGGTGAGGGCAACGCTTCGGCGAAGTGTTAGAGTTAGGTTTCGGGCTAGGGTTAGGGCTAGGGGACGGGGACGGTTTAGGGTCCAAGTGAGGGTACGACAACGGTTTAGGGGGAGCGTACGTGTGAGGGCACTGGTTAGTGTTAGGGTACGGGTTAGGATTAGGGGACGGGTGAGGGGAAGGCTTCGGGGAAGGGTTAAGTTTCGGGTTCTGGCTAGGGTTAGGGTTAGGGGACGGGGACGGTTTAGGGTCCAGGTGAGGGTACGACAACGGTTTATGGGGAGCATACGTGTGAGGGCATGGGTTAGTGTTAGCATACGGGTTAGATTAGGGGACGGTTGAGGGGAAGGCTTCGGGGAAGGGTTAGTGTTAGGGTTCGGGCTAGGGTTAGGTATAGGGGACGGCGACGGTTTAGGGTCCAGGTGAGGGTACGACAACGGTTTAGGGGGAGCGTACGTGTGAGCGCACAGGTTAGTGTTAGCGTAAGGATTAAGGTTAGGGGATGGGTGAGGGGAAGGATTCGGGGAAGGGTTAGGGTTAGGGTTCGGGCTAGGGTTAGGTTTAGGGGACGGGGACTGTTTAGGGTCCAGGTTAGGGTACGACAACGGTTCAGGGGCAACGTACGTGTTAGGGCAAGGGTTAGGTTTAGCGTACGGGTTAGGATTAGGTGACAGGCGAGTAGAAGGCTTCGGGGAAGGCTTAGGGTTATTGTTCGGGCTATGTTAGGGTTCGGGGACGGGGACGGTTTAGGGTCCAGGTGAGGGTACGACAAAAGTTCAGGGGGAGCGTACGAGTGAGGGCACGTATTAGTGTTAGCATATTGGTTAGGATTAGGGGAAGGGTGAGGAGAAGGCTTCGGGAAAGGGTTAGGGTTATGGATCGGCCTAGGGTTAGGGTTAGGGTTCGGGCTAGGGTTAGGGTCCAGGTGAGGGTAAAACAACGGTTTAGGGGGAGAGTACGTGTGAGGGCACGCGTTAGTGTTAGTGTACGGGTTAGTATTAGGGGACGGGTGAGGGGAAGGCTTCGGGGAAGTGTTAGGGTTATGGTTCTGGCTAAGGTTAGGGTTAGGGGACGGGGATGGTTTATGGTCCAGGTGATGGTACGACAAAGGTTTA
Organism: Lagenorhynchus albirostris; assembly: GCF_949774975.1. NCBI lineage: Eukaryota > Metazoa > Chordata > Mammalia > Artiodactyla > Delphinidae > Lagenorhynchus > Lagenorhynchus albirostris. Next base: position 24,802 of record NW_026783317.1, on the reverse strand, counting down.
GAGGGAGCGTACGTGTGAGGGCACAGGTTAGTGTTAGTGTACGGGTTAGGATTATGGGACGTGTGAGTGGAAGGCTTCGGGGAAGTATTAGGATTAGGGTTCGGGTTAGGGTTAGGGGAAGGGGACGGTTTAGGGACCAGGTGAGGGTACGACAGCGGTTCAGGGGGAGCGTACGTGTGAGGGCACGGATTAGTGTTAGCGTACGGGGTAGGTTTAGGGGACGGTTGAGGGGAAGGCTTCGCGGAAGGGTTAGGGTTAGGGTTCGGGCTAGGGTTAGGGTTAGGGGATGGGGACAGTTTAGGGTCCAGGTGAGGGAACGACAATGGTTTAGGGGGAGCGTACGTGTGAGGGCACGGGTTAGTGTTAGCGTACGGGTTAGGATTAGGGAACGGGTGAGGGGAAGGCTTCTGAGAAGTGTTAGGGTTAGGGTTCGGTGTAGGGTTAGTGTTAGGATTCGGGCTAGGTTTAGGGTCCAGGTGATGGTACAACGGTTTAGGGGGAGCGTACGTGTGAAGGCACGGATTAGTGTTAGCGTACGGGTTAGGATTAGGGGATGGGTGAGGGGAAGGCTTCGGGGAAGGGTTAGGGTTCGGACTAGGGTTAAGGTTAGGGGACGGGGATGGTTTAGGGTCCAGGTGAGGGTACGACAACGGTTTAGGGGGAGCGTACGTTTGAAGGCATGGGTTAGTGTTAGCGTACGGGTTAGGATTAGGGGACGGGTGAGGAGAAGGCTTCGGGGAAGTGTTAGGGTTAGGGATTAGGGCTAAGGTCAGGGTTAGGGGACGGGGACGGTTTAGGGTCCAGGTGAGGGTACGACAATGGTTTAGGGGGAGCGTACGTGTGAGGGCACAGGTTAGTGTTAGTGTACGGGTTAGGATTAGGGGACGTGTGAAGGGAAGGCTTCGGGGAAGTGTTATGGTTAGGGTTCGGGCCAGGGTTAGGGTTAGGGGACGGGGACGGTTTAGGGTCCAGGTGAGGGTACGACAGCGGTTCAGGGGGAGCGTAAGTGTGAGGGCACGGATTAGTGTTAGCGTACAGAGTAGGATTAGTGGACGGGTGAGGGGAAGGCTTCGGGGAAGGGTTAGGGTTAGGGTTCGGGCTAGGTTTAGGGTTAGGGGACGGGGACGGTTTAGGGTCCAGGTGAGGGTACGAGAGCGGTTCAGGGGGAGCGTACGTGTGAGGGCACGGATTAGTTTTAGCATACGGGGTAGGATTAGGGGACGGGTGAGGGGAAGGCTTCGTGGAAGGGTTACGGTTAGGGTTCGGGCTAGGGTTAGGGATAGGGGCCGGGGATGTTTTAGGGTCTAGGTGAGGGTACGACATCGGTTTAGGGGGAGCGTACGTGAGAGGGCACGGGTTAGTGTTAGCGTACGGGTTAGGATTAGGGGACAGGTGAGGAGAAGGCTTCGGGGAAGTGTTAGGGTTAGGGTTCGGGCCAGGGTTAGGGTTAGGATTCTGGCTAGGTTTAGGGTCCAGGTGAGGGCACGACAGCGGTTTAGGGGGAGCGTACGTGTGAGAGCACGCGTTAGTGTTAGCGTACGGGTTAGGGTTAGGGGACGGGTGAGGGGAAGGCTTCGGGAAATGTTAGGATAGGGTTCGGGCTAGGGTTAGGGAACGGGGACGATTTAGGGTCCAGGTGAGGGTAGGACTACGGTTTAAGGGGAGCGTACGTGTGAGGGCATGGGTTACTGTTAGCGAACGGGTTAGGATTTGAGGACGGGTGAGGGGAAGGCTTCGAGAAGTGTTAGGGTTAAGGTTCGGGCTAGGGTTAGGGTTAGGGGACGGGGACGGTTTAGGGTCCAGGTGAGGGTACGACAACGGTTTAGGGGGAGCATACATGTGAGGGCATGTGTTAGTGTTAGCGTACGGGTTTGGATTAGAGGACGGGTGAGGGGAATGCTTCGGGGAAGTGTTAGGTTTAGGGTTCGGGCTAGGGTTAGGGTTAGCGGACGGGGATGGTTTAGGGTCCAGGTGAGTATAGGACAACGGTTTAGGGGGAGCGTACGTGTGAGGGCATGGGTTACTGTTAGCGTACGGGTTAGGATTAGGGGACGGGTGAGGTGAAGGCTTCGGGAAGGGTTAGGGTTAGGGTTCGGGCTAGGGTTAGGGGATGGGGACGATTTAGGGTCCAGGTGAGGGTACGACAACGGTTTAGGGGGAGCGTACGTGTGAAGGCACGGATTAGTGTTAGCGTACGGTGTAGGTTTTGGGGACGGGAGAGGGGAAGGCTTCGGGGAAGATTTAGGGTTCGGACTAGTGTTAAGGTTAGGGGACGGGGACGGTTTAGGGTCCAAGTGAGGGTACGACAATGGTTTAGGGGGAGCGTACGTTTTAAGGCATAGGTTAGTGTTAGCGTACAGGTTAGGATTAGGGGACGGGTGAGGGGAAGGCTTCAGGGAAGAGTTAGGGTTAGGGTTTGGGCTAAGGTTAGGGTTTGGGGACGGGGACGGTTTTGGGTCCAGGTGAGGTTACGAGAAAGCTTTAGGGGGAGCGTACGTGTGAGGGCACAGGTTAGTGTTAGCGTACGGGTTAGGATTATGGGACGTGTGAGGGGAAGGCTTCGGGGAAGTATTAGGATTAGGGTTCGGGTTAGGGTTAGGGGACGGGGACGGTTTAGGGTCCAGGTGAGGGTACGACAGCGGTTCAGGAGGAGCGTACGTGTGAGGGCACGGATTAGTGTTAGCGTACGGGTTAGGATGAGGGGACGGGTGAGGGGAAGGCTTCACGGAAGGGTTAGGGTTAGGGTTCGGGCTAGGGTTAGGGGTGGGAATGGGGATGGTTTAGGGTCCAGGTGTGGGTACAACAACACTTTAGGGGGAGCGTATGTGTGAGGGCACGGGTTAATGTTAGCGTACGGGATAGGATTAGGAGATGTGTGAGGGGAAGGATTCGAGGAACGGTTAGGGTTAGGGTTCGGGCTAGGGTTAGGGTTAGGGGACGGGGACGGTTTAGGGTCCAGGTGAGGGTACGACAACGGTTCAGGGGGAGCGTACGTGTGAGGGCATGGGTTAGTGTTAGCGTATGGGTTAGGATTAGGGGACGGGTGAGGAGAAGGCTTCGGGGAAGGGTTAGGGTTAGGGTTCGGGCTAGGGCTAGGGTTAGGGGACGGGGACGGTTTAGGGTCCAGGTGAGGGTACGACAACGGTTTAGGGGGAGCGTACGTGTGAGGGCACAGAATAGTGTTAGCATATGGGATAGGATTAGGGGACGGGTGAGGAGAAGGCTTGGGTGAAGTGTTAGAGTTAGGCTTCGGTGTAGGGTTAGGGTTAGGATTCGGGCTAGGTTTAAGGTCCAGGTGAGGGTACGACAACAGTTTAGGGGGAGCGTACATGTGAGGGCATGGTGTAGTGTTAGCGTACGGGTTAGGATTGGGGACGGGTGAGGGGAAGCCTTCGAAGAAGGGTTAGGGTTAGGGTTCGGGCTAAGGTTAGGGTTAGGGGACGGGGACGGTTTAGGGTCAAGGTGAGGGTACAACAACCGATTAGGGGGAGCGTACGTGTGAGGGCACAGATTAGTGTTAGCGTACGGGTTAGGATTAGGGGATGGGTGATGGGAAGGCTTCGGGGAAGGGTTAGGGTTCGGGCTAAGGTTAGGGTTTGGGGACGGGGACAGTTTAGGGTCGAGGTTAGGGTACGAAAACGGTTTAGGGCTAGCGTACATGTGAGGGCACGGGTTAGTGTTAGCGTACGGGTTAGGATTAGGGGACGTGTGAGGGGTAGGCTTCGGGGAAGGTTTAGGGTTAGGGTTCGGGCTAGGTTTCGGGTTAGGGTACGGGGAAGGTTTAGGGTCCAGGTGAGGGTACGACAACAGTTTAGGGGGAGCGTACGTGTGAGGGCACGGGATAGTGTTCGCGTACGGGTTAGGATTAGGGGACGGGTGAGGGGACGGCTTAAGGGAAGGGTTAGGGTTAGGGTTTGGGCTAGGGTTAGGGTTAGGGGACGGGGACAGTTTAGGGTCCAGGTGAGGGTAGGACAACGGTTTAGGGGGAGCGTACGTGTGAGGACACGGGTTTGTGTTAACGTATGGGTTAGGATTAGGGGACGGGTGAGGGGAAGGCTTCGGGGAAGTGTTAGGGTTAGGGAGAGGGCTAGAGTTAGTGTTAGGGAACGGGGACAGTTTAGGGTCCAGGTGAGGGTACGACAACGGTTTAGGGGGAGCGTACGTGTGATGGCACGGGTTAGAGTTAGTGTACGGGTTAGGATTAGGGGACCGGTGAGGGGAAGGCTTCAGGGAAGGGTTAGGGTTAGGGTTCGTGCTAGGGTTAGGGTTAGGGGACGGGGACGGTTTAGGGTCCAGGTGAGGGTAGGACAACGGTTTAGGGGGAGCATATGTGTGAGGGCATGGGTTACTGTTAGTGTACGGGTTAGGATTAGGGGACGGGTGAGGGGAAGGCTTCAGGGAAGTGTTAGGGTTAGGGTTCAGACTAGGGTTAGTGTTAGGGGACGGGAACGGTTTAGGGTCCAGGTGAGTGTACGACAACACTTTAGGGTGAGCGTACGTGTGAGGACATGGATTAGTGTTAGAGTACGGGTTAGGATTAGAGGACGGGTGAGGGGAAGGCTTCGGCGAAGGGTTAAGTTTAGGGTTCTGTCTAGGGTTAGGTTTAGTGGACGGGGACGGTTTAGGGTCCAGCAGACGGTACGACAACGGTTTAGGGGGAGCGTACGTGTGAGGGCACGGGTTACTGTTAGCGTACGGGTTAGGATATGGGGACGGGTGAGGGGAAGGCTTTGGGGAAGTATTAGGGTTAGGTTTCGGGCTAGGATTTGGGTTAGGGGACGGGCACGGTTTAGGGTCCAGGTGAGGGTACGACAACGGTTTAGGGGGAGCGTACGTGTGAGGGCACGGGTTAGTGTTAGCGTACGGGTTAGGATTAGGGGACGGTAGAGGGGAAGGCTTCGTGGAAGTGTTAGGTTTAGGGTTCGAGCTAGGGTTATGGTTAGGGGACGGGGACGGTTTAGGGTCCAGGTGAGGGTACGACAACGCTTTAGGGGGAGCGTACGTGTGAGGACACGGTTTATTGTTAGCGTACGGGTTAGGATTAGTGGACGGGTGAGGGGAAGGCTTCGGGGAAGGGTTAGGGTTAGGGTCCGGGCTAGGGTTAGGGTTAGGGGATGGGGACGGTTTAGGGTCCAGGTGAGGGTACGACAACGGTTTAGGGGGAGCGTACATGTGAGGGCACAGGTTAGTGTTAGCATATGCGTTAGGATTAGGGGACGGGTGAGGGGAAGGCTTCGGGGAAGTGTTAGGGTTAGAGTTCGGTGTAGGGCTACGTTTAGAATTCGGGCTAGGGTTAGGGTCACGGTGAGTGTACGACAACCGTTTAAAGGGAGCGTACGTGTGAGGGCACGGGTTAGTGTTAGCGTACGTGTTAGGATTAGGGGACTAGTGAGGGGAAGGCTTCGGAGAAGGGTTAGGTATAGGGTTCGGGTTAGGGTTAGGGTTAGGGGAAGGGGACGGTTTAGGGTACAGGTGAGGGTACGACAACAATTTAGGGGGAGCGTACGTGTGAGGGCATGGGTTAGTGATATCGTACAGTTTAGGATTAGGGGACGGGTGAGGGGAAGGCTTCGGGGAAGGGTTAGGGTTAGGGTTCCGGTTAGGGTAAGGGTTAGCGGACGGGGACGATTTAGGGTCCTGGTGAGTGTACGACAATGGTTTAAGGGGAGCGTACATGTGAGGGCACGGGTTAGTGTTAGCGTACGGGTTAGGATTAGGGGACGGGTGAGGGGAGGGCTTCGGGGAAGGGTTAGGGTTAGGGTTTGGGCTAGGGTTAGGGTTAGGGGACAGGGACGGTTTAGCGTCCAGGTGAGGGTACGACAACGGTTTAGGGGGAGCGTACGTATGAGGGCACGGGTTAGTGTTCGCATACGGCTTAGGATTAGTGGACGGGTGAGGAGAAGGCTTCGGGGAAGAGTTAGGGTAAGGGATCAGCCTAGGGTTAGGGTTAGGGTTCGGGCTAGAGTTAGGGTTAGGGGACGGGGATGGTTTAGGGTCCAGGTGAGGGTATGACAATGGTTTAGGGGGAGCGTACGTGTGAGGGCACGGGTTAGTGTAGGCATATTGGCTAGGATTAGGGGACGGGTGAGGAGAAGGCTTCGGGGAAGGTTTAGGGTTAGGGATCGGCCTAGGGTTAGGGTTAGGGTTCGGGCTACGGTTAGGGTCCAGGTGAGGGTACGCCAACGGTTTAGGGGCAGCATACGTGTGAGGGCACGGTTTAATGTTAGCGTACGGGTTAGAATTAGGAGACGTGTGAGGGTAAGGCTTCGGGGAAGGGTTAGGGTTAGGGTGCGGACTAGGGTTAGGGTTAGGGGACGGGAACCATTTAGGGTCCAGATGAGTGTACGAAAACGGTTTAAGGGGAGCGTACGTGTGAGGGCACGGGTTACTGTTAGCGTACGGGTTAGGATTAGGGGACTGGTGAGGGGAAGGCTTCGGGGAAGTGTTACGGTTAGGGTTCGGTGCAGGGTTAGGGTTAGGATTCGGGCTAGGTTTAGGGTCCAGGTGAGTGTACGACAACGGTTTAGGGGGAGCGTTCATGTGAAGGCAAGGATTAGTGTTAGCGTATGGGTTAGGATTAGGGGACGGGTGAGGAGAAGGCTTCGAGGAAACGTTAGGGTTAGGTTTCGGGCTAGGGTTAGGGTTAGGGGACGTGTTCGGTTTAGGGTCCAGGTGAGGGTACGAAAACGGTCTAGGGGGAGTGTACGTGTAAGGGAACGGGTTAGTGTTAGCGTACAGGTTAGGTTTAGGGGACGGGTGAGGGGAAGGCTTCGGGGAAGGGTTAGGGTTAGGGTTTGGGCTAGGGTTAGGGTTAGGGGACGGGGACGGTTTAGGGTCCAGGTGAGGGTACGACAACGGTTTAGGGGGAGTGTACGTGTGAGGGCACGGGTTAGTGTTAGCGTAAGGGTTAGGATTAGGTGACGGGTGAGGGGAAGGCTTCAGGGAAGTGTTAGTGTTAGGGTTCGTTGTAGGGTTAGAGTTAGGATTCGGGCTAGGTTTAGGGTCCAGGTGAGGGTACGACAACAGTTTAGGGGGAGCGTACGTGTGAGGGCACGGGATAGTGTTCGCGTACGGGTTAGGATTAGGGGACGGGTGAGGGGACGGCTTAAGGGAAGGGTTAGGGTTAGGGTTTGGGCTAGGGTTAGGGTTAGGGGACGGGGACAGTTTAGGGTCCAGGTGAGGGTAGGACAACGGTTTAGGGGGAGCGTACGTGTGAGGACACGGGTTTGTGTTAACGTATGGGTTAGGATTAGGGGACGGGTGAGGGGAAGGCTTCGGGGAAGTGTTAGGGTTAGGGAGAGGGCTAGAGTTAGTGTTAGGGAACGGGGACAGTTTAGGGTCCAGGTGAGGGTACGACAACGGTTTAGGGGGAGCGTACGTGTGATGGCACGGGTTAGAGTTAGTGTACGGGTTAGGATTAGGGGACCGGTGAGGGGAAGGCTTCAGGGAAGGGTTAGGGTTAGGGTTCGTGCTAGGGTTAGGGTTAGGGGACGGGGACGGTTTAGGGTCCAGGTGAGGGTAGGACAACGGTTTAGGGGGAGCATACGTGTGAGGGCATGGGTTACTGTTAGTGTACGGGTTAGGATTAGGGGACGGGTGAGGGGAAGGCTTCAGGGAAGTGTTAGGGTTAGGGTTCAGACTAGGGTTAGTGTTAGGGGACGGGAACGGTTTAGGGTCCAGGTGAGTGTACGACAACACTTTAGGGTGAGCGTACGTGTGAGGACATGGATTAGTGTTAGAGTACGGGTTAGGATTAGAGGACGGGTGAGGGGAAGGCTTCGGCGAAGGGTTAAGTTTAGGGTTCTGTCTAGGGTTAGGTTTAGTGGACGGGGACGGTTTAGGGTCCAGCAGACGGTACGACAACGGTTTAGGGGGAGCGTACGTGTGAGGGCACGGGTTACTGTTAGCGTACGGGTTAGGATATGGGGACGGGTGAGGGGAAGGCTTTGGGGAAGTATTAGGGTTAGGTTTCGGGCTAGGATTTGGGTTAGGGGACGGGCACGGTTTAGGGTCCAGGTGAGGGTACGACAACGGTTTAGGGGGAGCGTACGTGTGAGGGCACGGGTTAGTGTTAGCGTACGGGTTAGGATTAGGGGACGGTAGAGGGGAAGGCTTCGTGGAAGTGTTAGGTTTAGGGTTCGAGCTAGGGTTATGGTTAGGGGACGGGGACGGTTTAGGGTCCAGGTGAGGGTACGACAACGCTTTAGGGGGAGCGTACGTGTGAGGACACGGTTTATTGTTAGCGTACGGGTTAGGATTAGTGGACGGGTGAGGGGAAGGCTTCGGGGAAGGGTTAGGGTTAGGGTCCGGGCTAGGGTTAGGGTTAGGGGATGGGGACGGTTTAGGGTCCAGGTGAGGGTACGACAACGGTTTAGGGGGAGCGTACATGTGAGGGCACAGGTTAGTGTTAGCATATGCGTTAGGATTAGGGGACGGGTGAGGGGAAGGCTTCGGGGAAGTGTTAGGGTTAGAGTTCGGTGTAGGGCTACGTTTAGAATTCGGGCTAGGGTTAGGGTCACGGTGAGTGTACGACAACCGTTTAAAGGGAGCGTACGTGTGAGGGCACGGGTTAGTGTTAGCGTACGTGTTAGGATTAGGGGACTAGTGAGGGGAAGGCTTCGGAGAAGGGTTAGGTATAGGGTTCGGGTTAGGGTTAGGGTTAGGGGAAGGGGACGGTTTAGGGTACAGGTGAGGGTACGACAACAATTTAGGGGGAGCGTACGTGTGAGGGCATGGGTTAGTGTTAGCGTACGGGTTAGGATTATGGGACGGGTGAGGGGAAGGCTTCGGGGAAGGGTTAGGGTTAGGGTTCCGGTTAGGGTAAGGGTTAGCGGACGGGGACGATTTAGGGTCCTGGTGAGTGTACGACAATGGTTTAAGGGGAGCGTACATGTGAGGGCACGGGTTAGTGTTAGCGTACGGGTTAGGATTAGGGGACGGGTGAGGGGAGGGCTTCGGGGAAGGGTTAGGGTTAGGGTTTGGGCTAGGGTTAGGGTTAGGGGACAGGGACGGTTTAGCGTCCAGGTGAGGGTACGACAACGGTTTAGGGGGAGCGTACGTATGAGGGCACGGGTTAGTGTTCGCATACGGCTTAGGATTAGTGGACGGGTGAGGAGAAGGCTTCGGGGAAGAGTTAGGGTAAGGGATCAGCCTAGGGTTAGGGTTAGGGTTCGGGCTAGAGTTAGGGTTAGGGGACGGGGATGGTTTAGGGTCCAGGTGAGGGTATGACAATGGTTTAGGGGGAGCGTACGTGTGAGGGCACGGGTTAGTGTAGGCATATTGGCTAGGATTAGGGGACGGGTGAGGAGAAGGCTTCGGGGAAGGTTTAGGGTTAGGGATCGGCCTAGGGTTAGGGTTAGGGTTCGGGCTACGGTTAGGGTCCAGGTGAGGGTACGCCAACGGTTTAGGGGCAGCATACGTGTGAGGGCACGGTTTAATGTTAGCGTACGGGTTAGAATTAGGAGACGTGTGAGGGTAAGGCTTCGGGGAAGGGTTAGGGTTAGGGTGCGGACTAGGGTTAGGGTTAGGGGACGGGAACCATTTAGGGTCCAGATGAGTGTACGAAAACGGTTTAAGGGGAGCGTACGTGTGAGGGCACGGGTTACTGTTAGCGTACGGGTTAGGATTAGGGGACTGGTGAGGGGAAGGCTTCGGGGAAGTGTTACGGTTAGGGTTCGGTGCAGGGTTAGGGTTAGGATTCGGGCTAGGTTTAGGGTCCAGGTGAGTGTACGACAACGGTTTAGGGGGAGCGTTCATGTGAAGGCAAGGATTAGTGTTAGCGTATGGGTTAGGATTAGGGGACGGGTGAGGAGAAGGCTTCGAGGAAACGTTAGGGTTAGGTTTCGGGCTAGGGTTAGGGTTAGGGGACGTGTTCGGTTTAGGGTCCAGGTGAGGGTACGAAAACGGTCTAGGGGGAGTGTACGTGTAAGGGAACGGGTTAGTGTTAGCGTACAGGTTAGGTTTAGGGGACGGGTGAGGGGAAGGCTTCGGGGAAGGGTTAGGGTTAGGGTTTGGGCTAGGGTTAGGGTTAGGGGACGGGGACGGTTTAGGGTCCAGGTGAGGGTACGACAACGGTTTAGGGGGAGTGTACGTGTGAGGGCACGGGTTAGTGTTAGCGTAAGGGTTAGGATTAGGTGACGGGTGAGGGGAAGGCTTCAGGGAAGTGTTAGTGTTAGGGTTCGTTGTAGGGTTAGAGTTAGGATTCGGGCTAGGTTTAGGGTCCAGGTGAGGGTACGACAACGGTTTAGGGGGAGTGTACGTTTGAAGGCATGGGTTAGTGTTAGCGTACAGGTTAGGATTAGGGGACGGGTGAGGGGAAGGCTTTGGGGAAGGGTTAGGGTTAGGGTTCGGGCTAGGGTTAGGGTTAGGGGACGGGGACGGTTTAGGGTCCAGGTAAGGGTACGACAACGGTTTAGGGAGAGCGTACGTGTGAGGGCACGGGTTAGTGTTAGCGTACGGGTTAGGATTATGGGACGGGTGAGGGGAAGGCTTGGGTGAAGTGTTAGGGTTAGGGTTCGGTGTAGGGTTAGGCTTAGGATTCGGGCTAGGTTTAGGGTCCAGGTCAGGGTACGACAACGGTTTAGGGGGAGCGTACGTGTGAGGGCACGCGTTAGTGTTAGCGTACGGCTTAGGGTTAGGGGACGGGTGAGGGGAAGGCTCCGGGGAAGGGTTATGGTTAGGGTTCGGGCTAGGGTTAGGTTTAGGGGACGGGGACGGTTTAGGGTCCAGGTAGGGTACGACAACGGTTTAAAGGGAAGCGTACGTTTGAGGGCACGGGTTAGTGTTAGCATACGGGTTAGTATTAGGGGCGGGTGAGGGCAACGCTTCGGCGAAGTGTTAGAGATAGGTTTCGGGCTAGGGTTAGGGCTAGGGGACGGGGACGGTTTAGGGTCCAAGTGAGGGTACGACAACGGTTTAGGGGGAGCGTACGTGTGAGGGCACTGGTTAGTGTTAGGGTACGGGTTAGGATTAGGGGACGGGTGAGGGGAAGGCTTCGGGGAAGGGTTAAGTTTCGGGTTCTGGCTAGGGTTAGGGTTAGGGGACGGGGACGGTTTAGGGTCCAGGTGAGGGTACGACAACGGTTTATGGGGAGCATACGTGTGAGGGCATGGGTTAGTGTTAGCATACGGGTTAGATTAGGGGACGGTTGAGGGGAAGGCTTCGGGGAAGGGTTAGTGTTAGGGTTCGGGCTAGGGTTAGGTATAGGGGACGGCGACGGTTTAGGGTCCAGGTGAGGGTACGACAACGGTTTAGGGGGAGCGTACGTGTGAGCGCACAGGTTAGTGTTAGCGTAAGGATTAAGGTTAGGGGATGGGTGAGGGGAAGGATTCGGGGAAGGGTTAGGGTTAGGGTTCGGGCTAGGGTTAGGTTTAGGGGACGGGGACTGTTTAGGGTCCAGGTTAGGGTACGACAACGGTTCAGGGGCAACGTACGTGTTAGGGCAAGGGTTAGGTTTAGCGTACGGGTTAGGATTAGGGGACAGGCGAGTGGAAGGCTTCGGGGAAGGCTTAGGGTTATTGTTCGGGCTAGGTTAGGGTTCGGGGACGGGGACGGTTTAGGGTCCAGGTGAGGGTACGACAAAAGTTCAGGGGGAGCGTACGAGTGAGGGCACGTATTAGTGTTAGCATATTGGTTAGGATTAGGGGAAGGGTGAGGAGAAGGCTTCGGGAAAGGGTTAGGGTTATGGATCGGCCTAGGGTTAGGGTTAGGGTTCGGGCTAGGGTTAGGGTCCAGGTGAGGGTAAAACAACGGTTTAGGGGGAGAGTACGTGTGAGGGCACGCGTTAGTGTTAGTGTACGGGTTAGTATTAGGGGACGGGTGAGGGGAAGGCTTCGGGGAAGTGTTAGGGTTATGGTTCTGGCTAAGGTTAGGGTTAGGGGACGGGGATGGTTTATGGTCCAGGTGATGGTACGACAAAGGTTTAGAGGGAGCGTACGTGTGAGGGCACAGGTTAGTGTTAGCGTACGGGTTAGGATTATGGGACGTGTGAGTGGAAGGCTTCGGGGAAGTATTAGGATTAGGGTTCGGGTTAGGGTTAGGGTTAGGGGAAGGGGACGGTTTAGGGACCAGGTGAGGGTACGACAGCGGTTCAGGGGGAGCGTACGTGTGAGGGCACGGATTAGTGTTAGCGTACGGGGTAGGTTTAGGGGACGGTTGAGGGGAAGGCTTCGCGGAAGGGTTAGGGTTAGGGTTCGGGCTAGGGTTAGGGTTAGGGGATGGGGACAGTTTAGGGTCCAGGTGAGGGAACGACAATGGTTTAGGGGGAGCGTACGTGTGAGGGCACGGGTTAGTGTTAGCGTACGGGTTAGGATTAGGGAACGGGTGAGGGGAAGGCTTCTGAGAAGTGTTAGGGTTAGGGTTCGGTGTAGGGTTAGTGTTAGGATTCGGGCTAGGTTTAGGGTCCAGGTGATGGTACAACGGTTTAGGGGGAGCGTACGTGTGAAGGCACGGATTAGTGTTAGCGTACGGGTTAGGATTAGGGGACGGGTGAGGGGAAGGCTTCGGGGAAGGGTTAGGGTTCGGACTAGGGTTAAGGTTAGGGGACGGGGATGGTTTAGGGTCCAGGTGAGGGTACGACAACGGTTTAGGGGGAGCGTACGTTTGAAGGCATGGGTTAGTGTTAGCGTACGGGTTAGGATTAGGGGACGGGTGAGGAGAAGGCTTCGGGGAAGTGTTAGGGTTAGGGATTAGGGCTAAGGTCAGGGTTAGGGGACGGGGACGGTTTAGGGTCCAGGTGAGGGTACGACAATGGTTTAGGGGGAGCGTACGTGTGAGGGCACAGGTTAGTGTTAGTGTACGGGTTAGGATTAGGGGACGTGTGAAGGGAAGGCTTCGGGGAAGTGTTATGGTTAGGGTTCGGGCCAGGGTTAGGGTTAGGGGACGGGGACGGTTTAGGGTCCAGGTGAGGGTACGACAGCGGTTCAGGGGGAGCGTAAGTGTGAGGGCACGGATTAGTGTTAGCGTACAGAGTAGGATTAGTGGACGGGTGAGGGGAAGGCTTCGGGGAAGGGTTAGGGTTAGGGTTCGGGCTAGGTTTAGGGTTAGGGGACGGGGACGGTTTAGGGTCCAGGTGAGGGTACGAGAGCGGTTCAGGGGGAGCGTACGTGTGAGGGCACGGATTAGTTTTAGCATACGGGGTAGGATTAGGGGACGGGTGAGGGGAAGGCTTCGTGGAAGGGTTACGGTTAGGGTTCGGGCTAGGGTTAGGGATAGGGGCCGGGGATGTTTTAGGGTCTAGGTGAGGGTACGACATCGGTTTAGGGGGAGCGTACGTGAGAGGGCACGGGTTAGTGTTAGCGTACGGGTTAGGATTAGGGGACAGGTGAGGAGAAGGCTTCGGGGAAGTGTTAGGGTTAGGGTTCGGGCCAGGGTTAGGGTTAGGATTCTGGCTAGGTTTAGGGTCCAGGTGAGGGCACGACAGCGGTTTAGGGGGAGCGTACGTGTGAGAGCACGCGTTAGTGTTAGCGTACGGGTTAGGGTTAGGGGACGGGTGAGGGGAAGGCTTCGGGAAATGTTAGGATAGGGTTCGGGCTAGGGTTAGGGAACGGGGACGATTTAGGGTCCAGGTGAGGGTAGGACTACGGTTTAAGGGGAGCGTACGTGTGAGGGCATGGGTTACTGTTAGCGAACGGGTTAGGATTTGAGGACGGGTGAGGGGAAGGCTTCGAGAAGTGTTAGGGTTAAGGTTCGGGCTAGGGTTAGGGTTAGGGGACGGGGACGGTTTAGGGTCCAGGTGAGGGTACGACAACGGTTTAGGGGGAGCATACATGTGAGGGCATGTGTTAGTGTTAGCGTACGGGTTTGGATTAGAGGACGGGTGAGGGGAATGCTTCGGGGAAGTGTTAGGTTTAGGGTTCGGGCTAGGGTTAGGGTTAGCGGACGGGGATGGTTTAGGGTCCAGGTGAGTATAGGACAACGGTTTAGGGGGAGCGTACGTGTGAGGGCATGGGTTACTGTTAGCGTACGGGTTAGGATTAGGGGACGGGTGAGGTGAAGGCTTCGGGAAGGGTTAGGGTTAGGGTTCGGGCTAGGGTTAGGGGATGGGGACGATTTAGGGTCCAGGTGAGGGTACGACAACGGTTTAGGGGGAGCGTACGTGTGAAGGCACGGATTAGTGTTAGCGTACGGTGTAGGTTTTGGGGACGGGAGAGGGGAAGGCTTCGGGGAAGATTTAGGGTTCGGACTAGTGTTAAGGTTAGGGGACGGGGACGGTTTAGGGTCCAAGTGAGGGTACGACAATGGTTTAGGGGGAGCGTACGTTTTAAGGCATAGGTTAGTGTTAGCGTACAGGTTAGGATTAGGGGACGGGTGAGGGGAAGGCTTCAGGGAAGAGTTAGGGTTAGGGTTTGGGCTAAGGTTAGGGTTTGGGGACGGGGACGGTTTTGGGTCCAGGTGAGGTTACGAGAAAGCTTTAGGGGGAGCGTACGTGTGAGGGCACAGGTTAGTGTTAGCGTACGGGTTAGGATTATGGGACGTGTGAGGGGAAGGCTTCGGGGAAGTATTAGGATTAGGGTTCGGGTTAGGGTTAGGGGACGGGGACGGTTTAGGGTCCAGGTGAGGGTACGACAGCGGTTCAGGAGGAGCGTACGTGTGAGGGCACGGATTAGTGTTAGCGTACGGGTTAGGATGAGGGGACGGGTGAGGGGAAGGCTTCACGGAAGGGTTAGGGTTAGGGTTCGGGCTAGGGTTAGGGGTGGGAATGGGGATGGTTTAGGGTCCAGGTGTGGGTACAACAACACTTTAGGGGGAGCGTATGTGTGAGGGCACGGGTTAATGTTAGCGTACGGGATAGGATTAGGAGATGTGTGAGGGGAAGGATTCGAGGAACGGTTAGGGTTAGGGTTCGGGCTAGGGTTAGGGTTAGGGGACGGGGACGGTTTAGGGTCCAGGTGAGGGTACGACAACGGTTCAGGGGGAGCGTACGTGTGAGGGCATGGGTTAGTGTTAGCGTATGGGTTAGGATTAGGGGACGGGTGAGGAGAAGGCTTCGGGGAAGGGTTAGGGTTAGGGTTCGGGCTAGGGCTAGGGTTAGGGGACGGGGACGGTTTAGGGTCCAGGTGAGGGTACGACAACGGTTTAGGGGGAGCGTACGTGTGAGGGCACAGAATAGTGTTAGCATATGGGATAGGATTAGGGGACGGGTGAGGAGAAGGCTTGGGTGAAGTGTTAGAGTTAGGCTTCGGTGTAGGGTTAGGGTTAGGATTCGGGCTAGGTTTAAGGTCCAGGTGAGGGTACGACAACAGTTTAGGGGGAGCGTACATGTGAGGGCATGGTGTAGTGTTAGCGTACGGGTTAGGATTGGGGACGGGTGAGGGGAAGCCTTCGAAGAAGGGTTAGGGTTAGGGTTCGGGCTAAGGTTAGGGTTAGGGGACGGGGACGGTTTAGGGTCAAGGTGAGGGTACAACAACCGATTAGGGGGAGCGTACGTGTGAGGGCACAGATTAGTGTTAGCGTACGGGTTAGGATTAGGGGATGGGTGATGGGAAGGCTTCGGGGAAGGGTTAGGGTTCGGGCTAAGGTTAGGGTTTGGGGACGGGGACAGTTTAGGGTCGAGGTTAGGGTACGAAAACGGTTTAGGGCTAGCGTACATGTGAGGGCACGGGTTAGTGTTAGCGTACGGGTTAGGATTAGGGGACGTGTGAGGGGTAGGCTTCGGGGAAGGTTTAGGGTTAGGGTTCGGGCTAGGTTTCGGGTTAGGGTACGGGGAAGGTTTAGGGTCCAGGTGAGGGTACGACAACAGTTTAGGGGGAGCGTACGTGTGAGGGCACGGGATAGTGTTCGCGTACGGGTTAGGATTAGGGGACGGGTGAGGGGACGGCTTAAGGGAAGGGTTAGGGTTAGGGTTTGGGCTAGGGTTAGGGTTAGGGGACGGGGACAGTTTAGGGTCCAGGTGAGGGTAGGACAACGGTTTAGGGGGAGCGTACGTGTGAGGACACGGGTTTGTGTTAACGTATGGGTTAGGATTAGGGGACGGGTGAGGGGAAGGCTTCGGGGAAGTGTTAGGGTTAGGGAGAGGGCTAGAGTTAGTGTTAGGGAACGGGGACAGTTTAGGGTCCAGGTGAGGGTACGACAACGGTTTAGGGGGAGCGTACGTGTGATGGCACGGGTTAGAGTTAGTGTACGGGTTAGGATTAGGGGACCGGTGAGGGGAAGGCTTCAGGGAAGGGTTAGGGTTAGGGTTCGTGCTAGGGTTAGGGTTAGGGGACGGGGACGGTTTAGGGTCCAGGTGAGGGTAGGACAACGGTTTAGGGGGAGCATATGTGTGAGGGCATGGGTTACTGTTAGTGTACGGGTTAGGATTAGGGGACGGGTGAGGGGAAGGCTTCAGGGAAGTGTTAGGGTTAGGGTTCAGACTAGGGTTAGTGTTAGGGGACGGGAACGGTTTAGGGTCCAGGTGAGTGTACGACAACACTTTAGGGTGAGCGTACGTGTGAGGACATGGATTAGTGTTAGAGTACGGGTTAGGATTAGAGGACGGGTGAGGGGAAGGCTTCGGCGAAGGGTTAAGTTTAGGGTTCTGTCTAGGGTTAGGTTTAGTGGACGGGGACGGTTTAGGGTCCAGCAGACGGTACGACAACGGTTTAGGGGGAGCGTACGTGTGAGGGCACGGGTTACTGTTAGCGTACGGGTTAGGATATGGGGACGGGTGAGGGGAAGGCTTTGGGGAAGTATTAGGGTTAGGTTTCGGGCTAGGATTTGGGTTAGGGGACGGGCACGGTTTAGGGTCCAGGTGAGGGTACGACAACGGTTTAGGGGGAGCGTACGTGTGAGGGCACGGGTTAGTGTTAGCGTACGGGTTAGGATTAGGGGACGGTAGAGGGGAAGGCTTCGTGGAAGTGTTAGGTTTAGGGTTCGAGCTAGGGTTATGGTTAGGGGACGGGGACGGTTTAGGGTCCAGGTGAGGGTACGACAACGCTTTAGGGGGAGCGTACGTGTGAGGACACGGTTTATTGTTAGCGTACGGGTTAGGATTAGTGGACGGGTGAGGGGAAGGCTTCGGGGAAGGGTTAGGGTTAGGGTCCGGGCTAGGGTTAGGGTTAGGGGATGGGGACGGTTTAGGGTCCAGGTGAGGGTACGACAACGGTTTAGGGGGAGCGTACATGTGAGGGCACAGGTTAGTGTTAGCATATGCGTTAGGATTAGGGGACGGGTGAGGGGAAGGCTTCGGGGAAGTGTTAGGGTTAGAGTTCGGTGTAGGGCTACGTTTAGAATTCGGGCTAGGGTTAGGGTCACGGTGAGTGTACGACAACCGTTTAAAGGGAGCGTACGTGTGAGGGCACGGGTTAGTGTTAGCGTACGTGTTAGGATTAGGGGACTAGTGAGGGGAAGGCTTCGGAGAAGGGTTAGGTATAGGGTTCGGGTTAGGGTTAGGGTTAGGGGAAGGGGACGGTTTAGGGTACAGGTGAGGGTACGACAACAATTTAGGGGGAGCGTACGTGTGAGGGCATGGGTTAGTGATATCGTACAGTTTAGGATTAGGGGACGGGTGAGGGGAAGGCTTCGGGGAAGGGTTAGGGTTAGGGTTCCGGTTAGGGTAAGGGTTAGCGGACGGGGACGATTTAGGGTCCTGGTGAGTGTACGACAATGGTTTAAGGGGAGCGTACATGTGAGGGCACGGGTTAGTGTTAGCGTACGGGTTAGGATTAGGGGACGGGTGAGGGGAGGGCTTCGGGGAAGGGTTAGGGTTAGGGTTTGGGCTAGGGTTAGGGTTAGGGGACAGGGACGGTTTAGCGTCCAGGTGAGGGTACGACAACGGTTTAGGGGGAGCGTACGTATGAGGGCACGGGTTAGTGTTCGCATACGGCTTAGGATTAGTGGACGGGTGAGGAGAAGGCTTCGGGGAAGAGTTAGGGTAAGGGATCAGCCTAGGGTTAGGGTTAGGGTTCGGGCTAGAGTTAGGGTTAGGGGACGGGGATGGTTTAGGGTCCAGGTGAGGGTATGACAATGGTTTAGGGGGAGCGTACGTGTGAGGGCACGGGTTAGTGTAGGCATATTGGCTAGGATTAGGGGACGGGTGAGGAGAAGGCTTCGGGGAAGGTTTAGGGTTAGGGATCGGCCTAGGGTTAGGGTTAGGGTTCGGGCTACGGTTAGGGTCCAGGTGAGGGTACGCCAACGGTTTAGGGGCAGCATACGTGTGAGGGCACGGTTTAATGTTAGCGTACGGGTTAGAATTAGGAGACGTGTGAGGGTAAGGCTTCGGGGAAGGGTTAGGGTTAGGGTGCGGACTAGGGTTAGGGTTAGGGGACGGGAACCATTTAGGGTCCAGATGAGTGTACGAAAACGGTTTAAGGGGAGCGTACGTGTGAGGGCACGGGTTACTGTTAGCGTACGGGTTAGGATTAGGGGACTGGTGAGGGGAAGGCTTCGGGGAAGTGTTACGGTTAGGGTTCGGTGCAGGGTTAGGGTTAGGATTCGGGCTAGGTTTAGGGTCCAGGTGAGTGTACGACAACGGTTTAGGGGGAGCGTTCATGTGAAGGCAAGGATTAGTGTTAGCGTATGGGTTAGGATTAGGGGACGGGTGAGGAGAAGGCTTCGAGGAAACGTTAGGGTTAGGTTTCGGGCTAGGGTTAGGGTTAGGGGACGTGTTCGGTTTAGGGTCCAGGTGAGGGTACGAAAACGGTCTAGGGGGAGTGTACGTGTAAGGGAACGGGTTAGTGTTAGCGTACAGGTTAGGTTTAGGGGACGGGTGAGGGGAAGGCTTCGGGGAAGGGTTAGGGTTAGGGTTTGGGCTAGGGTTAGGGTTAGGGGACGGGGACGGTTTAGGGTCCAGGTGAGGGTACGACAACGGTTTAGGGGGAGTGTACGTGTGAGGGCACGGGTTAGTGTTAGCGTAAGGGTTAGGATTAGGTGACGGGTGAGGGGAAGGCTTCAGGGAAGTGTTAGTGTTAGGGTTCGTTGTAGGGTTAGAGTTAGGATTCGGGCTAGGTTTAGGGTCCAGGTGAGGGTACGACAACAGTTTAGGGGGAGCGTACGTGTGAGGGCACGGGATAGTGTTCGCGTACGGGTTAGGATTAGGGGACGGGTGAGGGGACGGCTTAAGGGAAGGGTTAGGGTTAGGGTTTGGGCTAGGGTTAGGGTTAGGGGACGGGGACAGTTTAGGGTCCAGGTGAGGGTAGGACAACGGTTTAGGGGGAGCGTACGTGTGAGGACACGGGTTTGTGTTAACGTATGGGTTAGGATTAGGGGACGGGTGAGGGGAAGGCTTCGGGGAAGTGTTAGGGTTAGGGAGAGGGCTAGAGTTAGTGTTAGGGAACGGGGACAGTTTAGGGTCCAGGTGAGGGTACGACAACGGTTTAGGGGGAGCGTACGTGTGATGGCACGGGTTAGAGTTAGTGTACGGGTTAGGATTAGGGGACCGGTGAGGGGAAGGCTTCAGGGAAGGGTTAGGGTTAGGGTTCGTGCTAGGGTTAGGGTTAGGGGACGGGGACGGTTTAGGGTCCAGGTGAGGGTAGGACAACGGTTTAGGGGGAGCATACGTGTGAGGGCATGGGTTACTGTTAGTGTACGGGTTAGGATTAGGGGACGGGTGAGGGGAAGGCTTCAGGGAAGTGTTAGGGTTAGGGTTCAGACTAGGGTTAGTGTTAGGGGACGGGAACGGTTTAGGGTCCAGGTGAGTGTACGACAACACTTTAGGGTGAGCGTACGTGTGAGGACATGGATTAGTGTTAGAGTACGGGTTAGGATTAGAGGACGGGTGAGGGGAAGGCTTCGGCGAAGGGTTAAGTTTAGGGTTCTGTCTAGGGTTAGGTTTAGTGGACGGGGACGGTTTAGGGTCCAGCAGACGGTACGACAACGGTTTAGGGGGAGCGTACGTGTGAGGGCACGGGTTACTGTTAGCGTACGGGTTAGGATATGGGGACGGGTGAGGGGAAGGCTTTGGGGAAGTATTAGGGTTAGGTTTCGGGCTAGGATTTGGGTTAGGGGACGGGCACGGTTTAGGGTCCAGGTGAGGGTACGACAACGGTTTAGGGGGAGCGTACGTGTGAGGGCACGGGTTAGTGTTAGCGTACGGGTTAGGATTAGGGGACGGTAGAGGGGAAGGCTTCGTGGAAGTGTTAGGTTTAGGGTTCGAGCTAGGGTTATGGTTAGGGGACGGGGACGGTTTAGGGTCCAGGTGAGGGTACGACAACGCTTTAGGGGGAGCGTACGTGTGAGGACACGGTTTATTGTTAGCGTACGGGTTAGGATTAGTGGACGGGTGAGGGGAAGGCTTCGGGGAAGGGTTAGGGTTAGGGTCCGGGCTAGGGTTAGGGTTAGGGGATGGGGACGGTTTAGGGTCCAGGTGAGGGTACGACAACGGTTTAGGGGGAGCGTACATGTGAGGGCACAGGTTAGTGTTAGCATATGCGTTAGGATTAGGGGACGGGTGAGGGGAAGGCTTCGGGGAAGTGTTAGGGTTAGAGTTCGGTGTAGGGCTACGTTTAGAATTCGGGCTAGGGTTAGGGTCACGGTGAGTGTACGACAACCGTTTAAAGGGAGCGTACGTGTGAGGGCACGGGTTAGTGTTAGCGTACGTGTTAGGATTAGGGGACTAGTGAGGGGAAGGCTTCGGAGAAGGGTTAGGTATAGGGTTCGGGTTAGGGTTAGGGTTAGGGGAAGGGGACGGTTTAGGGTACAGGTGAGGGTACGACAACAATTTAGGGGGAGCGTACGTGTGAGGGCATGGGTTAGTGTTAGCGTACGGGTTAGGATTATGGGACGGGTGAGGGGAAGGCTTCGGGGAAGGGTTAGGGTTAGGGTTCCGGTTAGGGTAAGGGTTAGCGGACGGGGACGATTTAGGGTCCTGGTGAGTGTACGACAATGGTTTAAGGGGAGCGTACATGTGAGGGCACGGGTTAGTGTTAGCGTACGGGTTAGGATTAGGGGACGGGTGAGGGGAGGGCTTCGGGGAAGGGTTAGGGTTAGGGTTTGGGCTAGGGTTAGGGTTAGGGGACAGGGACGGTTTAGCGTCCAGGTGAGGGTACGACAACGGTTTAGGGGGAGCGTACGTATGAGGGCACGGGTTAGTGTTCGCATACGGCTTAGGATTAGTGGACGGGTGAGGAGAAGGCTTCGGGGAAGAGTTAGGGTAAGGGATCAGCCTAGGGTTAGGGTTAGGGTTCGGGCTAGAGTTAGGGTTAGGGGACGGGGATGGTTTAGGGTCCAGGTGAGGGTATGACAATGGTTTAGGGGGAGCGTACGTGTGAGGGCACGGGTTAGTGTAGGCATATTGGCTAGGATTAGGGGACGGGTGAGGAGAAGGCTTCGGGGAAGGTTTAGGGTTAGGGATCGGCCTAGGGTTAGGGTTAGGGTTCGGGCTACGGTTAGGGTCCAGGTGAGGGTACGCCAACGGTTTAGGGGCAGCATACGTGTGAGGGCACGGTTTAATGTTAGCGTACGGGTTAGAATTAGGAGACGTGTGAGGGTAAGGCTTCGGGGAAGGGTTAGGGTTAGGGTGCGGACTAGGGTTAGGGTTAGGGGACGGGAACCATTTAGGGTCCAGATGAGTGTACGAAAACGGTTTAAGGGGAGCGTACGTGTGAGGGCACGGGTTACTGTTAGCGTACGGGTTAGGATTAGGGGACTGGTGAGGGGAAGGCTTCGGGGAAGTGTTACGGTTAGGGTTCGGTGCAGGGTTAGGGTTAGGATTCGGGCTAGGTTTAGGGTCCAGGTGAGTGTACGACAACGGTTTAGGGGGAGCGTTCATGTGAAGGCAAGGATTAGTGTTAGCGTATGGGTTAGGATTAGGGGACGGGTGAGGAGAAGGCTTCGAGGAAACGTTAGGGTTAGGTTTCGGGCTAGGGTTAGGGTTAGGGGACGTGTTCGGTTTAGGGTCCAGGTGAGGGTACGAAAACGGTCTAGGGGGAGTGTACGTGTAAGGGAACGGGTTAGTGTTAGCGTACAGGTTAGGTTTAGGGGACGGGTGAGGGGAAGGCTTCGGGGAAGGGTTAGGGTTAGGGTTTGGGCTAGGGTTAGGGTTAGGGGACGGGGACGGTTTAGGGTCCAGGTGAGGGTACGACAACGGTTTAGGGGGAGTGTACGTGTGAGGGCACGGGTTAGTGTTAGCGTAAGGGTTAGGATTAGGTGACGGGTGAGGGGAAGGCTTCAGGGAAGTGTTAGTGTTAGGGTTCGTTGTAGGGTTAGAGTTAGGATTCGGGCTAGGTTTAGGGTCCAGGTGAGGGTACGACAACGGTTTAGGGGGAGTGTACGTTTGAAGGCATGGGTTAGTGTTAGCGTACAGGTTAGGATTAGGGGACGGGTGAGGGGAAGGCTTTGGGGAAGGGTTAGGGTTAGGGTTCGGGCTAGGGTTAGGGTTAGGGGACGGGGACGGTTTAGGGTCCAGGTAAGGGTACGACAACGGTTTAGGGAGAGCGTACGTGTGAGGGCACGGGTTAGTGTTAGCGTACGGGTTAGGATTATGGGACGGGTGAGGGGAAGGCTTGGGTGAAGTGTTAGGGTTAGGGTTCGGTGTAGGGTTAGGCTTAGGATTCGGGCTAGGTTTAGGGTCCAGGTCAGGGTACGACAACGGTTTAGGGGGAGCGTACGTGTGAGGGCACGCGTTAGTGTTAGCGTACGGCTTAGGGTTAGGGGACGGGTGAGGGGAAGGCTCCGGGGAAGGGTTATGGTTAGGGTTCGGGCTAGGGTTAGGTTTAGGGGACGGGGACGGTTTAGGGTCCAGGTAGGGTACGACAACGGTTTAAAGGGAAGCGTACGTTTGAGGGCACGGGTTAGTGTTAGCATACGGGTTAGTATTAGGGGCGGGTGAGGGCAACGCTTCGGCGAAGTGTTAGAGATAGGTTTCGGGCTAGGGTTAGGGCTAGGGGACGGGGACGGTTTAGGGTCCAAGTGAGGGTACGACAACGGTTTAGGGGGAGCGTACGTGTGAGGGCACTGGTTAGTGTTAGGGTACGGGTTAGGATTAGGGGACGGGTGAGGGGAAGGCTTCGGGGAAGGGTTAAGTTTCGGGTTCTGGCTAGGGTTAGGGTTAGGGGACGGGGACGGTTTAGGGTCCAGGTGAGGGTACGACAACGGTTTATGGGGAGCATACGTGTGAGGGCATGGGTTAGTGTTAGCATACGGGTTAGATTAGGGGACGGTTGAGGGGAAGGCTTCGGGGAAGGGTTAGTGTTAGGGTTCGGGCTAGGGTTAGGTATAGGGGACGGCGACGGTTTAGGGTCCAGGTGAGGGTACGACAACGGTTTAGGGGGAGCGTACGTGTGAGCGCACAGGTTAGTGTTAGCGTAAGGATTAAGGTTAGGGGATGGGTGAGGGGAAGGATTCGGGGAAGGGTTAGGGTTAGGGTTCGGGCTAGGGTTAGGTTTAGGGGACGGGGACTGTTTAGGGTCCAGGTTAGGGTACGACAACGGTTCAGGGGCAACGTACGTGTTAGGGCAAGGGTTAGGTTTAGCGTACGGGTTAGGATTAGGGGACAGGCGAGTGGAAGGCTTCGGGGAAGGCTTAGGGTTATTGTTCGGGCTAGGTTAGGGTTCGGGGACGGGGACGGTTTAGGGTCCAGGTGAGGGTACGACAAAAGTTCAGGGGGAGCGTACGAGTGAGGGCACGTATTAGTGTTAGCATATTGGTTAGGATTAGGGGAAGGGTGAGGAGAAGGCTTCGGGAAAGGGTTAGGGTTATGGATCGGCCTAGGGTTAGGGTTAGGGTTCGGGCTAGGGTTAGGGTCCAGGTGAGGGTAAAACAACGGTTTAGGGGGAGAGTACGTGTGAGGGCACGCGTTAGTGTTAGTGTACGGGTTAGTATTAGGGGACGGGTGAGGGGAAGGCTTCGGGGAAGTGTTAGGGTTATGGTTCTGGCTAAGGTTAGGGTTAGGGGACGGGGATGGTTTATGGTCCAGGTGATGGTACGACAAAGGTTTAGAGGGAGCGTACGTGTGAGGGCACAGGTTAGTGTTAGCGTACGGGTTAGGATTATGGGACGTGTGAGTGGAAGGCTTCGGGGAAGTATTAGGATTAGGGTTCGGGTTAGGGTTAGGGTTAGGGGAAGGGGACGGTTTAGGGACCAGGTGAGGGTACGACAGCGGTTCAGGGGGAGCGTACGTGTGAGGGCACGGATTAGTGTTAGCGTACGGGGTAGGTTTAGGGGACGGTTGAGGGGAAGGCTTCGCGGAAGGGTTAGGGTTAGGGTTCGGGCTAGGGTTAGGGTTAGGGGATGGGGACAGTTTAGGGTCCAGGTGAGGGAACGACAATGGTTTAGGGGGAGCGTACGTGTGAGGGCACGGGTTAGTGTTAGCGTACGGGTTAGGATTAGGGAACGGGTGAGGGGAAGGCTTCTGAGAAGTGTTAGGGTTAGGGTTCGGTGTAGGGTTAGTGTTAGGATTCGGGCTAGGTTTAGGGTCCAGGTGATGGTACAACGGTTTAGGGGGAGCGTACGTGTGAAGGCACGGATTAGTGTTAGCGTACGGGTTAGGATTAGGGGACGGGTGAGGGGAAGGCTTCGGGGAAGGGTTAGGGTTCGGACTAGGGTTAAGGTTAGGGGACGGGGATGGTTTAGGGTCCAGGTGAGGGTACGACAACGGTTTAGGGGGAGCGTACGTTTGAAGGCATGGGTTAGTGTTAGCGTACGGGTTAGGATTAGGGGACGGGTGAGGAGAAGGCTTCGGGGAAGTGTTAGGGTTAGGGATTAGGGCTAAGGTCAGGGTTAGGGGACGGGGACGGTTTAGGGTCCAGGTGAGGGTACGACAATGGTTTAGGGGGAGCGTACGTGTGAGGGCACAGGTTAGTGTTAGTGTACGGGTTAGGATTAGGGGACGTGTGAAGGGAAGGCTTCGGGGAAGTGTTATGGTTAGGGTTCGGGCCAGGGTTAGGGT